>NC_143056.1:60199772-60502803 GCF_052426305.1 Pelodiscus sinensis | reverse complement strand
TTTATCAACAACTCAGTGATTTTTGCATGGCTTGTGGTATGAAATATATCTAAAAAGCCCAGCAGCAGAAGAGCTAATGTCTCACCATATTAAATTAACATGAGAAATGAGCATGCACAATTTAAAGTTAAGGTGCCCGTACATAGATGTTGTTGAGCTCTAACCTGACGAAATGCTGAAATATTTTGATAATTAAATTAAGATGACCATTTTGGGGAAAAAAAATCTTCCCTTCATGTCACATAGTGTCTGGCTCCTTTATAGGGAAATAGGGCCTCAGCCCCACCTGGAATAAATTTATCTCATCTTCCCAGGTGGGAAAATGATTTTGGGAATGTGATTAAATCAGGCCAGACCTGGGGAGGTAAGGGAGCTTGAATGGGAGCATAATACTCTAGTTTGTCCGGGTTGGCAGTGCCAGGCAAGAGAAGTCTGGAAAGCTGCAATTGGTGTGAGGAAGTAGCTATTAGTCTGTGCTGCAAGGAAGAGTGAAAGGCATTGTCTGGTTATAACTTATGACTCAGCTCTGGAAGAAGGCTAGAAGCTCCTGACTTGGAAGGTGAATGAAGAACTTGAATGGCAACCAGAGGCTGGAGCAGGGAGAAGGCAAAGAGGGGCAAGCTAGGTTTTGTGTAATCCCTATGTGCTCCAGTAGCAGAAAGAAACAATCCCTCAGGGAGAAGAGGTTTGGTATCCCTGGAATCCGGACAGAAGAGTTTTTATTTTTTATGTGGACTCTCATAAAATAGGACTCCAGCAGACGACTGCTGTCTCATACCTTTCAGACTCCATGGAATTATTAACAAGCCCTGAGCAGGAGAAAGAGAGAGAAAGAAAGTGTGTGTGTGTGTGTGTGTGTGTGTGGCAACTGCTCTATTGTATTTCTTCCAAACCCTGCAGCATATCACTTTGCAAAATCTTCACATTATATTTACTTGTACAGTTTGCTCTGAAACATCCAGATTTGGGGCATGGTTAGAGACTGCATACTGAGCTAACTAAATTGTTGATCTTTTCTGGAATGGAAACTCCTAAGACATGATCTCTCCTCCTGTCAGTAGCCAAAAATAGAAGGCACAAGAGCAGTCATTCTCTTGGCATTTTAATCTAGCTGCTAAGATCAGAATTCCCAAGAAATTTTGGGACCTGAGAGGCTGAGATAAGTGTTGAAGCAAGGAGGCTTTTGGGTGGTCATTGATGACTATCAAAAATATTATGGAAGTCTTTTTACACAAGAAAACCAAAATAAATATATTTTTGTGTCTTGGAAAATCACTCATGAGGTGGACAGTTTTGACAAAAAGTGGTGTCAGTGAAGCAAAATAAATATACACAATACAAATGATTGAGAATGACCAAGCCTTTTACTCTCTGTGTATAGCATATCAAAGATTGACTCCGATCTAGAGTGTACATAAAATCCTGAAAGATGTTTTTGTTTTCAAATTACTGTGGAGAAAAATAACTATTTTGAAGACCCATTGCCCTTCCTCATGTGTGTTTCAAACAAATGTCTGGCTCCGAGAGTTGTTTGGGATTTCTGTTGCCAATGTAGCACTTGCTCTGTCTTAGCACAGAGAAGCTGCAAATGTTCTTTATACTGTCACTGGCCCAGATATTAATTTAAAAGACGCTGTCAGCCAGCCCATGAGCACAATCTGAAGAGACTGATCTAAAAATGTTGTTTTTCCCCTTGTCGGTCTTCATGATCTGTCTGCAGTTCAAGGGAGGTTGTTGAATAACCAGTAACCTACATTTTAGCATGCAAGCAGAGGGCAAGATTTGGGACAGAGGGACAGCTTGTAGGAGCATGAACTGTCTGAGGGAAAGGAAAAGGGAGGAAAAGAGAAAAGATGAGACTTGAATCTCTGTGTGAGTGACAACAATGACATTATTATTTTATTTTACACAGGGCCCCATAAAATCTTAATCCTATCATGTGAGGGAAGGAAAGTAGATTAACAGTGAAATAATTCATACAAAAGTACATCCACTAGAACAGTTACATGGTTTCCTAACAAATGAGCTGAGAGGCTATACTCCAGAAATGCAAAATGAGAGTAAGCATTAGTTTTCAGAAAGACTTTCATGTGAAATGGAGCAGGGCGTCCCTGAGACAGGATGTGAGGTATATGAACAGAATCTAATGTGACAAAAAGAATCAAGCCAGGTATCATGTGCTTTAGGAGGCTCCAGAATTTAAGACCTGCCCCCCTCTGTTGCTTTTTCAGGAGTGGAATGCAAAAGTCTTCTGATCAAAAGTCTACTAACATCAATGGGAATCTTTCCATCACCTTGAATAGGCTTTGGATCAAGCCTATGTTTGGTTTAATTGAACGGGGTTCCCTGTATGGATCTGAAGAGATTTCCTCCTCCCCTTCTGCCTGGTGGAGCACAGAATGGTGTCAATGGGCTTTTCTCAGCCATCTTTTTTGCTGATGTGGTGCTAGGCTTTTGAAGTTAGTGACTGGAAAGTAAAAGAGGAGAAGAAATGAACTCCCAAAGCTTACCCTCTCCTACTATCCCTGCCATCTGGGCTCTCTCCCAGCAACATCAAACAAAAGTATGCTATACAGTTATCAATATTCCAACATCCTGCTGTTTGTTCTAGTGGAGAACCCTGTTTTCTCTGCTCTCCAATGAAAATTCCTCTGCTCTCTACAACTGTTTAAACATATATAATAATATCTGAATGTAGCAATGGAAAGAGTGCAGCAGCCCTAACTGATGTTAAGCAGTTGTAACTCAGGAAGTGGTCATTGTTCTGCTCCAGGTTCTGCACTACAGTACAATAGCAAACTGTTGCTTTTTGCACATATGTCAGCATCTGTTCAGAGTGTTGTTCTGCCTTCATTTTTTTTTAGCTCAGATTCTGAAGTGTGCAACTTCTTTGACCATATTCTTGAAGGTCTAAGCCCTGAGCCCCTGGTTGGCCAGGGCTCATAAGGCAGCTGCAGGGCCCTGCTGTCACGCAGCTTGAAGGGAACCTTGGTCTGAGGTAGCTCCTAGTATTCCTCTTTACTCTTGCACCATCCGTGAAATGACTCTTCGCAGATAAGCCCTAACACATCACCCTTTTAACACTACAGGAACTAGCTTTTTCCTATGACATCATATTGACATTTAGTTGGATGTTGGCTTTCCTGCAAAGATGTCAGAACTAAATATAGAGCTGGAAGGAGAGGCAGTGACACAAAAGGGACACAGAGCTGAATTAGCCAGGCAGCTGTGGATTTCCTCTGGCATGAATTAATGTTTGGGTGGCAGAGAGCTGTGATTCCTCCTGCACAGGTAGTATGTTGGGGTATGGTGGTATGAACTGGCTGTTGCAGCAGAGTGGCTCTTCAGGAGTTATTACTAGCTGGTGTAAGCTAGTGCTGTCCTGACGTGACTGTAGCTTGTGGTAGGAGGGAAAACTAACCCCCAGCATGCAATGTGAGTGGAATACAGAAAAATGACCTCAACCACCACGCACTCCCATTTCTATCAGAGTCTATGCTGAATGCTGCTCAAGCAGATTAAAAATCAGGCCTAGTGAAAGTCAATGAAAGATGGTCTATCAATACAGCAGGATTATTCTGGTCAGGCGTTTACTCCAGTTTGTGACCATTTGCCACAATATATGCATGTCACAAATCATGATGGCCCAATCTCTATCACTGGCATGAAAGATCAAATGAACAGCCAGGGACAGGCAGTGGTGAAACATTTATGGGAGATATCTGAGCTGGCAAGAAACTTAGGGCTGTTGTTAAAAGAGCAAATGGACAGAACCTGCCTGGAGTGCGATACACAAAAGACTTCTGAGCATCCCTTAGTCACCATTAGGCATCTCATCTGATACACTGGCCATCCCCATTAAGTAAAGACTTTGAGTCCAATGTCTTTCTGTTCAGGCAGTGCTTAGTGCAGGCCCTGGAGAGCACAGGAAAAACCTATTCCATATGCCATATCTCACCCCAGTGAAAATGTTTTCTGTGTAGTTATATAGATGTGACCATGACCATGCAACCTTAGGCTGTTTTGTGACAAGCTTCTAAGCTTTCCCATTGTGAGTGGGCTTTGGCTAAAAGGATCATCTTAAAGAATGCTCTCCAAGGGTATGGCTACACTACCCCACTAGTTCGAACTAGCGGGGTAATGTATGCATACTGAACTTGCTAATGAAGCCCGGGATTTGAATTTCCCGGGCTTCATTAGCATAAAGCCGGCGCCGCCATTTTTAAAAGCCGGCTAGTGCGAACCCCGTGCCGCGTGGCTACACAGAGCACGGGCTAGATAGTTCGAACTACGTAGCCATTCCGATCTATCTGTACACCTCGTTCCACGAGGCGTACAGATAGTTCGGAATAATTACGTAGTTCGAACTATCTAGCCCGTGCTCCGTGTAGCCGCGCGGCACGGGGTTCGCACTAGCCGGCTTTTAAAAATGGCGGCGCCGGCTTTATGCTAATGAAGCCCGGGAAATTCAAATCCCGGGCTTCATTAGCAAGTTCGGTATGCATACATTACACCGCTAGTTCTAACTAGCGGGGTAGTGTAGACATACCCCAAGTTATTATTAGAATCTGTTGACAGTGATCTTCCTCTGACAATCACCATATGGTGGGCTTTGTTTCTTTGTCACCGTTTTTTTTTCTGGTTCCTGATGTAGCCCCTTTGAGCATGTATTTTATTACTGTGTGGATGCTGGATACACTTTTTGTCTTGAAGTTGACTTAATTGCACTTCTACAATCTTTGATACCCAAGTGATATGATTTAAAGAGATGTAAAATGTAAAAGAAACAATACTGAGGAGCAGACAAATATTACTAAGAATAAGAAGAGCACTGGACATTCTAGGAACTCTTGTCAGAGTACTAGTGATACAGGAGACATCAGGTTTCTCCAGAGAATCTCAGTAATGTTATGTTAGTCTGAATAATGTTTGCAGGCCTTGCTTAAGAGTGGGGATTTATTCATCTACACCCTAATTCAAGGCTCACTGAATACAACAGAAAACCTCCCATTGACTTCAGTGTGCTTTTAAGCAGGCCCTTATTCTATTAGTTTCCTAAGTGATTCCCCACTTTCAAATCTCATTGAAAAAAACACACTGTGCATTTGTTTCAAGCTGGTACAATATAGCAATGTAGCTGTGAATCATTCATCCATTTGCTGAAATATACACATGCTTAAAGGAACCATTTGTTTGGGAAATGGGGCTGAACAATGAAGTTCAGATCCGGACCTGAAGTTTCCCAAAGTTCAAGAGAAATCTTAGCTGGGCTTTGGGCCAACCCCATTGTCCCAAACAATATCTGTTAGTGTGGTTTGTCCAATATATGTGGGATAAAAATACTGTTAACTGTCTCTTCCATTGTTAGTGCCTTGGGGATGCTTAAAAAGCACAGAGAGTGCAGGTTTTTTCTTTAAATAACATAAAATCACACTTTCAGAAAATGAGTTGTGAGCATCCGATTCTTTTCCTTGTTGACTAAGCATGAGCACTTCACAGCACGAACTTGTGAACATGTTCCATTTGCGGTGCGCTTGTTTACCAACGCTGTCTTGTTTTATAACAGTTGAGAAAAGCTAAACAAACTGAAGCTGGAAGCATGAGCTTCCATGCTGGGAACCTTCATGAATCTGGCAAGTGCAAAATAATGGGTCTCGGCCAATGTCTTTATGCAAGGTTAAGACAAAAAGAGGTGCAAGGAATATAGGATTACACTCCATGTTTTCTGAGCAACTGTTACAGCTTATAGACACAGAAAGCAATAGTTTTTTGCTATAATAATCAGAAAAGGTCTAATTATTATACAGAATACCTGAGTTCTGTTTTCTCTTGCACTTTCATGACCATATGTGCAATTGGCTTGATTCATACCTTCCTATGTGATGTTACCCTCCACAGTTTTATCTCCAACAACCAATTGCCATGCTTTATTTCAATTAAATATAAAATCTGCTGGTCTTTCTCTTCCTGGCAAGGTTACAGAAAATTTAGCAGTTGGTGTAAAATACTGCAAGATTCACTAGATCCAGCCTTTCCCACTAGCCCTTCAGCGCTACCTGGAACACACTGAGCAGCACTCCGGCAGTGATTTAAAGGGACCAGGGCTCCAGCAATTGCTGCTAAAGTTTCAGTGGCTGGGAGCCCTGGGCCCTTTTGAATAGCTGGGCCCCGGAGTAGTTGCCCCCTTTGCCTCCCCCTCTGCCATTGTCTGTAGGCTGGAAACTACTGCAATCCTGGCTTCCAGTGATATTCACAGAGCTTCCAGGGTGAAAGGGAGGACAAATTGCTCTCAAACTGACAGTATGAAGCCAGGGCTATTTGTCCCATTCTATTTCCCCAGCTGTTATGCTTCTGTCCTGTTTTGTTTCATGACCATCCTGGCTAGTGCCCTCACTCTTTTCTGCAGTAATAACTAATAGGTAAGGCAGGGATTGAGATTTCCACATGCTCTACTTCTTGTCAAAAATATTACACCTGCCTAATGCTACAGCAGTGACATAAGTTCCCACTCCCTTTAGCATATGTTATTGTCACTGTGCCTCAGAGGGTAGCAGCTGAGGATGCCAACATACTGCTGAGAAATAGGGAAGACTCACTCCAAAATGGTGGGTAATCTATCAATAGATCATACCAAACCGGTAACAAAAGTAAATTTGTGTCTCACCACATTAGTTAACAAGAAGTCAAAATGTGGGTCTCTTTAGGCATTCCAGCTCTGGGCTTACCACTCAGACACTGGTCTCTAGGATGAATGGTTAATGAACACCAATTTAACCAAACTTAGAGGTCTTCTAATCCCAGGAAATCAGCCATATAGCCAGGTTGGTATATAAGGGCCATTAGTTCGAATTAACTTTGATAGGCGCTACACTAGCGATCCGCTAGTTCGAACTTAATTCGAATTAGCGGACCGCTTAATTCGAACTAGGTAAACCTCATTCTACGAGGATTAACGCCTAGTTCGAATTAACTAGTTCGAATTAAGGGCTGTGTAGCCACTTAATTCGAACTAGTGGGAGGCTAGCCCTTCCCAGCTTGCCCTGGTGGCCACTCTGGCCAACACCAGGGAAACTCTTCTGCCCCCCTCCCGGCCCCGGAGCCCTTAAAGGGCCACGGGCTGGCTACACTGTTTGTGCCAGTTGCAAGCCTGCCAGCACCCAGCCAGCAGACCCTGCACCTGCCACAACATGAGCCAGCCACCCGATGCCACCCAGCCCTCCTCCTCTTCCCGGGACCAGCCTGGTGGCTCCCAGGAGCCTGCCCGGGGCCGCAAGAGGCAGGCGCCCGCTTGGTCAGGTGTGGAGATCGTGGACCTCATCGAGGTTTGGGGGGAAGCCTCCAATGTCCACAATCTCCGCACTAGCCTCAGGAACACAGCCGTGTACAGCCGCATGGCTGCCAGGCTGGCCACCAGAGGCCACCAGCGGAGCCGGGAGCAGGTCCGCTGTAAAATCAAGGGCCTGCGGCAGTCCTACTCCCGGGCCTGCCAGCCAGGGGCCGACCCGGAGGCCTGCCCCCACTTTCAGGCCCTGAACCGCATCCTGGGGGCTCACGCCGTCCATGCCCCCCCGGGTGGTCATCGACCCCGGGGCAGAGGGACCCGTCCCTGACACCGAGGAGGAGGAGCCGGAGGACACCGAGAGCCAGGAGCCTTCCGGGAGCCTGCCCAGGACCCCCGAGGAACCCCACAGACCACATCACCTGTGTCGTCCAAGGCCAGGGAGGGTTCCACATGTGAGTACCATCATGCTCCCCTTATGTGTACGGAGAGGTGGGGGGAGAGGGAGCCCAGGGACCGTGCGCCTGGGCCTTGCCATCATGAAGCAGCAGCTGGGTGTCATGCAGGGGCCTTGGCCTTGCAGAGGGGGCCTGCGTTTTACCCACCTTGTCCCCAGGGAGAATTGACCGCTGCTCTTGTTTCACCACAGCCGCAGCACCTGGGACTGAAGGGCGCACCACCCCGCCTGCAACAGCCACCCGCACCTGGGCCAGCAGGCGTGCCAGGAACCAGGAGGACTACCAGCGGCAGCACCTCCGGTTCCTGGAGCAGCTGCTCTGCAACCAGGAGCACTGGGTCCGGGAGGACCTTTGGCTGCGCCAGCGGAGTTTGGAGGTGCTGGAGGAGCAGGGCCGTGCCCTCAGAGGCCACCTCCAGACCCTGGTTGACTGGTCCCTGCCTCCTCCTGCTCCGGCTCCTGCGGCTGCCCCAGCTCTCGCTCCTCCTCCCACCCCTGATGCCCCTGCTCGCCCTGCCCATGCTCCCCCTGCCCCTGCTCCCCCTGCTGCCCCTGCTCCCTCTCCCACTTCCTCCACACCCCCCGTCCCTCCTGCCCCACCCTCCACACTCATTACCCCCCGACGCTCCCGCACCTGCAGTGCTGCGAGACAGGAGAGCCAGCCCGACCCCCAACCCTGAGCTTTCCCTTCCCTTCCTCCCCTTCCACTCCCTTCCAGCTCCCTCCTCCCAGGTTTCGCCCTCCCCTCTCCCACCCTTACTCCTCCCTCCCCCCACCCCAGTTATGTAAAATAAAAAGAGATTTTTTTTGCCAAAACAGGTGTCTTTATTTGACATTAGGAAGGGGGGTTAGGGAGGGGAAAGGGGAAGGGGGGAGGGTGGAAGAAGGCCCCAGTGGGGCATGTAGGGAGAGTTCAGTCCTCCTCCTCCACATGGAATCTCTCCCGCAGGGCTTCCCGGATCTGGACGGCTCCCCGCTGGGCTTCCCGGACCACGATGGTGCGGGGCTGAGCGTAGTGGCCAGCCATGTGGTCAGCCTCAGCCATCCAGGCTGGCAGGAAAGCCTCCCCCTTTCGCTCGCACAAACTGTGCAGCACACAACATGCTGCCACCACGGGAGGGATGTGCTCTGCGAGGTCGAGACGGGTGAGGAGGCATCTAAATCAGGCTTTCAGTCGCCCGAAGGCCCCCTCAATCACGATGCAGGCCCTGGTCAGCCTCGCATTGAAGGCCTGGCGGGAGGGGTTGAGGTGCCCCATGTAGGGCTTCATGAGCCAGGGCTGTAGGGGGTAGGCCGCATCCCCCACCAGGCACACGGGCATGTCCACGTTCCCGACCCTGATGTGGCAGTCAGGGAAGAAGGTCCTGGCCTGCAGCCTCTGGCACACGGAGGAGTTCCAGTACACCCGTGCATCATGTGCCTTGCCGGACCAGTCCACATTAATGTCCATGAACTGTCCCCGGTGGTCACACATGGCCTGCAGGAGCACGGAGAAGTACCCCTTTTGGTTCACATACTGGGAGGCCTGGTGTTCCTTGCATGGATGGGGATGTGCGTCCCGTCAATGGCCCCCCCGCAGTTGGGGAAGCCGAGGGCGCCGAACCCCCGGATGATGGCGTCAGGGTCGACCACCCTGCGGAGCAGCACCCGGTTGATGGCCTTGACCACCTGCGGAGAGACACAGCAAAGTGCAAATCAGTGGGGCGCCCGGGTGGCTGGGAGTGTTCGTGCTCTGGCAGTGCCCCGCGCCCCACTCCCGGAAGCAACCCCCCCGGGCAGCATGTAGTACGGCCGGGAGAGACCAGCCCCTCCGGTGCGGGGCACTTCCGCCTCCTCCCCCCCCATCCCCCCGTTTTCCCTGGGGCGGCCCATCCCCTTCTTGTAGCCCCCCTCGCCCCCGGCCCAGTGGCCGGTGAGTGCCGTACCTGCATGAGCACTGCTCTGACAGTGGATCTCCCCACGCCGAACTGGTTCCCGACGGATCAGTAGCTTTCCGGTGTGGAGAGCTTCCAGAGGGTGATTGCCACATGCTTCTTGAGGGGGATGGCGGGCCTCATGCGAGTGTCCCTTCTGTGCAGAGCAGGGGCGAGCCACTTGCAGAGCTCCAGGAAGGTGTCCCTCTTCATCCTGAAGTTCTAGGTCCACTGTCGGTCTCCCCAGCGCTCCAGGACAATGCGGTCCCACCAGTCGCTGCTGGTGTCCAGACGCCAGATGCGGCGGGGCACGCCGGTGCCCGGGCGCCGCTGCAGCTGCTCCATGGCCCCCAGGTGGCCAGGCTGAGAGGCAGGGGGCTGATGTGCACCAGGTGGTGCCAGGCAGCCTCCAGCCATTGCTGGCAGGCTTGCAGCAGCAAGTCCAGAAACTGCACCAGAAAGTGCAGGGTAAGCTCTGGCTCCATGTTGCCACCTGCAGTGGTGTCCCTGAAGGGAAGCACCAACACAGACGGGCGCAGACAAAAACGCTTTGCTGTCCCTCGGCGAGGTAGGCAAGCAAGCGGAAAAGCTAAGAACCGGCTGACCAGGGGGGTCCCTTTAAGCATGAGCCTCAGATAGCCTCAGACAGCAGCCACACAAAGCAACTACTGACCTGATGCCCTGCCAGAACCGGTTTCAGCCGCCCTTAAGTGCTACCCAGCGTCCAATCAGTGTGGACGCGCTAGTTCGAATTAGCAAAACACTAATTTGAATCAGTTTTTAAGTCTAGATGCGCTAATTCAAATTAGCTTAGTTTGAATTTACGAATTCTAACTAAGTTCAAATTAGCGCTGTAGTGTAGACATACCGTAACTTATCTAAAGGTGCATCTACACTGCACCATTATTTCGAGATAACTAACATTATTTTGAAATAACAATGTGAGCATCTATACAGACATTCCATTATTTCAAAATAATTTCAAAATAATGGATAGCTTATTCTGAAATCTGTAAACCCCATTCTATGAGAAATAAAGCCTTTTCTGAAATAGCTATTTCAAAATAAGGCGTGTGTAGACGCTCCACTGCTGCTATTTCAAAATAGCCCCTCATCAGGGGCGGACTGGCAATCAAAATAGGCCCAGGAAATAGGTTGAGACTGGCTCTGCCCATGACATCACCCCTGCATGACCCTCCCCCTTTCCCTGTGTCCAGGGCCAGCTCTAGGTTTTTTTGCTGTCCGAAGCATAGAATATTTTGGTTGCCCCCCCCTTTTTTGTCTGGGGAGGGTGCGTGCGCAAATGCAGCTTGCACGGCTTGCTGGGCAGTGGGGCGCGCACTCCGGGAGGAGCCCAAACCCCGGGGCATTTTCATCTCCTTGGAGAGTGCCAGGGACTCCCCACGTGAGGACATTGGGAGGGCTGGTTCATCCACAGCAAGTCAGTTAAAGACTTCCAAAGCATGCAGCTGTTCACATCACCTAGTGCTGGAGTCCCAGTCCCACTCCTCACTCTGCAAAGGGATTTTATTATTAGAAGCCTTATAATCACTCAGATTCCAACCCCAACATATAAGCTGTCCAACTCTTGGTGTCCATGGACAAGAATCAGCCACACTATACAATGAGACAGTTCAAAGAGATTAAGAGAACTTTTGGTTCAACTCCCTAGCTCAACTGTCCAGAAAAAGACAGGGACCAGACAACAAAACCCCACTAACCTAGAACCTATTCCATGAGTGCAGCCCTGTGCTTTCTCCTTCAGGGATGGACCAAACAGCCTCTGAAGCAGGGTGGATTGATATAAATAACTTTGATTTAAATATCTAATTTTAATCATGATTTAAACCGGCAAGCAGAAAACCTTGGTTTAAAAGAGCAATTAATCATTTAAATTATACTTTTAAAATATTTCCCTAAAGGATGGTTGAGTCTTATTGATTAGCAACCTTTAAAACATGTTGATTTACAACTAAATATAAACTTTATGCCAAATTTGGTGCTTCTATTTACTAACCAGGAGAATACACTCAGTACAGCTACCAACTAAATAAATACCCACAACTGGAACCGGAACAATGTACAAGCACCAGTTAATACTGTTAACATCAACCGTGTACAGCGATGTCATACTCTGTAGCTCACAAGACTCGCGGAATGTATAGACAGCAACAACTACAATATGCACACACCTTGGCACTTATCAAACCACTGTGTACTCTTAGAAACTTTACAGTGGATATTACGGTTATGGTGACCATATTTTCTGAACCAAATTAGGGACACATTAGCAACAACCCAACGCCTGTTAACCACACCTCTGAGCCCTATTAGCTACACTCCCTGACTCCCATTAGCCAGGCCTCTGGAGGTAACACTCTCAGGGCAAGACGGACACATGACCAGAAGTCATGTGACCCCTCTCTAAGGACTTTTCTCACCATCCTCCTACCAATAGGGATGAGTTTGGCCCCCACCAAATCCCCCCTCATGCAACTATCCTGCAATTGCATTAACCAAAAGTGTGTCACATTAATTCGAGGGCCATGTCTCCTCCCCTTCCTCCATCAGCTCCCCTGATGCCTGCTGCCCCCCCACCCCTCACCCTCCTCGTCCTGACTCCTGCCCTTCTCACTACGCTCAGCCCTCCTGAGATCTGCCCCCCTCCACCAGCCCTTCTCTTCCCTCTGTGCCCACTCCTCTAGTAGCCCCACTCTGATCATGTGAGCTACCGTCCTCATCTCCTCTCCTAACAGCTCCCTCGACACATCTGCCTGCCCTGCCTCTTTCCTCTGGTGCTGGTCCCTCCCATGCAGGTGTTTGCCCTTCTGCTTCACCCCCAGAATCCCCTGGCACCTGCACCTTCCCTTACCTCTACACCCTCCTGGTGCCTCCCCCTTCCCTCACCACCCTCTGCCCCCATTCCCCTCATGCTCCGTGCCCTCACACATGACTTGCTCCATCCCTGTCTTCCTCATGCCCACCCCTTCTTTCAAGCTTTCCCCCAGCCCCTCCCTCTTTACCATCTAGCCCCCAAAGCCCTTACCCTCTCCTCTACCAGCATCACCCTGTCCTCCCTCCCACTGACACCTCCTCTCCTGCTCTTTTCCTCATTGTCTCCACTTGGCCCCCTGGCATTTGTCTCTCCTCCACCCCATCCCTTGGTACCTTCCCCTTTCTTCTCCTGACCTGCCCTCCTCCCCTCAGCAGAAGCCCCTTCCTCTCCCACACCTTCCCCCTATTTTTCCACCTTCCCCTCCCCCACCTTTTGCCTTCCAGTTTGTGGTGCTGGGGTCTTTGATCGGGCCCCAGAAGTCCCCACAGACCTGGCCCCAGCTCCTTCCAGAGCTCCAGAGCACGTGCTGGGCCTGGAGATGGGCCACAGTGCTAATTTTACTGAAGTCCCCACACCAGCTTTGGCTCCTATTAGCAAGAACACGGGGGAGAAGTCCCCACCCTACCAGGCCCACCATGAGGAGCACGGCTATGTAAGCGCGTCCGTGCACTGCTGCTCCCCCAATGGAGTGGGAAAGGGCACGGGGGAGAAAGGACTGTGCAGAGTGCACACCAGCAGAGCCCGAACATACTCAGCTTTGCAGCGCTCCAGCCACGCTCTGCACTGTTTCTGCCAGAGCTCTGTCAGCCACTCCCAGGAGCGGCTTTACGGGTTTATCCCTCTTCTCCTTCAGCAGCCGCCAGCTGGCCCTTCGGACGACAGCCTCACCAGGGCTCTTCACCAGGGCCATTCTAAGTGATTCTTCCCCCAGTGCCTCCTGGGGCTCTAGATCAAGATAGCACGTCTACATTAGGGAAGCCTGCTACATTTGAGGCTTCCCTGTAGTGTAGACGTGCTATTTCGAAATAAGCTATTTCAGAATCACTATTCCAGAATAGCTAATTTCTAAATAGCTGTGCAGTGTGGACGTACCCTAAGTTATTGATGAAAATAGTGAACAGAACCTGACCTAGAACTGATCCCTGCAGGACCCCACTTGATATATCCTTCCAACTTCATAGTGAACCACTGATGACTACTGTCTGGGAGCAGTTTTCCAATAAGTTATCTTTTGGTTGGAAAACCAGTGAAATGCCATACAGATTTATAGTCACTTTCATAACATAGATTGAAACTTTAGAAAATGATTGGCTTATGATGTCAACTGAAGTCCATGCATATAGTCTACTTGGAGAAAACAGCACCCAGGCGCCACCTGCAACTAGAAAATAGTGATCTTGGTCATGGATGCTGTCTGTGAATTGCTGAAAATAGTCAAAAAAAATCATCAAATCATTTTCAGCAGCAGATATGGAGCTACCATAGACACTGTGGAGCCATAGGTATGTCAGGAAAATGTAGTATTAGTTCAGTGGAGAAACAGTGTTAAAATTGAAATACAATCATAGACATTTATGGTCATTAAATACCTTGTGCTGCAGTTCCTAAGAAGAGGGTTGTTAATCCTGATGTCCTGTTGAAAACTCATCATGGCTAATTATATACACTGCCTACCAAAAACATCTAAACTTCAGCTGAATGAATTTTTCTTCACTTTCTACTCTAAATGTTAGTAAATACAGGTTGCTATGCACAGTTAAACAGCATGGTGGTCCTCCACAGCATCTGCATTTCACAGATGAATGAAATGATCCCTGCATGGTTTAAAGCTCTGTTTCTCAAATGCTGTGTGATTGTTTAAGAAAGGACCTAGATAAATGTCAGTTAAATGGTACAGATAGATGGTTAATTTGACATAACTTCTTTTAGAAAAATGAAAGACTGAGAGTACGTTTTACTAACTGCTTAGCCAAAAGCTATGAAGGTCTTCAGAATGTGAGTTGAAGTTGTTTGGAACTAGCGCACAGTTGCTGAAATTGGCAAGATAAATGCTATTGGAAAAGTCAGATGTTTTGAACTAAAGAAGGCTATTTTGTTTTGGTTTCTCCCAAAAGCCAGAATAGCATAATAAAGGAAAGTTATTAGTTTGTTTACCTTCTTAACATTCCTTCATCTATAAAGAGCTACAGCAATCATATCTAGGAGAAAACAAATTTTAGAACTGACCTAGCCCTATGCTACCATACAGGGGTTGGGGGAACTGGCTTTCCACACTTCGCTGTTTGCTTCCCAGCTGGCAGCACGCTCAGCCTATTGTCCGTCTACTGCAAGTCCTCTGGCCAATTCAGCAGCAATACTATCTGGGCTCCAGAGAAGAGTTATGCCCACTCCTTCAGCCTTCCTATGCTAGAAAGATGGTCCTCTTGGCATGGGACTTTGTGTGTGGGAGAGTAGAAGCAAAGAACAGGATGGTTTAGAAACCTCAGAATTCTGACTGAGAGGCTCAAATGTAACAGTAAGCTGGTCTTTAGTGTTCTGTGTGTGAAACTTGGGGGTGTGAATCCCATTCCTTAAATGGTAGGTCACTGGGATGTTTGTGTACCATATGTTAGTCGCATAGTCTATTCATTACTGGCCTGTCGTACCATGTGAGAAACCTGGGTTTGATTTCCAATCCTGGTAGATCATAGTACTGTTAGTTCAGTAGGGCAAAGGGTAAAAACAATCTAATTGCACATTTCAGATTGTTCCAATTACCATAGTAACTGTTTGTTTTTCTGTTGCAAGGTCTGGCTTTGTTAGCTATTTAAAAAAATTAACATGGCATGTAAATATTTCCCGTGATCATCTCTGGCATTTGTAGCTTCAATCCGAACCTTTGTGTCAACTTAAGTTGTCAAGAAAGGGATAGTAGCACTAGCATAAAGGTTTTTTTAAGGACAGCTAGAACCCAGAAGCTAATGATAAGTTCCTAAAGTAATTAAAGACCCCCTGATAAATGCCAGACTTTCCCATCTCGATACATTCTTGTTTGTTCAAGTCATTATGATGCCAAAAGGTGTATAATTAACAACAACATATACTATGCATGAATGTTCAAGAACTCATATTTGCTGGACTTGCACCTGTGTCAGCCATAACAATATGTCTTCAATGGAAAGATGACCAGAAAAAGCCCAGAGTTTGTCACACAGTATATTCATACTAAAGACAATATTGCATTTCAACATAGGAAACTACAAGATAGATTTAGAGAATTTCTATTGACCTACGTGGCAGATGTAGCCAAACATCAGACAGCAGAATTGGTCTCATAGGCATTTAAAAAATTAAATTAACTGATTACTTGTATATAATATAAGCTATCTGTAAGGTTCATTAAGCCAGATGGTAGGATCCACAGGGTTTCCTTCAGTTTTTAGTAAGCCCTACTATTAAGGTAAGATGCATTAATGCAGTTTTCTTCACATCCTTTCCCCTCTGTGTGTGTTTCTGGGTTCCCACATCTTTAATGTTAAGGATATATTCATCCTTATTCATAGACCTACCAACCAAGGGCAAAGCCTACAACAGTAGATCGGGATCTACCGGTAGATCTTGGAGCATCTGAGAGGTGATCCTGACTGGTTTGGCCAAGAGGCTCTCAAGTGCCCGCACTTCAGCTGTCCCTCCCCTCACTGCTGCTCATCTCCTGCCCTTTGCCATGGAGCTGCCCCTCCTCCCAGGGAGCCTCCTGCTTTCTGTGCAGGGCAGGGAAGGGAGAGAAGAGGTGCTAATGTCAATACCTCCTCCCACTCTGTATCCTTTCTCCATGAAGCAGAGAGGGGGCACAACAGGACTTGGGATGGAGTTTGCTCACTACTTTAGGGAGTGGGCCAGGGCCTGGACCAGGGTGAGCCTGCCTTAGCCCCACTGCACCACTAACCAGGAGCCACCTGAGGTAAGCAGTGCCCAGCAGGAGTCCACATCCCGAAACCCTACCCCAGTCATGAATCCCCTCCTACACCCCAAACCCTGCATCAAAATGTCTCCCCAGAACTTGCACCTAGAACCGCCTCTTCAATCCAACTGCCTGCCCCAAGATCAGCTCAGAGCCCCTCTCGCACTCCAGATCCTTTAATCTAATACCAGAGTCTGCACCCCAACCCTTTGCTGAAAGTCAGTGAGGATAGGCAAGAGAGGGAGGATGGAGTGAGCAGGGGTGGGGCCTCAGAGAACAGATGGGATGGAGGCGGGGCAAGGGTATTTATATTTGAGGTAGATCTCGGATTGCACTTAATTAAAAAAGTGATCTCATGCTTAAAAAGATTGGAGACCACCGGCCTACAGTATCAATGTTACAAAGAGTAACTTCTTTCAAAAGATTTGTCTATAAGGCCCAAGTTAGCACTTAATGTGGATGGAGTAAATTCTACCCATAGTGAATATTCAGAATTTGCACTGTGATTACTCATTGATTGCTCATGTAAGCCACACAATGCATTTGTTTTCCCAGACTGAACAGTTTGTAAGACACCAATCCATTATGATTTTTCCAGTTTGGCATTAGATGTATAGGTCAAAATATGCTTTCAGTAAACAGTTGAACCATCAGAGCTTTGTCTTCCTTTTTTGGTGATTATTCCTGTCAGTAAAGCTTGGACATGCAGGAATCTCCAAGGTCAAGAAAATGGTGGAACCAACATTTTTGTTTAGAATTTTGAATATTTGCTGAAAAAAATCCCACTGTTTTCTTAATTCTAGGGAACACTTGCCACACAGGTGGTTTGGACCCAATGAACTACAGTACTTCAGCTTTAAAATTCTGCAAGAAGGGAGAGTCTTTTTATCTTTCAGGAACTTAATATTATTGAATGGAATTCATCACTGGGGCCAAAAATTGCTTTCAGAACAGGTGGCAGTTCACTTGAAGATGTGAAAGTCTCAAGATTCCATCATCACAGTCTCTTTCCTTCTACCACTTCAAAGCAATCGCCGCTAGCAATTTTCTGTGACACAGGGTATGATTTGTTAGTCATGAAAAGACGAAAACTATAAAACCAGGTCTCTGTCTTCCATAATAGTGACTTCTATCCAACAAAGGCTTTGGGGATTTCACATATGAAACTTAATAATATTTAATAAAAATACATTTGATAGTCCTTTCATTGTGAATGACATTTTCCTCTGAGAGGTAGACCTGACTTCATCAAATGGTAGATATGTCTGTCTCCATTCTAAAGAAGGCTTCTTAGTCCCTAAATGGAAATGGACTCTTGGCCTATCAGAAGGAGCTGTAATTTCATACTGGAGAGGATTATTGCAAATGTGTTAATCCCTGATGCAAGAATCCTTGAGAATAACAAGCTGAGTAAGCCTGTACGCATTCTCTTTCATGTCCAGATTTTCATTTTGCTCAGACTTTTCTCTAATATCTGCAAAGTTGAAAAGGCCAATGATCACAAGATGGAACTGTTCCACCACCAGCAGCCAGAGCTGAACTGGGAAAGACATGGCACAGGATCAATGATACAAAGCTTAAAGGGGAAAAACAGTGGACTGGGGAGGATCTTACAGATGAGTAGGGAAGTGTGAGAGAAAGAAGGAGCAGATGGTAGGGGAATAGGAGGTGGAGATTGACCCATTCTCATTTCTTATCCCAGAGATTCGCATGCAACAATACAATGGCTTTTGCGTGTCTTAAAATCTGTTCTGGGTTTAGAAATAACTTCCAGGTGATGCAATTGGACACAATTGCAGCAACTTTTCTCTGTTCCATATAAATGATTCTCCTCTTCTCAGCAGAACTGAGCTAAAATCAGTTGATCTGAATATGCTCATGGTTTGGGGAAGCTCAGAGCTGAACCTTTTTTCTGAAGCTCATGTCTCAGCTGTTACAATTTTAAGAGATGATACAACAAATATGCATTTGTTCTTTTATGTATTTTAGAGCTTTTGGGGAGATTTGAGAGTTCTTACTGTAGCTTGAAAATAATATAATGGAAAGAACACCATAATAAGAGGAAGTCAGAATAACTGTCATTCTGTATGGAAACCTCAATGACTGGGGATATACCAACTGCTTAGCGTCTCCTAGGGTATGTCTACACTAGTCCCCTAGTTCGAACTAGGGAGTCTAATGTAGGCATTTGAAGTTGCAAATCAAGCCCGGGATTTAAATATCCTGCACTTGATTTGCATCTTCCTGGCCGGTCGCCATTTTTGAAATTTACAAGTCCGGATTACTGCCCGGCAGGGACCCGGTATTTCGAATTTAAGCTCTAAATTGAACTACCTGTTATTCCTCCTGCAAGGAGGTATAACAGGTAGTTTGATTTAGGGGCTTTAATTCAAAATACTGGGTCCCTGCGTGTGTAGATGAGGGCAGTTAGTTCAGACTTGTACATTTCAAAAATGGCGACTGGCCGGGAAGATGCAAATCAAGCACGGGATATTTAAATCCCGGGCTTGATTTGCAACTTCGAATGCATACATTAGCCTCCCTAGTTCGAACTAGGGGGCTAGTGTAGACATACCCCAAAAGAGTAAGGCTGTCATAGGTGTTAAGGCAAAGCACTTGTGGTTATTCATGAAGAATCACATGAAACCCTTGGGAAAGTGTAGAGACAAGCACTGCTTTCCCAGTGAATTTTACCACACTAAACTGCCTCTTCTAAATCCCAGACTTATTTCTTCAAAACGGACAGTGTTCCAAAGCGTAAGAAATAACCAGGTTTAGAATCTCAGTATGCCAATATGAAAGATCAGGCTGAGAAAATAGAAACAAATTCTTTGTAGGTTTCCAAATGTGTATGTCAGGTCAGCAAATCAAAGTTTAAAGGGCTACTCTTGGTCAGACTATTTATTTTGCTTTTCAATCAAATGGAGAGCTGTATATGGTGAACACTGAAACACTGCATAAAGATAGGGGATGTCACAGGCCCTCCTATGACAGTCTGTGAAGAATGCTAAGAATGCATTTGTCACCTAGCAACAGCAATGGGTAATCCATCAAAGTTCTGGTACAATGCTGCAAGTGAAAGGGTTGTTGGGTAGTTTGTCTTTGATGATAATTCAGGGGGCTGTCAACTGTTGCACCCGTATCTTCCCCTTATTGTGAGGTTAATTTGCAGTAACCTACACAAGAAAGCAGGAGCCTCAGCTGATGTAAATTGAAGTCAGTGGTGTAGCCTGATCAAGAAGAGAGCAGAGAGGAAAACCAGAAAAAAGAATTAATGCCTGGAAAGCCTCCTGCACATTTTGAAACCAGAGGGTCTCTGTTATATGTTACATTGAGACTCACTAAGTGTCTGACTCAGATGTTTTAGTAACAGATTCTGCATCACTTTAGCTCTTACTTAAAAAAGGAAGACTGCACAAATAAGCAAATATAGACCTTATGCGAGAACATTATATATTAATTTAAAATTCTGCACCTGGGTGTATTTATAATTAAGTACAATAGCTGAAAATGGTCTTATTTCACTTAACATTGGTTAAAGTTGCTACACAGGAAATATTGAATTTTTGTTATAGTCTTCTTTTATTATAAATGTTCTATATTGCCTTCTACTGAGATTGTTTGTTTGTTTGTTTGTTTGTTAGTAGTATAAATCAGAATAGCTCCATTGACTTCAATAGAACTAAACTGATTTACACCAAATGTGGATATGGCTCATCATATTCAGCCTTCCTATAGGCGTGGATTTTCCTCCATCTGCAGATAAGTACAGTAGTGCACACTCTTGCTGGAAGGTAGCCATTTAGGAGCAATACAAGACCTATTCACTGACACATTATTTCAAGGGAGTTATGTGGTGGCTAGGCCTTGCTCTGGACTCGGAATAGGGTGGATTTCATGTGTGAAGAATTAAGCAGTAATAAAGATCTTGTTTTTCATGTCAGTATCTCAATAATAAGCGATGAATGGAAAAACTCACCCAGAGAATTTTTGAAGTATAAGCAGAATTGCTTGTGCTCCTTTAAAAATATAGATCTTCACCAAAACCTCTGAAGATGCCTCAGAAGGCTAGTCAAGTGGAGCATATCTTGTTAAGATTCAAAATAAATTGTAAGCAAACAATGCTCAGCTGTGTTTTTAAGCTTGTGAAAAGAAGTATCTGTTTTTTAAAATCTGTTGTTTTCTGCCTGTGTCTCATTGAGATCCTTATGTACAGACTGAGAATTGTGTGGGACTGGGGGATAGTTTAATATGTTCCATTCTTCTAAATTCTGTTAGGTATTAAAAAGCTCCCTCCCACTTTTACACTAAGGGTATGTCTACACTACAACATTATTTGAAATATCTTATTTCTAAATAGTTATTTCGAAATAGCTTATTTCGAAATAACGCGTCTACACACAAAATGCATTTCAAAATAGCTTTTTGCTATTTCGAAATAATGTGTCCACACTCTGGCTATGTCTAGACTGCAGGCTTCTTTCGAAAGAGGCTCTTTCGAAAGCATCTTTCGAAAGAGCCTCTTTCGAAAGATCGCGTCTAGACTGCAGGCGGATCTTTCGAAAGAGAAATCCACTTTTTCGAAAGAGAGCACCCAGCGAGTCTGGATGCTCTCTTTCGAAGACGGCCTCTTTACATTGAAGAATGCCTTCTTTCGAAAGAGGAGCTTTCGAAAGAAGGCGTTCTTCCTCGTGAAATGAGGTTTACCGCCATCGAAAGAAAAGCCGCGTTCTTTCAAAATAATTTCGAAAGAACGCGGCTTGAGTCTGGACGCAGGGGAAGTTTTTTCGGGAAAAGGCTACTTTTCCCGAAAAAACCCCTGAGTCTGGACACGGCCTCTGCAACATGGAGCCAGAGCTGCCCCTGGGCACTCTGGTGCTTCTCATGGACATGTTGCTGTGAGCCTGGCTGCACTTTCTGCAGGCTGCCATCCAGGAGGTCCATCGGGGGGCTGTCAGTATCCAGTAGGCCTTGTGGGAGAGCTGCCACCCTGAGGAGCACTAAGAGTCTCCCTGGTCTGCCCCACTGGGAGCTTGTGCCTCCTTCGCGTCCTTCCACTTACTCTCCCTAACCCCCCCCCTTCCTGATGTAAAATAAAATACGTGTATTTTCATGAACACAAACTCTCTTTATTTAACAAAACTGTGGGGAGGGGAATGAAACTCTGGTGAGATTGGGGAAAGGAGGCAAGAGAGAGGGTGGAAGAGGGGAGGAGGAAACCTGGGAGGAGGGAGCTGGAAGAGAGAAGCAAGAGGAAGAAGGGGGAGGGGAAGCTCAGGGTTGGGGGTCTTGCCAGACCAACTTGATTTTCATACAAACCTGCTCCTGGGTTCGCATGTGGCCTTTGGTGTCCAGGCTGGCAGCTATCCTGCCATAGACGGCCATGTTCCTCTGTCTAGTATGGAGATCATGAATGTTGGGGGCATCCCCCCCAACCCTGAATAAGGTCCATGATCTCCACCCTAAACCAGGAAGGCGCCCGCCTTTTCCGGGCCCTGGCAGGCTCCTGGGAGCTGGCAGACTGCTCCTGGGGAGTGGTGGAGGGCTGGCTGCCAGTGGCTTGCTGGCTCATGTTTTGGGGCCACTGGGTCAGGTGCAGTGACTGCTGGCTCTGGCCTGGCAGGCTTGGATCTAGCACAGGCACTGTGGCCAGAGTCAACCCCTTTAAGGGCTCTGGGGAGGAGGAAGAGAGAGGAGTGTTCTTGGTTGAGGCTGGAGTGGCCACCAGGGCACCCTGGGAAGGCTGGAGGCCCCCTATTTTGAAATAAGTGTCTACACAGAACTTATTTTGAAATAGCTATGTCGAATTTGGTGTTATTCCTCATGGAATGAGGTTCACCAAATTTGAAATAAGCGCTCTGCTATTTCGAATTAATTTCAAAATAGCGGTTTGGCTGTGTAGACACTAGTAAAGTTATTTTGAAATAACTTTGCTGTGTAGACATACCCTAATAGAGCCAAGGTTTGAAAAGTGGCTGATAAATCTGCACACAATTTTTCACATTGCATGGCAAAAATATCATTTGCATAGGCAAATAATTAAATTTGTGATGGCAAAACATTTCATATTTATAGTACAATTTAGTGACCAGGTTCAAGTCTGGTAAAAGTATTGGCCTGGGGACTTAGGCATTATAATATACAGTGTTGTAGCTTTCAGATACTTAGAAATCATGGAAAAACCCTGCAATCCACAAAGGCTATATTATGTGCCAAGAGGAACTGTGTACCTTCAAATGCGATCCACAAAATTCAACATGATATCTAGGGAGCTATTTAAACTAGCCAACTAGGAGATGCTTATGAAAGGTGTGTATCCTAAGTTCCACCCATTTCTTGGAGATAGGAACCAATGTTCAAGCTATTTGAAGAATGGAAAACTGCCTCTGGGAATCAGGAGGGTAGTATATCTAAGTTGCTTTTTGTGGGAATGAATTATGCACCTGACCTGCTCCAGATCAAATGGCCAGAAAAAGAGGTGCTGCTAGGATTGCTGGCACCTACCTTTTAATTTTTAGTCCAGTGACAGGCGTACTCAGTGTGTGGGAGACCCAGGTTCAATTCTCCCCATCTTTAGAGGAAAAAAGTGGAAGACCTTGTTCAGATTGTTAGTTGGGAGTGCTTTAATCATAGAGCTAGGCAATATTCTGATGTGGGGCTCCCTACTTTTTTCCTCTTGAAACTGTTCCAGTGTGGATAAAAACATGAAAGAGTCAGTTGAACATGGGCACTGGACTCTGGGTCTCCCTGTTCCCAGGTGGGCTTCCTACTACTAGACTGCAGAGTCATTCTCCTTCTTCATTGGTCCACTGACTCTTTCAGTATTTATCCTCAGTGGAACACTTTTAACATCCCCACAGCTCAGTGGCTAGAACAGTCTCCTGAGAGGTGGATGTCCTCTGTTTGAACCCCTTCTCCTTCTCTCAAAGAGAGGGAAACTGAATCTGGCCTTCCCATATCTCAAGTGAAGGCGCTAACTATTGGGCTAAAAACTGAGGTGGGCATCACTGCCACCACTCCAGAATTTTAATGAGATCTGATTTGCTAGATGTCACCTGAGGACTGGGTCGTGCATTTGACATAGGGAGAGGAACCCCTGTCTTCCCCTGGCTCATAAATCTCTCTGGGGCTTAGGCAGGAGATAGGCAGCAGTGCATAACCCCAGAGACAGACATGTAGGTGGTGAGAGAGCTTTTATCCTGAAAACTGGGTATGGGGTTTAGTGGGAGCTTTATGGATCACAGTGAAGCCTAAAACTGGGACCTAATTGCCTAAAACCTTTGTGGATCTCCTCCTTAGTCTATAGCATGCCATACAGATGCCAAATCAGACTTAGAAACAAGTGGTGAAAGTATTTCTAGCAGGTAAATACAGGGGAGCCTAATGAATCGCTGGGCCCCTGGGCAATGTGTGTGTGGGGGTGGCTCTTTCACTCATAGAAGGGGTGGGACCTCAGGTGAAAGAGGCACTGCTGGGACAGCCAGCCCCCAGCACCACCCAGATGGTGTGGTGTTCCTCCCACCCGTCCTCAAAGCCATCTGGAGTGCATGGTGTGGGGTTCTGCTCCCTGCCATGTGGTGCTCTTGTGGCAATTCTAAAGGGCCTGAGGGGCCCAGGTTCCTCAGCCCTTTAGAATTAATTACTGAGCATTGAGGTATTTGCCCTTTTTGCCTCCCCTTTAAATGGACCTGGTTAAATATGAGAAACAGATAATCCTGAATTCATAGGGTATCTCACTAGTGCCTGAGGAATCTTTCAGTGTGTGACTGACACAAGCTACTGAACTACAAGGATGTCAGCTTTCAGAGTAACATGCTACCATCTTTGGGCAGAGGAAATTTTTGCCATAGGAAACGTAACATTTTTATCAGTGTGGGTGACCTGTTCACAAGGGAGCGGGGTCCAAAGCTCTTGTGACTTGTCAGTTGCCTCCTCAGAAGGCAAGTAAGGACTGTCTGACAGCAGACTCTGGAGGAGTAAGGGAAGGGGAGAGCTGCCAGAAATTAGGAACCCAGAGGAGATCTCTGGGGAAAGCTGTGGCAAGTGGGAAGTTCTCTACAGTCCATCTCTGGAAAGAGGATGGACTTGTCAGGAGCCAGTGGAGAGAATAGCTGACTGAACTTTCAGAGCCAGAGGGATGTGTCCAGAGAGTCCTGAAATCTGACAGAACAAGAAGGAGATGAACGAGCTGGAAAGCTGAAGCTGGTGGGATGAAAGCAGGAGGTAAGGTATTGTGTGAGACTCTAGAGCTGTACCAGGAAGCCTGTATGGGCTGAGATACTGGTCCATACTTGCTTTGTTAATGGACTTCTGGGACTTGAAGATTGAATGACTGTACCACCTAGAGGATGATGGGAAAATCTGAATTATTGTTTACATGCAGAGGGCTTTCTTTTGAAGTACATGAATTCTGCAAGGGCTATTATACTTGGAAAGCCTTTGAGGACTATTTCAAGGTAGCACTTAAGGGGAAACCGAGGCAAGCCTACTTGTTGTGCTGTGACCGATGTTGGAAGGCACCCAAGAAGAGGTCCCCTTATGTCAAAAGTTTTCAAGGATCCTACAAAGCGCATTATACAACTGAGTCTTCATCATTGAAGGGTTGCTTTTGGAAAACAGTTGAGACCGTGGGGAAAAATATCCAATGTACCTGCTCAGTGATAGTCCCATCAAAATATATAAGGCCAGATTCCCATCTGTTGTACAGCAGCATGTCTCCATTTACTTGAGTGAAGCCACACTGATTTACACTAACAAAGGATCTGGCACATCTTTGGGCTATTACATCAGTTTAACTTATTAAGCATTCAAAAACCTGGGCTCTAAGGGTATGTCTAGATTACATGGCTCCATCGATGGAGCCATGTAGATTGGTTTACTAGATATAGGAAAATGAAGCGGCGATTTAAATAATCGCCTCTACATTTACATCAAAATGGCTGCCGCACTGTGCCGATCAGCTGTTTGACAGCACAACGCGGTAGTCTGGATGCTCCGCAGTCGACAACGGAAGCCTTTGTCGACCGCTCCATTATGTCTCGTGGAATGAGGTTTACCGGAGCGGTCAACAAAGGCTTCCGTTGTCAACCGCGGAATGTCCAGACTACCGCGCTATGCCGCCAAACAGCTGATTGGCACAGCGCGGTGGCCATTTTTATGTAAATGAAGCGGCGATTATTTAAATCGCCTCTTCATTTTCCTATGTCTAGTAAACTCATCTACATGGCTCCGTTGATGGAGCCATGTAGTCTAGACATACCCTAAAGGTACGTCTACACTTCATTCCTCTCTCTTGAGAGAGGAATGCAGATGCAGACACCCGAAATTGCAAATGAAGTGGGGATTTAAATATGAGGAGTAAGGGTTATTTTAAGGGAAGGGTTTTATCTCGAAATAACCCCATTTTTTCTCTCAAAATAGCGCTATTTCGAAATAGCGCCATAATGTGATTATGCAAATGAATCACAGGAAATTCAAATCCACACTTCATTTGCAATTTCGGGTGTCTGCATTTGCATTCCTCCTTCTCTCTTGAGAGGAAAGAAGTGTAGACATATCCTAACTATGTGGTCAATATCTGAGGCAATTATCTAGGGAACTTGCTATATCACTGTTTCAGGTGTCATGAAGAATGGTCTGAGTATTGTTTAACTCTGGTACCATAAATATAGAACAGTGAAAAGAAAAAATGCTTCTTAATAGTTTTGTGGACTGTTCCCTTTCCCCTTGTTAAAGCCCTCTTCTGCTCCTAAGCCCAGCCTACATAAAGTAAATAGCAGGTGGCATGTTTTGCAGTTGGATCAGAACTGCCATCCATACAATACAGCTGTGCCTATCCAATGCACAGATGCTTCTATTATTATTTGTGTAACTACAGAGAAAATAGGTAGAATTTTAAGAGAGGGGAGAGTGACTGCAGACATACGGGGAAAAAAGGCGAACAATCCATTGGCTCAGTTGCAATTAATTTGGCTGTCCTTATTGCTCTTTGTCAGGATTTTCCTCTAAATTGTGTTACAAGGACAAATGATTACTGGAAGGGAATGTTTCATTCTTGCCCATCTACTAAGTTGACAATACATTTTATTCAAGTGTTCTGGATACAGATGTCATTTCTTAGCTTAATATTTATTAGTTCTCCTGTCTTGAAATTAAAATGTAAACACTTTTACACTTTTGCTCTTTGGTGTTGAGAGATTTTAGCTATTGAAGTGTTTTTTAACTCTTCTTAGAGCAGTTATTTGTGGTATCTCACTAAATGCCCCTCTGTCTTGTGCAGCAACAGGACATTCAGGATAGCTATGCATTTTTATTCAGACAGAAGCATGCCATTATTGCACCAGGATTCTGCACATCTCTGAATTGATGCACTGTGATCCTCTGCAGCAATTTATTCTTGAGACAGAGTGGGTTGCAAGCATGGCAGATGGCACATATAGGATATGTCTATACTGTAGCTGGGAGCGTGCCTCACAGCCTGGAAAGACAGACTTGCTAACTTGAGCAGAGCTAACATGCTAAAAATAGCAGTGTGGACACTTCAGTGGCTAGTTGCCCACAGACATGCCTGCCTAGGGACCAAGGGACCAGACTCTGTAGGTGCAACCAATGCCAGAGTGGCCTCACTGTTCTTTTTAGTGCACTAGCTCAAGTGGAGCTAACATGTCTTTCTCCCAGGGCTGGGAAGCATGTTCCCAGCTGCAGTGTATGCATAATCATACACTTTATTCTATAATGTGTTTATTACATAAAACAGTTATTTAAATGTTAAGGATACAAAGTAAAACACTTAAAAACTTAAGAAATGCCAGAAATAAGGTTGCATATAAAAATGCTTCCCCCCATGCATGTGTATTATGATACTATCCTTAGTCCCATGTAAACTTGTTTCTTTTGTTGTTGTTGCACAGAAGCCAGCAAAAGGATAGGGAAATGACAGTTTAAAACTAGTATGCCAAATCTTCCTGTTAGGCTGACAACTATGAACAATCAATATATATGAGCAGAGTGGCTGGGAATTTAGAAATTTCCCTTTATAGATCATTTTAACAGCTCCTGTATTATGGTGACCATCCTTCTAAGCTTATTAATGTGATCAGCACAAATACATATTCCTGAAGTGAAGACTAATAAGTAAGTGTAGAGGAAAATGTTCTGAACTTTTAGGGCTTGCAGGCAGGTAATGCAATGAAAAGGTAAATTTCACATAAGGAAGAAATGCCCAATACCTGATAAAGGGGTAAAATCCCTTTCTTTCCATATGAGAATGTGCCATTTTCAGTGCTGTATTTAGGGGAAGCTGTTTATTTTTTCCTTTTAAAAAATGTTAATAAATACTAAATACTGAAAAGTTAAATATCAATTCCACTGAGTGAAATTCTTTTCTTGAATATGTAGTGCTTTCCTTAGCTCCACGTCAAAAAATATTTTCTTTAGCTTCTTCCATAACATTGATCTGAATTTTCTGCTTCAGACTGATGTTCAGAGAGCATTTAAGCAGAGCTGGAAAGTTTGTGAAAATGTTTGCATTCCGAGATAGTGTAGCAAAGTGCTGTACACAACTATGGAATTTTTATGCTAGGGACTATTCAGGGGGAAATTATGTTGAAGCTGACATCTCCTGGACTTTCAAGGCCATGGGGTTTAATTTAAGGTAGACTACAAATGTAAGATGTTACTAAATGCATGAGCGGGAGCGGGAGATGAATACAGGAAAACATGACAATAGTAACTTGGGTAACTGAACAATGCAACCAAGCGTTCCTATCCAGCTTTTCACTTCAAAGCACAAACGGAATGCTTATGAACATTGTGAAATAATGACCATGTGTCAGATCTTTGGAAGGAGACGAAGTACGCCACAGACTGCCAGGGTTTGGTTTTTATTGACGATAGTGATATTTATTGTCGTCTGTTTTTCCTAACTTATTTTCTCAATATTGCTTATCTGGTGTTGCCAGATGAAACATGCACAGCTGGATTAAATTCTCTCCTGTTGTATCACACTGACTCATTTCTTTTTTCTTATCTACAGAAGTTTACAATAAATACCCTCTGCATTTCTTTAAGCGATAGAGACTAATATATGCTGTAATTATTTTAAATCTCACAGTGGGCCAGATCCTGGTCTGTGCTGTCCTGAACAGAGTTGCTTTCTAGACTAGAGATATGATACCTCAGGACTATATTCAGTGAAAACATTTTTGTTCACCTTTCAAATGCAGGCATTCACTTTTTTGGGAGTTTGACAAGGTGAAAGCTGGACTGGGTTTTTAACAAGGAATCCTAAGAAAGTGGACTTATTATTATTATTAGTGTTATTTCTCTACTACTTCAGATGAAAAAAAGAGAACATGTAGGTGATTGTGGTCATAACTCTGATGTGTATGTGTTGTAGCATGTAGTCTAATCTTGCTTATGGGTAAAACTAATGCCTGCACAAGGATGGCTAGTTGGCTGAATCACAGAAATGTAGAGCTGGAAGGGACCCAGATAGGGTCATTTTGTCAAGTCCCCTGCACTGAACAGGACTAAGTATCATTCTAGACTATTCTTGATGGATATTTGGAGGTTTTAAAGAACAGACTAGACAATGCAAGAGATTCCACAGTCTCCCTAGCTAACTTGTTCCATTGTTTAACCACACTTACTTAGAGTTAGGAAGTTTTTCCGAATGTCTAATCTAAATCTTCCTTTGCTGCAATTTAAGACCATTACTACTTGTCCTGTTCTCGGTGGATAAGGAGAACAATTTATCACCCTCCACTTAATCACCATCTTTTATGTATTTGAAGACTGTTACACCTCCCTGTCCGTCTTCTCTTCTCCAGACTAAACATACTCATTTTTTTCAATCTTTCCTTGTAGGTCATTTTCTAGACCTTTAATCTTTTTTGTTGCTTTACTCTGGATTCTCTAATTTGCCCATACCTTTCCTGAAGCTTGATGCCCAAAACTGGATACAGTACTCCAGCTGAGGTCACAGAGTAGAGCAGAAGAATTACTTCCCGGCTACGTCTACACTGGCCCCTTTTCCGGAAGGGGCATGTTAATTTCACCTATGGTAGTAGGGAAATCCGCGGGGGATTTAAATATCCCCCGCGGCATTTAAATAAAAATGTCCGCCGCTTTTTTCCGGCTTTTAAAAAAGCCGGAAAAGAGCGTCTACGCTGGCCCCGATCCTTCAAAGTAGGAATAAGAGCCTCCGGAAAAGGGCGCTTTTTCCGGAGGATCGGGGCCAGCGTAGACGCTCTTTTCCGGCTTTTTTAAAAGCCGGAAAAAAGCGGCGGACATTTTTATTTAAATGCCGCGGGGGATATTTAATTCCCCCGCGGATTTCCCTACTACCATAGGTGAAATTAACATGCCCCTTCCGGAAAAGGGGCCAGTGTAGACGTAGCCCCCATGTCTTGCTTACAACACTCCTGCTAATACATCCCAGAATCTTGCTTGCTTTTTTTATTGCATCAATATCACATGTTGACCTATACACTATAAGCCCAGATCCTTCTATAGTACTCCTTCCTGGGCTGTCATTTCTCATTTTGCCTGTTTTGTACCTTTTTAGGTGGAGTACTTTGCACTTTGTCTAAAATAGGGTAAAAAAAATCAATTTCAAACCATTCCTCTTGTTTGTTAAGATGATTTTGAACTCTAATCCTATCATCCAAAGTGCTTGCAAATCCCTCTCAGCTTGTTATCATCTGCAACCTTTGTAAATATATCCTGTATGCCATTTTCCAAATCATGTAAGAATATATTGAACAGAATTGGACCCAGCACACATCACTGCAGGACTGCTTCCTCTCACTCTATGGCTACATCTAGACTGGCATGATTTTCCACAAATGCTTTTAACGGAAAAGTTTTCAGTTAAAAGCATTTGTGGAAAAGAGTGTCTAGATTGGCACGGACGCTTTTCCGCAAAAGCACTAATTGTGGAAAAGTGTCCGTGCCAATCTTGACGCGCTTTTCTGCAAAAAAAATCCCCGATCGCCATTTTCGCAATCAGGGCTTTTTTGTAGAAAACAAATCTGAGCTGTCTAAACTGGCCCTTTTGCGCAAAAGCTTTGCACAAAAGGACTTTTGCCCTAACGGGAGCAGCATAGTATTTCTGCAAGAAGCACTGATTTCTTACATGAGATCATCAGTGTTCTTGCGGAAATTCAAGCGGCCAGTGTAGACAGCTGGCAAGTTTTTCTGCAAAAGCAGCTGCTTTTGCAGAAAAACTTACCAGTCTAGACACAGCCCATGGATATGTCTAGACTACATGCTTCTGCTGACAGAGGCATGTAAAATAGGCTACCGGACATAATCAATGAAACGGGGATTTAAATACCCCTGGCTTCCATAGGCCTGCGCACAAGGTGTGCTGGGTGTGCCTGGGCACACCCTAATGCGGAGCAGACTGGCCGGCTGGAGGCTGCTGGAGGAGGAGGGGTGGACCCGGGCAAGCCCGTCTCCCGCCCCCGCAAGAAGACGCCGGCAGCCGAGGCGTCAGAAGCTGCGCAGTCTGGTGTGCCTGGGCACTACTGCGCATGCTCCGGCGGCCCCGGGCACTTCGAAAGCCGGGGCCGCACACCATGAAGCCGGTGGAGGGGGGCGGGAGGCTTTCGGGTGAGTGCGGCCCCTCCCCCCTCCCGTGCGCACCCCCGCAACTCCCCCTCCTGCCGGCCGTCGTCTCCAGTGCGGCTCGGCGACGGCAGAGGAGCCGTTCCCAGGGGGCGGGGCCGGGCTCCCTGCCTCGCCCGCTCCGAGCCCGAGAGCCGCCCCCTCGCCACTGGCCGGCCGCGCCGCCGGAAGGAGCGCCTGGCTGGGCAGGGCTGCAGCGGCCGCTCCGTGCCTGCTGGGCTCGGCCCCGAGCTGGGCTGCTGGCCCACATGGTGAGGGCCCGCTGCTCACAGCCCACCCAGGGAAAATACGAGTGGGGTTGCCTGGGAGGGGCGGTGTAGCTAGCCGGGGGAGGGGCAGGTCCTGCTCAGAGCATTGGGGCTCTGTGGTTACTACAGTCTCGTGTCTCTTGGAGACCTTTTGTCTGGCCCTGGGCTAGCAGCTGGAGCAGCCCCGCAGACTCCAGCCCCGCAAACTGGAAGGCAGAAGGTTGGGGGGGGGGAGAGGGGAAGAATAGGAAGGAAGGGGCTTGTGCTGAGGGGAGCAGGGCAGGAGAAGAAAGGGGAAGGCACCAAGGGACAGGGTTCAGGAGAGACAAATGCCAGGGGGGCCAAGTGCAGACAATGAGGAAAAGGGCAGGAGGGGAGGCGTCAGTGAGAGGGGGGACAGGGTGATGCTGGTAGAGGAGAGGGTAAGGGCATTGGGGGCTAGATGAGGGAGGGAGAGGTGCTGGGAGAAGGCTTGAAAGAAGAGGTGGGTATGAGGAAAGTGGGGATAGAGCAAGTCATATGTGAGGGCACAGGGGCATGAGGGGAACGGGGGCAGAGGGTGGTGAGGGGACAGACATTAGGGAAAAGGGGCAGAAGCAGCGAGGGAAGGGGGAGGCACTAGGAAGGTGCAGGACTAAGGGAAGATGCAGGTGCCAGGGGATTCTGGGGGTGAAGCAGAAGGGCAGACACCTGCAGGGGAGGGACCAGCACTGGAGGAGAGAGGCAGGGCAGGTGTGTAGGGGAGGTGTTAAGAGATGGGATGAGGAGGAGTAGTTTACATGATCAGAGTGGGGCTACTGGAGGAGTGGGCACAGGGCGGAGAGAAGGGCTGGTGGAGGGGGGCAGGTCTCAGAAAGGCTGAGGGCAGTGAGACGGGCAGGAGTCAGGACAGCAGAGGAGGAGGATGGGGGCTAATTTGGCTATGACAAATCAGGAAAGAGAACTTGGAGTTCTTGTGGCTAGTTCTCTGAAAACGGCCACACAGTATGTAGCAGCAGTCAAAAAGGCAAATAGGATGCTAAGAATCATTAAGAAAGGGATAGAAAATAAGACACAGAATATCTTACTGCCTCTGTATAAAACTATGTATGCCACATTGTGAGTATTGTGTACAGATGTGGTCTCCTCACCTAAAAAAATACATTTTGGCCATGAAAAGGGTTCAGAGAAGGGCAACTAAAATGATTAGGGGTTTGGAACAGGTCCCATATAAGGAGAGGCTAAAGCGACTGGGACTTTTCAGTTTAGAAAAGAGGAGACTGAGGGGGGATATGATAGAGGTCTATAAAATCATGAGTGGTGTGGAGAGGGTGAATAAAGTTATTCATTAGTTCCCATAATATAAGAACTAGAGGACACCAAATGAAATTAATGGGTAGCAGGCTTAAAACTAATAAGTGGAAGTTCTTCTTCACACAGCGCATAGTCAACCTGTGGAACTCCTTGCCAGAGGAGGCTGTGAAGGCTAGGACTATAACAGAGTTTAAAGAGAAGCTAGATAATTTCATGGAGGTTAGGTCCATAAAAGGCTATTAGCCAAGGGATAGAAATGGTGTCCCTGGCCTCTGTTTGTCAGAGGCTGGAGATGGATGGCACAAGAAAAATCGCTTGATCATTATCTTTGGTCCATTCCCTCTGGGGCACCTGGTGCTGGCCACTGTCGGCAGACAGGCTACTGGGCTAGATGGACCTTTGATCTGACCCCGTATGGCCATTCTTATGTTCTTACGTTGGAGGCAGCAGGCACTAGGGGAGCTGATGGAGCAAGGGGAGGAGACATGGCAGCAGAGGAAAAAGGTAGAGGTTTATAAGATATTTATTAATAACTTGGGTACCACAGTGGCACATCTGAACAAGCCAACTCAGTAGTGGTGTATAACACAAAATTCATTCTGCTCATGGGAGGAAACTCTTAGAGTGAACACTTCTCCCAGCCTCTCCGCCCCCAAGTTAATGTCACACACATTGGGTTAAGGCAACTGCAGGATAGTTGCATGCAGGGGATTTGGTGGGGGGACAAACTAATCCCTATTGCTAGGAGGAAGGTGGGAAAAGTCCTTAGAGGTGGATCACATGACACCTTTTACTTCTGGTCGTGTGCCCATTTTGTCCTGAGAGTGTTACCTCCAGAGGTGTGGCTAATGGGGGCCAGGGAGAGTGGTTACATTTAAAACAACTTTTGGTGCACGCCCTAATGAAATGTGCTGCGCATCCCTATGCCGGCGTCATTAAAATAAAAATGGCCGCTGCGCTGTGCCGGCTCGGCTGATTGTCGGCACAGCGCAGCAGTCAAGACGCAGATTAGTTGACAGGGGAAGCTTTTGTCGACCGCTCCTGTAAACCTCATTTCATGAGGCATAAGGGAGTGGTCAACAAAGGCTTCCCCTGTTGACGGATCCGCGTCTTGACTGCTGCGCTGTGCCGACAATTAGCCGAGCCGGCACAGCGCAGAAGCCATTTTTATTTTAATTCAGCCGGGGATATTTAAATCCCTGCTTCATTGATTATGTCGGGTAGCCTATTTTACATGCCTCTGTTGGCAGAGGCATGTAGTCTAGACATACCCCATATGTCCTTCCATCTTGACTGCTAACTCTTGATTATGCTTAGTACAATATTCCAAAATGATTTTGCACCCATCTTATAGTAGGTTCATCTAGGCAATATTTGCCTAGTTTATTTAGGAGACTATTATGTGCAACAGTATCAAAATCTTGACTGAAGTTGAGATACTATGATTTTATCTGAATAAAATATGAACATAAATATAATTGTTACAATCACTGTTATATGTTTGCAACAAATCTTGTAGAAAGTATGCCAAGTGAGTTCTATAAAAAGCTAATAATTCATTGGTTAAGATTATGCCATCCATATGCACATATCAATGTTTGCTGCTTGGAAGCACCAATAAAGCATATTGTGAAGGCACTATTCAAATTGAACAGAAACAACTGACTGACAATGGGCCTTGGGATGTGCTAGTCCACATCTGATGAGCTTTCCTGTGAATGTTCAAACTAGCATGGAAGCAATGGCTTCTACCTGCAAAGAACTGAGTCATGCATGCACAGGTGATTTGCCCATATGCTGGCTCATGTGACAAACTCCATCTTGTGACTGTACTTTTCCACAGAAAGAACAATGGGGTCCCTCCACATGCTAGATTATATAAAAAGCCCTGAAAACCCCTCCATTTTGTCTTCATTCCTACTTCTTACTTCTGCAGGATCTTTGCTACTAACTGAAGCTCTATACAAAAGACTGAATGACCCATTCAAGCAGCAGATATACTTCAAAGACTTGACTTACACCAGCAATTTATTCTATCACGGATACAAGCTTGAACCAAGAACTTTGTAATTGTATGTATTTGATTCCTTTAACAATTTTAACCTCCATCCTTTCTTGCTTTAAAAAAAAATATAAATAACCCTTTAGATTTTAGCTACATGTTGGACCATGGATGTTCCTGGACCACAGAGCCCAGAAATAAGGAGGTCTGAATGCAGGACAGGAGTGTGGTGGGGTAATGGATGGGACTCAGTCGGGAGCCCCATGTCAAGGGGAGGTGGTGCAGCGCATCTGGGAGTTCTGGCTCCAACAGCCAGGCAGTATGGGGGGCTGGCAGCAGCCACAGAGCTCTGGCTCTGATGGTGGCCAGGGAGCCCTGGCCCTGGCAGTGGCCAGGCAGCTCTGGCCCTGGCCATGGAGGCAGCCAGGAAGCTTTGGTCACAGGAGCCATGGCCAGATAGGCAGCAGCGGGGCTGGGCTAGAGCCCTAGCTGGGGCAGGGGTTCAGCAAGGGCCATGAAGGGAGAGAGGGAGAGACCCCCCCCTCTCTGGTCCCACAAACCCCTCGGTTGGGACTGGTCAGGTCCTAAGGGTGCTGGATCAGGGAGGTCCAACCTGTAGTAAAGGACTGACATGGCATGATTATGTGAGTCCTTTACTATCTAAAATATAAAGGTTTCTCCCACAGTCCCTCTTGGCCTAGCCACTGCTATAACTTGGCCTGGCTGTGCTTCCTCCCCTGAAGCTCCTGCAGTACCTCCTTCCCCTACGGCAGCCAGTGCTGACTGAACAGCTCCCGAGGCCTTTATAGCCAGCCTCCAGTTGGAGCATGCCCAGCAGGGCTGTGGGGATGGGGCCTCCCCAACGAGGTGAGCCCTTTGGGCCCAGTGAGGGGATTGATACACCCCATCACAGGAGGAACCTCAGTCTTGGTTTGTAAGCAGTCCCATTTCTAAGAAATTTACCCTAAGTTGGTACTCTCAGTAGTGTCCCCCAAAGCATCGCTTGCTACAGATACATCACATCTACCACTTCTCTGCCATTCACAAAGCTTGTTACCAGTCAAAAGAAGATATTACATTGGTTTGACATTTTTTCTTGACAAATCCATATTAATTGTTATTTATCGCCTTAATATTTTCTAGGTGCTCACAAACTGACTGTTTATTTACTCCATTATCTTTCTAAGCACTGAAGTTAAACTGTCTGGACTATAATTCCCTGAGTTGTCCTCATTCCCCTTTTTATAGACGGGTACTATATTTGGCCTAGATCTGTTCTGAGAGAGGCTGGATGCTTAACAGTGTCCAAAGCATGGCGTCCATGTACATCTTTGACTCATCAGGCAATGTGCATGGACTTGGAGCAGTCTCAGCTGAGATGAACCAGATGTTTGGCACTTCTTGGACCTTGTCTAAGACCATCAGGAACTGTTGGGTGAAGGGATAAAAGGACAGACTGGGGAGGACACAGAAGAGAAATTAGCATAGTTTCCTCTCAGTAAGATGGATTGCATTGTGCATGTGGAGGGAGGGTTCTTCAGTGATAGCAAACACAGGGAAATGAGGATGGAGACAGGGATAGGTGTGGAGTACATACATAGCAGTGTGGGTTTTTTTTTCAAACTGGCATGGTTTACTATATTTTTAATTCAGAATCCATGCACATAGCATATGAATAAACAGCATTTTCAGAAACAGCTAAAACTTAACAAAACCCAACACTGGCCTTGGATATACATCTGGGCTATGTCTACACTGGCATGATTTTCCGAAAATGCTTTTCGGAAAAGCACATCTAGATTGGCAGGATGCTTTTTCGCAAAAGCGCTTTTTGCGGAAAAGCGTCTGTGGCCAATCTAGACGCAGTTTTCCACAAAAAAGCCCCGATCGCCATTTTCGCGATCGGGGCTTTTTTGCGGAAAATAGTTCTGTGCTGTTTACACTGGCCCTCTTGCGCAAATGATTTGCGCAAGAGGGCTTTTGCCTGAATGGGAGCAGTACAGTATTTCCGCAAAAACACTGACGATCTTAAATGAGATTGTCAGTGTCCTTGCGGAAATTCAAGCGGCCAGTGTAGACAGCTGGCAAGTTTTTCCGCAAAATCAAATGATTTTGCAGAAAAACTTGACAGTCTAGACACAGCCCTGCTGTATGGTCTATGGTGATATTAAACCCAGAGCACTTGCAAAGTCTCTCAGAATATGTACCTGGGTGCAATGGAAGGGGAGTCTATAAAGGCAGAGCTGTGTTGGTTCTATGCTGCTGCATTCTAGGTCAGCATCCTGCTTATGCTGATCTGAAGTTTAGTAAAACCCTGGACAACAATGTAGGAGGACATCTCATGGAGCAAGAATGTCACGTGGTAGGTCTTTTTTATTGTGAGATCAAATGTCCCATGTTTTTCTTTCCCCCACTGTCCTGTAGCTCACTAGCCCCTAGTCTTTAATCTTCCCATCAGCCAGCAGATAACAACTGTATGGCACAGATCAATAGTTTTTTTCCAGAGGCCTTAAAGTTCCAAAATGCACATTCCACCACCATCGTGCACTTGCTTAGTGTGTAATTGAATGGTATTCGTGCTGAAAACCAAGCTGCAAACACAGCACCAGAGGTGGAGTGCAATGGGTTGTCCAACTTTCACAACTTCTGCCCATGTGCTCAGAAAGGACAGACCAGAATCCCTAATGCTCTTCCCCAATGCTCATAAAATGATCTCAAAGAGCAGTTCACATTAGAGTAGCACTATGAACCAAGGGGTATGATTTCACAAGTCCTGGCACTTCACTTGGTTCAGCGTAGGTGCAATAACTAAAGTGTAACTTGACTTTTCCTTTGCAGTACGGACTAACATAGCTCAAGTGGCTAAATCTGAGGATAGTAACTTGAGTTAGCTCTTCAGGGGATCCAAATCCAAATGTTTAAGTAGATTTTTTCTTAAGTGGTCAGGCCTTCCCAACTGAGGTTTATAGAGATAAGTGGCCTATTTTAGAGTGGCATTGAATAGCTCTCATTGAATTAAATGAGCACTGTTGATGCACCATATCTCCTGAAGATCAGGCTATGATCAATTTGACCAAAGCCATGTAGCTACTCTGGCATGGGTATGGGAGAAGTTGGAACTCCTGCCTCAGTCTTATAAAATGATCACTAAGTCTTGCTTCCTTCCTAGCTCTAACAAGTAGCCCTGGGTATCTTCTCCAATAAATGGTGTGCTGTTCCAGTGGGCATGCTGGGGAAAGTGAACTCATAAGGCTGACTTAGGACACAATCAGTTTGGAATAATATCTTTGTTTGGCCCTCTCTTTCCACATTTAGTTCTCCAATAGGCAATGGACCAGAAAACTCCTCAACACTTACATTTACTTAATAGCTTTTAGAAAGATAAATACTTCTAAGAGATTTTGTTAAATGATATAATTTGGACTTACAATGCTTGGTAAAACCATCAAAAGTTCTGTCTCCCTTATCATGGCTCCATTTCAGAAGATACTGAAGTATGTGAGCAGTCCCATCAATTTTAATTATATACATCCTTAGATATGGGGCTTTACAGGTTTCTTTTAGGGTTTAAATACATTTTACAACTTCAAGTGCCAATGTGGTCTTAAAATATTCTAGAGACCTTTTCCCTGTACAGTCTCTATCTAAGGGCTCTTTATTGTTGAAGACAGGAGAAAATGATTTCTGATATCCTATTAAATGAGCTAAGGGACTGCTCAGTTAGCAGTGTAACAGAGATCTATAGGATATACAACTATACATAGGAAGAGAGACATGAGTCAGATGAACTAGATGCAAATAGGTTATACCTGTTTGGAATATATTGGAAGGGGGTGTATCCTGTCTCTTTGGTTCCAGAGAAGGGTGGGCTTCTTCTTCGAGTGGCCCTATGGGTGCTCCACTGCTGGTGTTGGGCCCTGTCCTGGTGCTGCGAATTGGAGAACTGTCAGAGCTATGGTTTGCTGGACCACGCGCACACGGCTTTCCTTTGGCAGCTTTCGCACCGTTGATCCTTTACGTGCGGTCCAGCCCTGCTCAGTTCCTCTCATTGGCCTCTGATCACGGACGGAGCTCCCTTTATCTCTCTTGTCTTTCATCGTTCTCCTCAGACCTGTCAGCATTTGTAAATAGTTAAGAGTTTTTCGTCAGTTACTTATAGTTCTATAGTTATCTCTTTGAAATATATATATAAAAAAATGTCATCAGAAGTTATAGTGAAGCCGTTGCGGCTAGCCGCCTCAGAACCAAAATAAATAAATAAATAAAAATAAATAATAAAGGGATGGACAGAGACGAGAGAACAATTAGTCAATTTCTCTGTCCCGGCTAATCTGAAGGATGCCGGCGTCCCCTGGATTCAAAAAGTGCTCTGCCTGCTGTGAAGCCATGCTGGCTTCCGACGGCCATGACACTTGCATTAGGTGCTTGGGAGAGACACACGTCCCACAAAAATGCACCCATTGCTGCAAGCTTATGGCGAGAGCAAGGAAGGGCCAAGACATGAGGCTAAAAATGATTGTTTGGCAAGGCTTTGGAGCCTGATGCCATTCCCACCTCTGGGGCCGTGAAACACAAGCGGAGGGCAGCTTCTTCTGGGACGACAGTTACAAAGAAATTTAAGGCGTCCCCAGTGGAATCCCTCCCGCCTACCAGCAGAGCAAGATGTCCTGAGAAACCATCTGAGGCTACCACCCCACGGCATCCAGCTGCTCCCAGGGCTAAAAGGTCGCCCACACCAGCACCGAGAGCGCGAGCCGCATCAGCTCCGTCAGCAGCGCAAAAGCCAGCACCGGAAACGGCTGCTCAAGCGACGCCTGCTTCAGCAGTGTCAACCCCTCTGGCACCGAATGCTGAAGCATTCGCTTCTGCACCACTGGCGCTGTGCGCAACCCTGGCAGCGCACACATTTTCAGCAGCATCAACTCTGCCCCCGAATGGAGTCTCCTCGGCACCGAGCCAACCTGGTTCAGCCCTGAGCTCTCCAGCTGCTAGGGAAATTGACAAGGCTTCCCTCCCTAGTAAAGCCTCATCAAAGGAAACTTACAAGGCATTGTCTCCTTCCCCTACCTTTTCTCCAGGACTGTTTCCTTCACCACCAAGGCACCGACGGCACCGGGACTACAGTGTCTCTCTTGCCTATCAAGCACACAGGCAACCCACCTATAGGGGCACCATCTATACAGAAGCACGACGCTCCCCATCGCGTTCTCGCTCATCCAGATGGTCACCAAATCGTAGGTCACCTAGACTGTCACTGTGGCAAGTCTACTATATCCTCAGTGCACGGTCTTCGCGATACTCCGCTCCAGCACTCTCAGAAAGATATTATGGGGACTACTATAGGGCTGACTATGATCACGCCCACTAGGATCATGTCTCACTTACCTACAGGGGGATCTTCCTGCAGCTGTCAATCTCCCAGTGTGCAATACTTACCCGAGCATTCACAGCAGCTACATTCGCCTCCTCCATCGAAAAGTCCAACCATCCATCACGAACATTCAGAACCAGAAGGACAATTGTCCAAACCAGAAGATCCTCAATTAGGCATTTCCCCAACTGATTGTTCCTCTTCTTCACTGGACAAGGCAATGATCCCAGGTGACACCTCTCCACTGGATGACCTGAAACAGTTTCAGGACCTGTTCAAAAGAGTGGCAAATGCCCAAGAGATACAATTAGCAGACGTTCCGATTAAACAACACCGTCTCTTAAAAAAATCTACAACAAGAACATCAAGCGAAGATTGCCCTCCCTATTGACGAAGCGATTATGGAAGTGGCGGATGAAATATGGCAGACCCCAACATCGGTTATTCCAACAAGTAAAAGGTTGATAGAAAATACTTTGTGCCTGTCAAAGTTTTAGATTTTCTCTTCCATCATCCTCAACCTAACTCGCTTGTATTTGACGTGGCACAGCGCAGAACTAAAGCAGCTCAATATAAAAACACGTTGCCAGATAAAGACAATAAGAAATTGGACATGTTTGGTAAAAAAATTTACTCTTCGGACATGTTGTTATTATGTATTGCAAATTATTTAGTCCGTCTCTCAAACCATAACTTTGACGACTGTTCAAAGTTGGCTGATTTGTTACAACATCTTCCGGATACTAAGTAATCCTTATTGAAGGCCATAATACAAGAGGGATATGTCTCCTGTAATACCACACTACAGATGGCCATTGATTTGGCAGATACATCCACATGAGCCACGGCTATGGGAGTCGCCATGAGACGGTCTTCCTGGTTATCCTCTGAAGGAGCCCCGCGAGAGCTTCAGGCTAAGACCTACCGTTTGAGAAACACAAACTCTTTGCTGCCAACACCGATGAGGTTCTCCATTCGGGTAAGGACTGCCGTACCACACTACATCCGTTAGGAATGTACACACCTCCTTATAGGCACAAATGCTATTATACCTATCAACGGAGGTATGATTACATGTTTAATAAACAACAACCATGCACCCAAGAAAACCAGCGCTTCTGACAATGCCCTCAACGCAAATGGCCTCAACCAAACCATTTGTCCAATCAACCTTCATCAAAACAACAGATTTGACTTCCCCATTGAGGATGCCAAGACGACTTCCATACTCAACATGCAACACAATTCTCCCCATCCTTTTCACCATCAGCTAAAGCCATACCATCATCATTTTTCCAATATCACCTCGGACAAGTGGGTACTGGAAGTAGTAGTATGTGGTGTCTCCATCCCCTTCCTCACCATTCCACCCACCCCGTCCCTTTTCAGGGACCCCTCTCACAAGCAACTGTTGAAACAAGAAGTCCAACGCCTACTCACCATTGGTGCAATAGAGAGGGTGCCCAAGCAGTTTTGGGGGAAGAGATTTTATTCCTGATACTTCCTCACCCCAAAGAAGACAGGAGGATGGAGACCTATTTTAGACCTATGCAAGTTAAATCGCTACCTCTGGAAACGTCGCTTCAAGATGGTGACCTTAAATACAATCATTCCGTCATTGAACAAGGGAGATTGGTTTGCAGTCCTCGACTTGCAGGACGGCTACTTCCACATCGCAATCCATGTGGCACACAGACACTTTCTCCATTTCCAACTAGGAGAAGAGCAATTTCAGTACAGGGTACTGACCTTTGCTTGGCATGTGCCCCCAAGGTCTTCGCCAAAACTCTAGCAGTAGTGGCTGCCCCCTTGCACAGAGTAGGAGTGACAATTTTTCCCTACTTGGATGATTGCCTCGTCAGAGGGTGCACATATGCAGAGGCATGCCAAATGGTGACAACATCCTCTCAGACCTTCGAATCTCTGGGTCTCCTCATAAACGCGCAAAAGTTCTCACCAGAGCCAACAAAGGACCTGATTTTTATAGGCGCGTGGCTCGATTCAAATACAGCACGTGCCTATTTACCAACTGAACGTTTCGGGGTGATCCAAGACCTTGTACACACCCTGACACATGCTCCAATGCTTCCCATTCATGTTTGCTTACAACTCATGGGAAGCATGGCTGCTTCAACCACTGTAGTTAAAAACGCAAGGTTGCATTTTTGCTGCCTTCAACATTGGCTGGCCACAGTTTGTATTCCAGTGAAACACAGCGTCCACAAGTTGGTGGTAGTACCTCCACATGTGTGGCAATCCCTCCAGTGGTGGACCAAGCCACACAACCTCATGGCGGGCATTCCCTTCTATCGCCTGCTGCCGTCAAAGCAAATAACTGGCTGAGGAGCGCATATGGACAACCTGACAGTCCAAGGTCACTGGTCCACACAGGAGATGCTGTTACATATGGACGTACTTGAGCTAAGGGCAGTGTGACATGCAAGCCAACATTTTCAGTCCATATAAGAAATACGACTACCAGAATCCTCATGGACAATATTGCAACCATGTATTATGTCAACAGACAGGGGGATGCTCGATCCAATGTATAGAAACAATGCATTTGTGGAATTGGTGTATCCGCAACAACACCATATTGACAGCCTCCTATTTACTGGGCGTCGACAACTCTATTACAGACTCACTCGGCAGGCGTTTTTCCCACGATCGCGAATGGGAAATTTGCACAGACATTCTGCATCGCATATTTACCCAATGGGGATTCCCTACGATAGACCTATTCGCAACTTCAGTCAACGCGAAGTGTCCCAACTATTGTTCCAGAGCGGGAATAGGATGCCTTTCTCCACCATTGGGGAACGTTGTTGCTATACGCTTTTCCCCCAGTTGTCCTAGTGCCCAGGATCCTGGAAAAAATCAGCATGGAAAAGGCTCGAGTAATCCTCATAGCCCCAGCGTGGGCGCGTCAGCCCTGGTATTCAATACTCCACCAGATGTCCATGAGAGTACCGTACACCCTGCTTCTTCTTTGGAACCTCTGGACTCAAAACATGTCATCCAAGGCCCGAAACCTTACACCTCACAGCATGGATGTTAGTTGGTTCAACGCTTCCGAATGCTCATGTTCACAGTGAGTCAAACAAGTATTAAAGCACAGGAGAAAAGACTCCACATGAGCAACATATTTGGCCAAATGGACCAGATTTCAAGCATGGTGTGACAATAATAACCTGGATCCTCACACAACAACTGTATCCCAAATACTTGATTACATTCTGCCTCTCCACGACGCAGGCCTTGCAATAGCCTCCTTGCGAGTACACCTGACGGCAATTAGTGCATTTCCCCATGTGGAAGAGGGGTTCTCCTTGTTCGCTTACCCCATGACAAAGAGGTTCCTGAAAGGACTCACAAACCTCAACCTACCACGGCAGCCACCACCGCCTTCATGGGACCTGGACCTCGTTCTGGATGCACTGACTTGCCCACCCTTTGAACTCTTAGCCACAATATCATTGCAATTCCCTACCACTAAACTTCTGTTTCAACTTGCCCTTATGTCAGCTCGCAGAGTAAGCGAGATAGCAGCATTCATGTCTTCACCACCTTACACAGTATTTACTAAAGAATCGGTGACGCTGAGATCTCATCCGGTGTTTATCCCGAAGGTCTGTTCGGAATTACATATTAATGAACCGGTTGTCCTTCCATGTTTCTACCCCAAACCTCATACTTCACGGAAGGACACAGCATTACACACGCTCGATGTAAGGAGGGCACTAGAGTTTTACATTTACAGAACGCGAGAGTTCAGAAAATCAGACCGTCTCATAGTGTCATTGGCAGATCGCTCCAAGGGGCAACCCTTAACTTCCCAGTGTATTGCGAGACTGATAGTTTCATGCATTACCACGTGTTACTCCATATGTAATAAACCTCTTTTGTGCCTGCCTAAGGCCCATTCCAGTAGAGCAGTAGTCACTACTATAGCCTTTGTAAGAGGAGTCCTATTTCGGGACATTTGCCGAGCAGCAACATGGTCCTCCCATACTACCTTTATGAAACACCATGCTGTAGTAAATCAATTTGCTGCTGATTGTTCAGTGGCTACGGCAGTACTCATTCGTACCCAAAAACCTTAATTCCGGAGCCCTCAAATATTTGGGTAATGCTCCAAAGTCACCAGGAGTGGAGCACCCACGGGGCCACTCGAAGAAGAAGACGACAATACTCACCCTGTGAAGTAACGATTGCTTTTTGAGATGTGCCCCGTGGGTGCTCCACCACCCGCCCTTCTCCCTGCTCTGGAATTTCTTTCTCATTTCAGATAGCGGGTGAGACGAACTGAGCAGGGCTGGACCGTGCACGACGGATCAAAGGTGTAAAAGCCGCCAGAGGAAAGCCGTGCATGCATGGTCCAGCGGACCATGGCTCTGACAGTTCTACAATTCGCGGTGCTGGGGTGGGGCCTGACACCAGGAGTGGAGCACCCATGGGGCACATCTTGAAGAACAATCGTTACTTCACTGGGTGAGTAACATCTTCTTTTGTTTTCAGATAACATTGGCAAAGCAAACAGAAAGGACCAATGAATGTACCCCAAAAGCAGGATTATTGAGTGCAAAGTTGACATTCATTAATATTCACTTTTCAGAGGTGGATTAACTATGTTGGTTGGAGACGTTCTCTCCTGACAGCATAGTAACATCTTCATTGAAGGGCTACTGAGGTGCAGTTATGCCAGTGCAGTGTTTTAAGCCTTTAATGTGTTAGCATAAGTCTGGCTAGCACACATCTGTGGACCTGGAGGAGGCTTCCTTCCATCTGCAGTATAATATATCCCATGGAGTTCAGTCCAGTGTCCCAGGAGCTGGAAAACTCAAAGCAGGGTTTGCAGTTTTTATTTATATACAATATTGGGTCTATTCCAGAAGCTCTTTTTTAGGTCCTTATTAATCGAGAACCTCTCACTGATTTTAATGGGTGTTTTCTGTGAATAACATCAGAGCTAGAATAATAATAGGGATTTGGTTTGCTTGTACTGGTTCAGAAAAAATAAATACAACACTTCATTTTAAAATGGGAGCTGACTTTCAGGTTTCTACAAGTTTGGCTCACTGTTATACATTGCACGTTGTGGTTTCAATGGGAAGTAACGTAAGTACAGAACTACCATGAAAATATCTATTCTGGTGGCATTTTTAGCCCAACTGAAACTAGGAAGAGCTGCAAATGCAGCAAGATAGTTTTGATTTTTCCAAGACTTCCATCTCAACACAAGGTATTATCATCTCATCGTATTGATTAGGGATCAACAACAGGGTATTTTGGGGACTTTTATCAACCAGCTATAGTCCCTACCTCAGCTGATCTGAGCTGAAGATTCAAGTGTACAAGTTTGGAGTTAAAAAGCAAGCATTTGAATTTTGAACGCTTTACTCATGCTGACTACTGATGTTCACCCATAACCTGTAAATAATTGAAAATTGGGCAGAGGCTGCCCTATAGTGTGCAGTGAAAGGGAAGCAAATTTTGGCAAGACCTGATCAGCAGTGGCTGACCTGATCAGCAGTGGCTTTTCCTGTGTAGTTGCAGGTCCCTGAGTAAGAGGATGGTTTCAGTGAAGTTGCTGGAAGGGGCCCTCAGCATTGTACTTTCTGAGGAAGCTGTGCTGCAGAGGAAAAGAGGCAGACAACCGGAAAGGTATTGAGGCCCTGGCTTCCCATGCAAATGTTCTGGAGCACCATCTGTTGCCTCCAAAGGAAAAATGGTGAGAGTACCCTGAGAGGAAGGTGATTGTTTGCTCCCTATAGGTCAATATTAGGATTCAGTTCTCCTCTGCATTGGCAATGAGAGTTTCCACTTGTATTGAATATTTGAAATATTTGCCTGCCGCAGCACATCTGTAACGTGTGTTCATTGCCACTGGCTTGCTCATGCTTATCCTGGGTTTGTTTGGCATTTATAGTTTGGACTGAAGAGAGCCCTAAGTCTCTTTCATGTGGCCAGTGTCACATGTACAGCTGTGTGAGACACTTGCCACGCTGCTGGAGTGTTCTCTGCTTTTTGCTTCACACGCTTCCCTAGATGGTTCATTCTTTACAGATGGCTCTTTTTTTGGCTTCCATGGATGTTCTGGCTTTTAATGTCTTTACATGTGTGTATTCATCCCACACAGGCTACGAAAATGCACTTTGTTTTTCTTTGTGTTTCCTGCTATCTAACATGAAACGTTCAGCTCTGTGAGGCCCTCACTGAAGCGAAATGCAGCATAGCAAGACGTGTCCCTAACATAAGTCATTCTTCTTTGTGCAACCCTTTTTTCCTTTTTAAGGGAGCTAAAATGTTTACTTTTCTCTTTCTTTCTTTGGACTGCAGGGGTCCAATCCTTCTGGTGCTATGTGAGTACTACATACTTGCAAGCTGCTGGCTTAGGGTATGTCTACACTACAGAGTTTTGTTGGAAAAACAGCCATTTTTTTCAACAAAACCTGAGTTATGTCCACACTGTAATCGCATTTTTCCGAAAGTAAATTGTAAGAACATAGGTTTTTTTCCAGTGTTGGTAATCCTCTTTCTATGAGGAATAAGCCTTTTTCCGAAAGAGCTCTTTCAGAAAAAGACGTGTGGATGGGGAAGAAGGAGTTCTTTCAAAAGAAGAAGAAAGAGGAAAAAGCACAGTTGCCCTGGTGGCCATTCCATCCATGGTAATCACAGCTTAAATGTCAGATAGCATCCACACTGAATGGATACTATCTTTCGAAAAAGCAGATCGCTTTTTCGATGCACTTTTGTGTGTGGATGCTTTCTTTCGAAAGAAGTTTTTTCAGATCTTTTCTGAAAAAAGGTTCTTCTGAAAGAAGCCTGCAGTCTAGACATAGCCTTAGGCTGTGTCTACACTGGCATGAATTTCCGGAACTGCTTAAAACGGAATACTATTCCGTTTTCAGTTTTTCCGGAAAAGGAGCGTCTACATTGGCAGGCTGCTTTTCCGGAAAAGCACTTTTTCCGGAAAAGCGTCTGTGGCCAATGTAGACACACTTTTCCGGAAAAGAGCCCCGATCGCCATTTTCGCGATTGAGGCTTTTTTCCGGAAAAGACTACTGGGCTGTCTACACTGGCCCTTTTCTGGAACAGTGTTCTGGAATAAGGACTTATGCCCAAGCGGGAGCAGAATAGTTTTTCCGGAATAGTGGCTGATTTTGTACAGTAGAGCGTCGTTGCTTTTCTGGAAATTCAAGGGCCAGTGTAGACAGCTCGCAGCTTATTCCGGAAAAGCGGCTGATTTTCCGGAATAAGTGGCCCAGTGTAGACACAGCCTTAGTGTCATACCTCAGTTAATTCTCATATCATCACTCTCTGTCCTGCCTGACACCCGTGGGCAGTGTGGGGAGTGGAGCATTAGCCAGTACTGCATCTGGAAATTAGAGATAACAAGCAACAGTAGCCCCCTAATGAAAACTCAGCTCCTGGCACTTGTCATGCACTTCTGGAGTGAGCAAAATGGAGAAACAGAGTAGCTTGCATAGGTAGAGGGGAGAGGATGGGGGGACACTGGAAGAAAATGGAAGCAACAGCAGCAGGAAAACATCTCAAATGCAGGATAATTCAGTTGCAGGTGGGTGTTTTGGCTAATCTTTGTAGCCAGGACTGAAACCAGAAGGCAAAAAACCCCCACGTTTCTCATCCCAGTAGCAATTCCCTTGGCTGCTTCCTGTGCAGCTGAACATTGCCTACAGAAGCAGTTTTTACCAGTTTAATTGTATGTTTTTTATTAGCTGTTTTTGCTGTAGTAACTTGAGCACAACTATCAGATCATGAACATTGATGGTAGCTTTAACACTTTGGAACTGGTTCAGAAGCTTCTGCTCTCTGAAGCCTACTCCAAGAACCACTTTCAGAACTTATACCATAGCTATGATTAAAGTTAGAAACCAAAGGCCTGGTCTGTGGGAGTGAAGGATCATCACATCAGATGCAGGATTTTGCTGTTGGAAGAAATGGTAACATAATCCAGCCTTTATGAGCTGAGGTGGAATTTGAGCAGATGAGATATAGAAGCAATAGCATCCTTTTGGTTTTGTCCAATAGCTGGAAAAACAATATGGACCTAGAGTACCTCTCATTCTCCTAAAGATCAAAATTCTGATCCTGCATCCAAATCATGCCTGATACTCCCCATTGACTTCAAAGGGAATTCTATGTGTGTGACATCAGGGACAAGTGAAGTAGTGTAGGAAGTTGTAAAAATGGGAGTGTTTTACCTGTAGCAAAAGCATCATTATTTCTAAATACTATAGCCTCAGTGTCACAGTCCAGTATTTCACAGCTATAGTTACACAAGTTGAAGAATGCCATGGGAGAAATTGGCCTAAAAAGGGGGTTAGGGATGATATTCTATGACAGTTTCTGTTGTTGCTGTCTATAAATCAGAAGGGTTGGGAGGGACAGAGATCACTGCTTCACTTCCCCTTTTCAGTTATGTCTACACTGGCCAGCTTTGTGCAAGAACATATGCAAATGAGGAGCGGCAATGAATATCACTGTGTCTCATTTGCGAACTTAATGAGCCATCATTTTTGTGCAAGGGATTTTTGTGCAAGAAGGAGCAGGCTACACTAGAGCTCTAGAGATTAGTGTAGCAACCGCTACAACTTGAAGTCTAAGCTGGCCTTATAGCTCAAGCTGTAGATGCTCCTATACTAAGCTCCTGAGGTCCCAGGTTCAAATCTATGTGGTTGTGGTTACACAAACAGGAAGGCTATGTCTACACTGCCCAGTCTTGTGCAATATCATATGCAAATGAGGCACGGAGCAAGAGCTGTTCTTCTGTTTATTTTCAGGCAGAATGGCTCTTTTGCAAGAAGGGATTTTTGTGCAAGAAGGAGCAGTATAGACTGCTCCTTCTTGTGCAAAAGGCCCTTGTGCAAAAATGATGGCTCATTAAGTATGCAAATGAGGCACGGTGATATTAATCACCGTGCCTCATTTGCATATGTTATTGCACAAGACTGGGCACTGTCGATGTAGCCTTCCTGTATGTGTAATCATAGCCACATAGATTTGAACCTTGGTCCTCAGTGTAGGAGCGTCTACAGCTTGAGCTATAAGTCCAGCTTAGACTGCAAGTTGTAGGGGCTGCTACACTTAGCTCTAGAGGTCCCATGTTCAAATCTGCCTGGTGGTGGTTATAGATGGGGCTGCCTGTGGGATCTCAACTGGGTCTGTGAAGTGCCAGTTGGGCCCCGTCACCTACGGGAAGTATGTAATCCTATGCACCTAGGCTATGTCTATACTGCAAGCCTCGTATGGAAGAGCAAATGGAGTGCTCATTTACATATGCAGTGTTCTCATTTGCACTTCCTCTTCCTTTCCTTTTTGCGCAAGAGGTTTTTGCGCAAAAAAGCGCTAGGTAGACGGCACCTTTTTGCGCAAAAAAACCCCTTTTGGGCAAGAGCTTCTTCCTCAAAAAAATGAGGAAAAACGGCTCTTGCACAAAAGGGGTTTTTTGCACAAAAAGGCGCCGTTTACACAGTGCTTTTTTGCGCAAAAACCTCTTGTGCAAAAGGGAAAGGAAGAGGAAGTGCAAATGAGAGCACTGCATATGCAAATGAGTGCTCCATTTGCATTTGCTCTTCCGCAAGAGACTTGCAGTATAGAAGTAGCCCTTGTGTGGTTACCACTTAAAGCAAGAGATAAGAACAAAGGAGCTCTACAGCCTAAATTGAGTCTCAGCAGGGTTTATAACTTAAGCAGTAGAGGCTCCTACGCTAAACTCCAGCAGTCCCAGGTTCAAATCTGCCTGTTAGCATTTACATTTTGGAGGGGTTTTTTGAGTTAAGTTGTTGAATAAAGTCCTGGATGTGCCTGTGTGGTGAAATATACATGATGGGCCTACTCCTACAGTTTTAACTCAGACAGGCATCCCACTGAAGTCAACAAGAATTTTGCTTCTGTATTGAAACCCTCATCTGGCCTCTTCAGGCCCGGCAGCTATTTTTTCAAACATTCTGTCCAACTGGCATCATTAAAGGACAGCACAGTTTTTCAGCAAACAGGTCACTTCTAAGTAAGTGCTGTCCTCAAACCTTTCTCTTGTTTGGGCGTAACTGTTACCCTGCAAAAGGTCAGATGTGGAACAGAGACTCTAAGCAAAGTCTGAGAAAAATAACTCTATAAGCAGCTAAGAATAATTCAATTTCTTTAATGTAAACAACATCCTCCATGGTTTTTGTTTCATGAATCAGCATTTTGGTCATAAATAATCTGAAATAATTAAGAAGAGGAGTATAGGCCAGATGTAAATTTGAGCACTAACTGAAGAGCAATCATTCCTTGTAAGGAGAAATATTGGTAGGATCTGTTTTCAGAAGCAATTTGTATATTTGGAATGGGCTACTGAAACTGACTGTTTTATTTGAAGATCCAGTCAGGTGAGGATTGCTGTGATTCCAGTTCAAGTGGATTTATAAAGAGAGCAAGGAACTGAACAACTTGCTAACTGTTTAGTTATAGGAAGTTTTGGACTCGCTTGTGTAAAACAGAATGAAAGTTAAAAATAGAAGTAGCATGGAATGGAATATAACAAAATAGCAGTTAATTATTGACAGTGGTTGTCTTTGCATTGTTGACATTTACTATACATTGGCATTCAGGATACTGTAATTGTTTTTTTATAGCATCAGAAACCTTTGGGGTGGGGACATTTTCTTATTTCCTGTCTCTGAAGTACACACGGTTGACACTAAGGTATATAATTTCATGCACTACTGTGCTGTAACAGTTCATAAATGATTTTTTTAAACAGAAACTGCTCTACTAATCATAGGCAACCTGTCCTGATTCTTGAAAATTAATTTTGATTAGTAGATTTTTTTAAAGATCTCAATATTTTCATATCTGCCATAAAATGGATTCCTCCAATCCCTCTGTTTGCTTCATTGGACTTGCTGATGGCTGTCACAGGAAGCATTGTCAAATGAATAGGGCACTAGATTAGGATTAAGAAGATCTGAATTCTGTTTCCAGTTCTGCTATCCTGCTGTGTGCCCTTGATCAAGTCACTTTTCTGTCAGTTTTCCTTCCCAAAGTTTGACTTGTCTATTTTGATTATAAACTCTTCGGCTATGTCTATAGTGTGCCCGTTTTGTGGAAAAAATATTCAAATGAGGCAAAGCATGGAATATCGCCGTGCCTCATTTGCATAATTAATGAGGCTCCATTTTTGCACAAGAGGCTTTTGTGCAAAAACGAGCTGTATACGTGGCTGAAAAACGTGGCTGAAAAAAATACGGAAGAATGGCTCTTGCGCAAGAGGGTTTTTTGCACAAAAAGGAATTGTGTAGATGGCTCCTTTTTGTGCAAAAGCCTCTTGCACAAAAACGGAGCCTCATTAATTATGCAAATGAGGCATGGCGATATTCCTTGCTTTGCCTCATTTGCATATGTTTTTGCTCAAGAGGCTATCGTGTAGACATAGCTTTCAGAGATAGAGACACTCTCTCATGGTGTTTGTTCAGTGCCTAACATAACAGGGCCCCACTCTCACTTTGGGCCTCTAAGTACTACTGTAAATATACAACGTAAGAAAAGTACTCAACTTTCTTGCATGCTTTGCAAATTTGCAGATGTTGGTCCATGGAAAAACAAGAAATTCCCAATAACTGCTTCTCCTGACAGTTTCAACCTTCTGGGAAATCAAATTGTCCATGCTCTTCTTATTCCTTTTAGCCAGGGGTGGCCAAATTTACAGAACTTCACAGCCACATACAATACTACAGTAAACTTCCGATAATCCGGCACCTTTAGGACCTAAGGGGTGCCGGATTATCAGATATGCCGGACTATCAGAAGGGGGGGCTATGAGGGGTCTAGGGTGGTGTGAGGGGGATGCCATCCCAGACCCCTCATAGCCCCCCCCTTCCGATAGTCCGGCTCTGTCCCAGGTGTCCCTGATTCAGCCGCTGCTGGTCAGTTTCAGCAGCAGCTGAATCGGGATGCCTGTGGCAGAGCAGCTGGGTGCTGCCGGGTTGGTCCCACAGCACCAAGGGGGAGACGCTACCGGATCAACCCGGCAGCACCCCAGCTGCTCTGCCCCAGGCATCTCCAAGTCAGCTGCTGCTGAAACTGACCAGTGTCTGACTCCGAGAAGCCCGGGGCAGAGCAGCTCTGCCTCGGGCTTCCCGGAGTCAGCCGCTGGTCAGTTTCAGCGGCAGCTGAATTGGGGACAGCTGGGGTGCTGCAGAGTTGGACCCACAGCGCCGAGGGGCAGCGCTACGGGACCTACTGGCAGCACTCCAGCTGCTCTGCCCTGGCTTCCCTGATTCAGCCGCTGGTCAGTTTCAGCAGCAGCTGAATTGGGGAAGCCGAGGGCAAAGCAGCTCCAATGGTCCGGCTGTCCGGAGTTCTTCCGGGTTCCTGATGGTGCTGGACCATCAGATGCCGCACCAATGGAGTTTTACTGTATTTAGATACTTGAGAGCTGCAAGACACACCACCTGTCTCACAGGGCAGCACCTGTTGGGGTATAGAGATAAAGCAGTTAGACCCCTCTCCTCACTGGGCAGAGTCCCCTGGTCCCATCATCCCACCACAGGGCAAACCCCCCCCAACTCCTCCCTCCCAGTCTGACAGGCAGGAAATGGGGAGGGAGAAGGCCACGAGGGGCACTGTGAGCCACACTCTAACTGTTAAAGAGCCTCAGTTGGGCTACACCTGCTATCAGTCAATCAGATATTACTATGTTCAGGTCTCTCTATCCTGGCCTTTCCTCCTACTCTCTGCTTCTCTAACTTTGCAACTGTGACAGATGATAATCTTTTATACTTGTCCCTCTTATTCTTCCCTTTAGTTCTAACTGCATGTTTTTGGACAGGAGCCCAGATGAGATCATTTACCAGATAGCATTCTGAATGTGCAATTACATTTTGAAAGTACCAAGGATTTTGAGTGCCTATGTTTTTGATATGTTGGGCCTTTCCCCCCCAAAGATGCTAGCCCCTATAAGTCCATGTCATTTTAATGGAAAATGTAGGAGATTAGTGTCTCTGAAAATCAGGCCCAAATTGTCTCAGAAGTTAGGTAATAAAAACAGTATCTAGTTCTGAAAAACTAGACATTAAGATTCAGTTTTTAAGTGTTAGTTTTCAAATATATCTATGAGAGAATATAAACAACCTTCACTGAGAATTTCCAAACTTTTGACAATTTAAACTGAATTCTAACGCTTCCATAAAACTGGTTTTTGTTAGTGTGAAATAACTTTGCAACATTAAAAATAACAAGGTTCTCCTTGTACGAACACATATGATGATACAGTCGGGAAATTATCAAAACTGTTATATTTCATTTGCTATCTGTATATTTTTTTAACACAGATCAGGTATAAAGGAGAACAGGATTCTTGAAATTCTGTATGTTTATACTGTCTGGTGATAGCTGCAGTTTAAACAATCACCTTAGTAGGAAATCTGTTTTGAATCTTTAGGGATGCAAAGAAGTTCAGACAGTTTGGAGGTTTATTTTTACACAGGAAATTACAATTTTACAGGATGATATTGAATATCGTGAACCTTAACTGCTGGATAATTCTCCATTCATTGAGGATATAGAAAAATATAACACTGCTTTGCCAGTCCATAATTCTATGTGAAAATGATCCCAAAATGTTTCAAAGATATAAAGTCAGACAGAAAAAGTGGCATAATAGCTAAAAAGGGGCAATAGGGAGAATACCACCTGTAATTAATATACCAAGTTGCAATAATCACAGCTTAGATATTACTGACACAATCAAAAGTTTTTCCAATATATTAAACGTACTCAGACATTTTTTACAACGTTTTAGGAGCAAATTTTTGGCACTGACTATGGGGAATTTGCCATTTCACTTCTTATAATAAAATATTGGTTGGTGCTGTGCTGTGACAATTGTATTCCCTCAAGTGTGAGAAGGTTGCAGAACATAGATCAGGGGCCTGCAAGGACTATAATGTAGGCTCTATTGGAGTTGCCACCTACACAAAATGGCTACGTCTACACTGGCCCCTTTTCCGGAAGGGGCATGTAAATTTCAGCAGTCGTCGTAGGGAAATCCGCGGGGGATTTAAATATCCCCCGCGGCATTTAAATAAAAATGTCCGCCGCTTTTTTCCGGCTTTTAAAAAAGCCGGAAAAGAGCGTCTAGACTGGCCCCGATCCTCCGGAAAAAGTGCCCTTTTCCGGAGGCTCTTATTCTTACTTCAAAGTAAGAATAAGAGCCTCCGGAAAAGGGCACTTTTTCCGGAGGATCGGGGCCAGTCTAGACGCTCTTTTCCGGCTTTTTTAAAAGCCGGAAAAAAGCGGCGGACATTTTTATTTAAATGCCGCGGGGGATATTTAAATCCCCCGCGGATTTCCCTACGACGACTGCTGAAATTTACATGCCCCTTCCGGAAAAGGGGCCAGTGTAGACGTAGCCATCGATACTTTCCCTTCAGGCTGAAGCTATTAAGGAGACTAGAACTGTAAGGCATTGAACACTGTGCTGAGTATCTGCCTTTCATTTGTTATACAACCCAAGAGCTTAATTAATCTTCCTCAGACTTCACTGCAGGCTTTAAACATTCTTTCCAAAATCTACCAAGATTTTCTTAAAAATTTTAGCCTCATGCTTGCTAATGTTTTTCCATTCTCTGCTGATTAATGATTTTATTTTTTCTGTTCTTCCTAAAAACAGATGAGACCAACCTTAAACTGAATTTACAAAACTTAATGTGGATGCTTTTATTGTACCGAAATACTTATTTTATTATGAGTTAGCAGAAGATTGGAATAATTCCTGGACTAATGTATATGGCATACACAATAATCAGTACATTTTAGCACTAAGATAACTAGCCAAGTTAAGGTCAAGATTTTGCAGCCTTTTGTGAAAATAGACACCATTAATTTCTACAATTATTCCAAATGCATAACCATGTAACTGAATATTGAATTTGGGCCAGAATTACCATCCTACACATCTTCACCTGAAAATTTGGAAGGCTCTTCTCTCTCACAAACTGTGAAATGCATGTAATAAAAATTGATCCCTAACCCAAACAGTTCATTCTGTTGAAAGAACCCTAAAAACAAATACTAAGAATTGCCAGGGGAGGAAGAGGAAGGAATCAAATAGACATTCAATATGCATTTTTTATCTCATTTAGTCCAATACCCAGCATTAAATAACTATTTTCAGCTGGAATGTAGTAGTTGAAGGGTAGGTTACAACACTGCCAACACTAAGAGTATGTCTGTTCAGCCTGGATCAACAGACCTAGGTTTGTAGGGCTCACCCTTGCACTCCAAAAATATCTGTATAAACAGCAATTTGAAGTTGAGGGTCAGGCTCTGATGACAAGGACAAGGATAGGGTGTCATACTCAAAGTACTGTCTACACAGCTGTTTTTAGAGCGCTAATATGAGTCCCAAGTTTCTTGACTGGGGTTACTCCTGTAGGCTGCATAGATTTACCCCAAATGCTCAAAAATCATGAAATTAGGATAAAATAATAATTTTTTTTCAAAAAAATACACACTCCCTTCCTTTTATTTGTCTTCTGGTTTTTGAGCCTTGAGGGTGCACTCAAGTCATATTTCATAGTTGAAGAGAAAAGCTTGAAAATTTGAAAGCATGAAACTTACTTTTTTGAAAATGAAAGCTGAGATTCCCATGAAAGCACATGACTCCTGGAGTTGGGGCTTTAAGAATAACACCTAATATTGTGAGACTTGTAAATAATTGTAAAAGTTGGCAACTTTGTATATTTGAGAGATTTATTATTTGTATTGTGTATATTTGTATATTGTATAGTTCCTAGGAGCCTCAGTCATGGTCAGGACTCCAGAAGTTAGAAGTTGAACAAACAGAATAAAAAGATAGTCATTGCCCCCAAAGAGTTTGTTGTGTGACCAGTTGTTCTAATGCACATGACACTCAGTTTTGGAGCAAGGCCTATTAAAAATATTGTTTTTCTTGCACCAAAAGTTGACATTCCTCTTTCTTTAAACACCTACATCAGTAGTAAAGGCTGTCTCAACAGAGGCAAATCTACTTGCCAGAGATTCTTGATTCCATCAGTTATTAACATATTCTCAGTTCATTCACCAGAATGTAAACAGTTCTAAACATTGGTCTGATGGTCTAGCCCTGATAAGGAATGTAAATATAACTTGGATCTGCAGAGGGAGGAGAATAAAAAATGTTATCAAGTCACACATGATTAGGTTGGTATGTCATAGTAACTCACAACAGTGCCCACTGAACAGCAATACTAAGGATTTTGCTCTTCTACTTACTGTTCCATCATGAGTACAGCTGGTTGAGCATTCAAAGTGAACTATTTAGTCAACAGATTTAGCCCCTTTTTCCTCATTTGCAAATTACAGGCAGTCCCTGGGTTACGTACAAGATAGGGACTGTAGGTTTGTTCTTAAATTGAATCTATATGTAAGTCGGAACTGGCGTCCAGATTCAGCCGCTGCTGAAACTGATCAGTTTCAACAGCGGCTGAATCTGGATGCCAGTTCTGACTTACATACAGATTCAACTTAAGAACCCCAGGCGTCCCCAAGTCAGCTGTTGCTGAAACTGATCAGCGGCTGATTCCAGGAAGCCGGGGGAAGAGCAACTCTGCCTCGGGCTTCCTGTAGTCAGCCGCTGGTCAGTTTCAGTAGCGGCTGATTTGGGGACGCCTGGGACAGAGCAGCTGGGGTGCTGCTGGGTTGCTCCAGTAGCGCGGCTCCTCGGCACTACTGGAGCAACCCAGCAGCACCCCAGCTGCTCTGCCCCAGGCGTCCCCAAGACGTAACTCGGGGACTGCCTGTATCTGACCAAACTGTGTGTTTTCCTGAATTAATTAGATACTTGCATTTGTTCAATTGCAGATACCAAATGGAGATGTCAGTGGAGTTCCACCACTGATCAGATGATCTGAATTTTTATGTGAACAAATGGACTATACATTGCTAATGCGGGAGTGCTGGAACAATTTTTACGATGGGGATGCTGAGAATCACTGAAGTAAATTGTAAATCCTGTTTACATTAATCTGAAGTGGGTTTTACCCACAAAAGCTTATGTCCTGATAAATCTGTTAGTCTGTAAGGTGACACAGGACTCCTTGTTGTTTTTGTAAACCCTGTATATAATGGAAACCACTTCAAGCCAAGGGGCTCTGCAGCATCTTCTGCACCTCTGATTCCAGAATCTATGTGCTAATGAAGGGATTATTGCAAGTATTCATTTGCCAATCACCACTATGTGAATGGTCACCGAAATAACAAGGTATTGTAGTATAGCCTCGGGGCAGCTCTAATCTTCATTGGCTGTGGCTAGCCACTAGCATGTTTCCTGTGCTCAGGAGTTGGAAGTGGTGACACTAGAGCCACTCATTCAAATAGGGCACATAACCTTCCATCAAGATTCTGTGAGGGGCTAGTGTAAATAGATAAAGAGGTAGGCAGTGGACTGATAGGCTATGTCTGCATTGCAGGCTTTTTGTGCAAGAAAAGCCATTCTTACGCAAAAACTTGCCAAGTGTCTACATGCTCCGTACGCGCACTCACAGCTCCTTACTTCCTGGCTGCCAAACCTCCCCTGAAAGCCACATGCAGCCTGCAGATACCGCGTGGCAGCAGCACCTCAGCCAGTCGCTCCACCACGCGGCTCTGCACTGCTACACCCAGGAGCCCAGATGTCTGCTCCACAGACACCCCGTGAGCCTGCACCTTCCTCCCAGCAGCCACTCCAGGGCTCCCAGCAGGCCCGGAGGGGAACCAAGTGACATGCCCCTTGCTGGTCCCGGGCTGAGGTGGAGGTCCTGTTGGGCCTGTGGACAGAAGAGGAAGCCCTCCATGGCTCCCTTGCCTGTTGCCACAACACAGACATTTTCAGCTGCGTGGCCCAGGCGCTGTTGGACCAGGGACATCCAGCCTGGACTGTTGAACAGGTCCGGGTCAAGGAGTTGCGCCTGGGCTATGTCCGGGCCACCAAGGGCGAAGGTGAGGGCACAGGAGCTGACACCTGCCCCCACTATGACCACCTCCACTCCATCATCAGTGAGACAGCAGTCTCAGGGCCCTCAGTGCCAGTGGACACCAGCCTTCACCCCCTAGTGACAAGGCCACCTGACGCGTAGGAGGAGGGTGACTTGCCTTCCAGGTCTGAGGATAAGGGTGATGACCACAGCAGCACCGTCACCCTGCACCTGGAGCCAGTGCTTAGCAGCCTCCTGGGCTTCATCTGAGGCTGGCAACGGCTCCTCCGGTGAGTGTTATGCTTCTCCCTCTCAAGGCGGGGGGAGGTGAGTGCTCAAGGGGAAAGAGGAGGGAGTGTCACTCAGGCAGTTCAAGCTGCACATCGTGCAGCAGTACGCAGCACGTGCAACCTAGTATGGCCTGACTGTGTGGCATGTGGACGTGGCAGGCAATTCCAGAGCATGCCTGGGACCTTGCTGCTCACCCACATCCTGCCCGGGAGAGTGAGGGGGGATGCCGACTGGAAGCAGGCAAGGCCCCAAGAGCTCAGGCCAGACCCCACACCTCCCGAAGAGTGCCACACACAGACAGCACGCAGCCATGCCTGGCCATGCAACACAGCATCTGTTCCTGGGAAAAACGCAGCGAGCCAGCCCTGTGAGCATGGACCCCAGGGAGTCCCTCGGCTGCTCCCGACCCCTAGGTTGCTGTAGGGGTTCCCCCCTTGTGCGGGGGGGCTTACGTCCGCCCCCCTCAGTCTCCCATTCGTTAGCGCCTCGATGTGACCGCTTTCACTCGGTTCCGTTAGGCGGTTGGGGGAAGGGGGTCCGGGCCCGCCCTCGCTCCGGACCCCGACCCAGGGCCCTAAGGTCAGGGAAAGACTCCCCACCTACCGGGGGGGTCGAGCCCCCTAAACTCCCCTGCTCTCAGGGTCCGCGTCCCCGCCCTGGGCCACTTCTTCCCCCAGGTCCAATTGTCTCACCTGGGCTCCCACTCTGGTCCTGCCCAGGGCCTCTAGTACCCGCGTCCGTCCACCGGCTCCTGGGGGGAATGCGCCCCCTCGGCGTTCCCCCTGTCTGCCGGCCTTCTGCGCCCATTTGAACTGCCCGCCCGGCGCAGGCAGATGACGTCCCTCCTCCCGCCTCCTCCCGCTGCCCCTTGGCGGTAGCGTCCGCCAGTCCCGGCTCGTCACCTGGCCGGTGCGCCGGCCCTCCCTCTCGGGGAAAGCGGGCGGCTCTCCAAGCCGCGTCGGGGGGTGAGCTTTTCCCCCGCGATCGCGGCGTCCCGGCAGTTTCCGGGAGGGGCGGGGCTACCCCGCCACAGTTGCCCAGGAGGGAAACCCCTCACTGCAGCCATACAATTCCCTGGGCTACTTGTGTGAGGGCTAGTGGGAGGGGGAGCGGGGAAGAGGTCAGCCTGGGCCTATGGCCACTTGAGTTTTGCTGCATGGACGGTACACTCCCCAGTCACCCTGGCTCCGTCTCCAAGGACATCAGTTGACTGTGGTCTGAGAACCCAGACCCTGTCTGCCACACTTGCTCCCAAGCAATGTGGGGATGTGCACGCAAACATGACTACAGTATCAATGTTGTGTTGCTCACAGACAGTGACAAGAGTTGAAGCCATGTGCTTTACCTTAGGGACAGTGCAACGCAGACACACATAAGACCATAAGAACATTAGAATGGCCATACTGGGTCAGACCAAAGGTCCATCTAGCCCAGTATCCTGTCTGCCGACAGGGGCCAGTGCCAGGTGCCGCAGAGGGGATGGACCGAAGACAATGATTAAGTGATTTGTCTCCTGCCATCCATCTCTGGCCTTTGACAAACAGAGGCCAGGGACACCATTCCTTACCCCATAGCTAATAGCCTGTTCTGGACCTCACCTCCATGAATTTATCAAGCTCTTTTTTGAACTCTGTTAGGGTATGTCTACACTACCCCGCTAGTTCGAACTAGCGGGGTAATGTAGGCATACCGCAATTGCAAATGAAGCCCAGGATTTGAATTTCCCGGGCTTCATTTGCATAAGTGGGAGCGCCGCCATTTTTAAATCCCCGCTCGTTCGAACCCCGTGCCGCGCGGCTACACGCGGCACGAACTAGGTAGTTCGAACTAGGCTTCCTAGTTCGAACTACCGTTACTCCTCATTCCACGAGGAGGAACGGTAGTTCAGACTAGGAAGCCTAGTTCGAACTACCTAGTTCGTGCTGCGTGTAGCCATGCAGCACGGGGTTCAAACGAGCGGGGATTTAAAAATGGCGGCGTCCCGCTTATGCAAATGAAGCCCGGGAAATTCAAATCCCGGGCTTCATTTGCAATTGCGGTATGCCTACATTACCCCGCTAGTTCGAACTAGCGGGGTAGTGTAGACATACCCTTATAGTCCTAGCATTCACAGCCTCCCCTGGCAAGGAGTTCCACAGGTTGACACACCACATGCCAAGTGGCCAGGACACAGACAAGGGGTCTTTATTCACAGTGATGTCTTCCAAAGGTTACAGTCCATGGAGAGAATCACTTTATTCCAGGGAGTCCTTTATGCGAACATACACACAGGGGACTGATTGGGCCCAAGCCACAGTTGTGTGGTGTCACTTGGGGCTCAGGGTGGAGGGCATGGGGCTCAGGGACAGTGTGGGCAGGGCTGCCTCACCGCTTCATCGTTTTCTGTGTTTTCTGCAGCAGGACTATCCAGGAGCAAGGGACCCTCCAGCCCTGTGGCGGCAGCACCACCAACCACCCAGGCACCAGTCCAGCGGGCCAGGCAGCAGGACCAGCTCCTTTGGCAGCACGTCCAGGCTGTTGAAAGGATCGAGAAGGCAGTCAGCAGAAAGATTGAGGCTGACCTGGAGTGGCAGCAGCAGGTGTGAGGCAGTTCCTGCAGAGGTGCAGCCGGATGTGCGACGTGATTACCACCCTGACATCGCACATCAGTCATGCCATGTACTTCAGCATGGCCTTGCCGCATCCTCCTGCCCTCCCTGCTGTGCCCACGCCCCTTCCAGGCACCCCTCCTGCTACCATTACCGTGCCCTCCCCACTGCACCCAGTCCTGCCCTCATCCCTGTGCTGCCTGCCTCAACCTGGCCTGAAGGATGCGAAGGCCTCCACACCCACAGAGGCACTGGCAGGAGCTGCCTCTCCCAGCAATAGCTCCCCCTCCCAGTTCATAGCCCCTTCCTCTTCCACCTCCCAGTTCAGAGCCTCCTCCCACTGCTCACCCTTCTTCCCCATTGAAAATAAAAATAAAAGTTTCCTCTTGTTTGAGCAAAAAATGGTTTTGTTTATTGGGAGGTGAGGGAATGTGGGGAGGGAAGGGTTGGAGATGAGAGGAAGATGTATACGGGAGACAGAAGCGACCCCACTGTGGGGCCTGGGAGAACATGTCCTTCAGGGCCTCCCAGAAGCGCACCCCATCATGGTTCGCTTGGTGGATGGCAGCTGTGGAGGGCTGCTCAAACACCTGGCCCTCAGCTGCTATCCACGCCGGGAGGAAGGCCTCCCCCTTCTGCTCCACTGTGTTGTGGAGCACACTACACACTCCCACAACCTCAGCAATGTTCTGCTCACCCATTTCGAGATGGGTGAGCAGACAATGGAAGCGCGCCTTCAGTCATCCAAAGGCACGCTCCACCTGGTTGCGACCTCGGTTCAGGTGCTGATTGAAACATTCCCGGCTGGGGTCCGTCCATCCGGTGCATGGCCGCATCAACCAGGGCATGATGGGGTAGGCCGCGTTCCCCACAATGCAGAGAGGCATGTGGATGTCCCCAACTGTAAATTCCCGCTGGGGGAAGAAAGTGCCCAACTCCATCCTGCGATATTGGCTGGAATTATGGAGGATGTGGGTGTCGTGTGCCTTGCCGGACCACCCCATATAAATGTCTGTGAAGCGACCATGGTGGTCCATGAGGACCTGGAGCACAACGAAGAAGTACCCCTTTTGGTTTATGAAATGGGCTGCTTGACGTTCCAGGGCACGGATGGAGATGTGGGTCCCATCCATGGCTCCCCCGCAGTTGGGGAACTCCAGGGCAGCGAAGCCAGCCACCGTTGCATCCATGTCATGCAGGCAGATGACCCTCTGGAGCAGGATGTCATTGATGGCACGGACAACCTACAGAAGGGCACACAGAAACACAGGGAATGCACTGAATGAGGCAGGGCATGAGCCCTTGGGGGGTGCCTGCCTTCCTGTGATGCCCTCTGCCCCCAAACACACCAGGTCTCCCTTACCCCAGAGCCCCTCCCATACCAGCAGGCCTGTGGGAGGGAGGGATGGTATAAGCCCCTGGGTGACGGGACTTCCCCCACTTCCCCAACCCCCCTTCCCAGCCTGGAGTCTTCCCTTCCCCTGGGCAGGGAGTGCAGCACACGCCCCCCCGCAGGACTTACCTGCATCAACACAGCACGGACTGTGGACCTGCCCACACCGAACTGGTTTGCCACCAAGTGGTAGCTGTCCGGAGTGGCCAGCTTCCACAGGGCGATGTCGACCCTCTTGTTCACAGGGATGGCGGGCCGCAGCTGGGTGGTATGTCTCTGGAGCGCAGGTGCGAGCCAGACACACAGCTTCAGGAATGTCTGCTTTTGCATTCTGAAGTTGTGGAGCCACTGCTGGTTGTCCCATTGCTCCAGGACCAGCCGGTCCCACGAGTCCATACTGGTGTCCAGTCGCCAATATTGCCTCTCCACGGTCAGGTGGGGATCCCACAAGGACGCCACCGCATCCGGGGAGAGGGAGTCTAGCGCGAGTTTGGTGTCGAGCTCCTGCAGGAGTATTGAGGCAGCATGGAGCAGCAGCTGCAGGCACTCCAAAATGGCTGTGTGGGGCCAGAGCAGGCACAGGGCCACCCCTGGCTCCATGGCACAGCAAGGAGAAAGCAAAATGAACAAAAGGCACTAGGGCACAAAGCTGTGGTGTCCAATAAGGCAGAGGGCAATCACAACTAGCGCTGCTACGGCTTTCAGTCCCTATAAGAGGTCCCAAAGCATGCAGCAGGAGAGAAACGGCTGTCTAGGGAGATCCCTTTAAGCACGTGTCTCAAAGGAGCTCCAGCCCCCACCCGCGGAAAGTCCTGGTGCCCTTTTGCCCTCTCCAGAGTAGTTCCGGGGGGGAAGTCTTTGCACAAGAGTGTCCCACCAGTGTGGATGCTCTCTTGCACAAGAACTTTCCCCTGGAACAACTTGGTTCTTGTGCAAGAAGCCTGCAGTTAGACGTAACCATAGTGTATTATCTGTGGTAACGCATTGGATAGCTGTGTGGCATGTGAGGGGAGACTTGTGGCATAAGTAAACAATATTATGTTGAATTGGGAAGACCACATCTTAATTCTGAACAAAGATTTATTCTCTTATATATAAAAATAATATTGACAAGGAAAGTTTGAAAACTTTCCCATTCAATGGAACCATTGACTTCAATTGATACAGCATTCGGTGCTTCATTTAAATAGCTTAAAATAAAATCCTTACTACAGGTTGAACTCTCTGGTCCAGCAACATCCATGGTCCAGCAGGACGGGCAGTGGAGCTCACAGCCAGTGGAGCTACCGTGAGCTCAGGGCTGATATGAGCTCCAGTGCGGTCAGGAGCTCTGGCAGGGCTATTGCAGCTCACAGGGCTGGGAGGCTGGGGAGAGGAGCCCAGCAGGGGGGCTGGTAGTTCCGCCCCCTTTTCGACCTTTCCTGGTTCAACAAACTCCCTTGTCTGGGACTGAGAGTGTCAGACCAGGGAGGTCCAAACTGTATCAGCAACAAAAAATCGCACTATGAAAGGACTTGTCTGCTGATATGATTAAGGTACAACGCATGTTTAATGCAAAGTAGGCAAGGTTAGGGGGAGAAGAATGAAGGGGAATTTTCTTTACTTGATGCAGGAGATGAGATAAGAGGTGTCCCCATCATTTAAGATTCTGGTCCTACATTAATTTTGCTGAGTGGCTAGTGGGAAAGAGAAAAGTGTGAAAAAGGAACAGAGAAGTAAGAGATGAAAAAAGAGGAAAGGGAGAGCAAAAAGATGAGAGAGATGAGAAAATGGATGGAAAGAGAACAGGTGGAAAAGGTGTGTGAAAAATATAGGCCTTTCAAGGTACCTATGTTTTCTAAAGCTACTTCTTTTCGCCTGTACACTGTACTGTGTTTTGTCACCATGGGTGGTGCTGGCTAACTGCTCTTTGAGCTGAGTTAAGGGTAACCAGCAATTTGAACTAGGCACTTGACACTGAAGTCAATAATGCTATGCTAATTAACAAAAGCTGAGGAATTGGTTCAAGAATTCCATAATATCTGTTTATTTAGGTTTAATCAAGAGAGATTATTCCAACAGGAAAGTATGCTTTGCAAATACAGTAACAAAATAAGATCCTTTACAAAGCATTTTCAGAGGCATTGTCAAGATAGCATGTATTACCTAGCCAGATACAGGCAGTCCCCGGGTTACATACAAGATAGGGACTGTAGGTTTGTTCTTAAGTTGAATTTGTATGTAAGTCGGAACTGGTACATATTGTAGGGGAAACTCTAGCCAAACATTTCTCCAGAGCTCAGTTTTATTCTCCCACACCTCACTTCCCTCAGTCCTTTATTCTCAAGCTGAGGTGTCTGCTGAGAAAAGCCGCTTCGTGTCTCCCTGGTCTGCTGGAGGGGGAGGGGGAAGGGTGCTAGCTTCACGTCTCCCTGGTCTGCTGGGGGGAAGCAGCTAGTGCGGGGTTGCCTCACCCCATTTGTAAGTAGGGATCCGATGTAAGTCGGAACCACGTAACCCGGGGACTGCCTGTACTGCAAAATACAATTAGGCCATGGTTATTTGCATGATGTGTTCACTTACCATTTCTTTGTTGCAGATAGCTTAAACTTGTAGGCTGTAACAAAATTGCATGTCACCAAATGGGCAAATAAATATATCTTCATGGTACTATTTAGTAGCAACGCAAGCAACTGAAGCTAAGCATAAGCATTATGGTAAACCCCTATCCTGGTGAATGTTAAAAATAAGCACTACCTAAAAAGTGGGATTACTGTACCATATGGCAATATTCATAATGCATTCAATTCTTTAGGGAAAACAAACAAGAGACTGTCCCACAGGTATGGATGCATTTAGAAATCCCTCTTAGAATAAGCAACTCTTTGAATCATCCCCTTATTCTACCCCAATGCCTCTTTAATCCTCCTGATGGGGGAAAATGGTATTTTCCCATGGCTTTAATAACACAGTGAATTCTGAACAGATGGCACACATGAGCCTTGGTTTTCAAAATCCTTGCTCCCCTTGTCCATTTTGCATTCATTAGTGACTTGCTTTTGTTGTGCCCATATTTATGTTATCTTAAATATCCTGAGCCTGGCAAGACAGAACTATAAAACCTGGCCAATTTAAGGAGAATTCTCTGTCAAATGCACAAATGTGATATTGCAGCATTTCACAAATACTGAGGATTGCTTATAAGCTACTGCCTCTACTACATGGTTGTTAGGTATTGAGTGTGACAGGGCCTATAGATGGCATGCAGTTAGTGGCAAGAAGACAGTTAACAAGCTAAGTAGAGGAGCTACCTCAGCTGTCTGCCCTTATTACAGGGATTGCCAGGGAGTTGAGCAATGTGGGAAATGTGGCTAAGCTCATTTGTAGGTAATTATTGCATCAGTAAAAAGAGCAAGCTCCAAAAAACCTCTCTCACTCAAGGCTAGACAGACATAGGAGGCTACACTCTGAGATGGCATTAGCACCGGACGTTAGGGTATAGGAGTGCTGCAGCATCTCCAGATTTAGTGCCCAGTGTCCCAGCCACCCAGAGTCCCAGACCCAACATCCACCAGGCTCACTGCCAGCCTAGGGTCCTTCTTGGCTCCTGGCCCCGTGTGTGGGGTCCCAGTCAGTCACCACCCTGTGTCCCACCCAGCCATTGACCCCAGGTCCCAGATTCTGGCCCAAACTCTAGGGACAGTGAGGGGTGCAGACAAGAGTAAGGAGAGATGCAGCTCCACACTCCCATGCAAAAAACTGTTCAAGCACCACTGGATGAGAAGGAAGCTTGGCTGTGAGAGACCTCTCATTTTAATTTAGGATCTACAACTGCTCATCCAATCAAACTCAGTCTCTTGTCCTTCCTCTCCTTAAGACAGCCTCCTGACTGTAATTACCTAACACTTACCTAACAACATGTTTTTTTCAAAAGGAAGACCAGGCTAGAACAACCTGGTCTCCTTTGAGAAGGTAATAAATATTTCAGACAAATATTTCCTGAAATCCAGGTAGATTGTATCTACTGCATTAGGGTACTTCTACACTACAGTGTTATTTTGAAATATCTAATTTTGAAATAAAACAAAAGACAGAACTATGTAGCACTTAAAAAACTAACAAGATGGTTTATTAGGTGATGAGCTTTCATGAGCCAGACCCACTTCCTCAGATCAAATTGTGGAAGAAAATTGGCACGACCATATATACCAAAGTGATACAATCAAAAAAAGTGAACACATATAAAATTGACAAATCAAATTTTAGAACAGAATGGAGGTGAAGGGGGAAGATTAGTGTCTGGGAGGTAATGACATTAGGGGTGAAAATTGGGGAAGCTATCATTGTAATGGGTGAGATAATTAGCATCTTTGTTGAGACCCATACATCTATTGTATTCACTGATCACAGAGGATATGTCTACACTACAAAGTTAGTTCGAACTAATGGACGTTAGTTCGAACTAACTTTCATAAGTGCTACACTAGCGCTCCGTTAGTTCGAACTTAATTCGAACTAACGGAGCGCTTAGTTCGAACTAGGTAAACCTCATTTTACGAGGATTAAGCCTAGTTCGAACTAGCTAGTTCGAATTAAGGGCTGTGTAGACCCTTAATTCGAACTAGTGGGAGGCTAAGGCTTCCCAGGTTTCCCTGGTGGCCACTCTGGCCAACACCAGGGAAACTCTATTGCCCCCCTCCCGGCCCCGGAGCCCTTAAAGGGCCACGGGCTGGCTACACAGTTTGTGCCAGTTGCAAGGCTGCAAGCACCCGTGCCAGCAGACCCTGCACCTGCCACACCATGAGCCAGCCACCCGATGACACCCAGCCCTCCACTGCTCCCCAGGACCAGCCTGGCGGCTCCCAGGAGCCTGCCCGGGGGTGCAAAAGGCGGGCGCCCGCTTGGTCAAGTGCGGAGATCGTGGACCTCATTGAGGTTTGGGGGGAAGCCTCCAATGTCCACGATCTCCGCACTTAGCCACAGGAACGCGGCCGTCTACGGCCGCATGGCTGCCAGCCTGGCCGCCAGGGGCCACCAGCGCAGCCGGGAGCAGGTCCAGTGCAAAATTAAGGACCTGCGGCAGTCCTACTCCCGGGCCTGCCAGCCAGGGGCCGACCCGGAGGCCTGCCCCCACTTCCACGCCCTGGACTGCCTCCTGGGGGCTCATGCCGTCCCTGCCCCCCAGGACGTGATTGACCCCGGGGCAGAAGGACCGCTCCAGGAGACGGAGGAGGAGGAGGAGGAGGAGGGCTCTGAGAGCCAGGAGCCTGCTGGCAGCCTGCCTAGGACCCGGGACCCCCGAGGCACCCCACAGAGCCCCCTGGGGTAATTGACCGCTGGTCTTGTTGCACCACAGCTGCAGCACCTGGGCCTGCAGGGCGCACCACACCGCCTGCAGCAGCTGCCCATGCCCGGGCAAGCAGGAGAGCCAGGAACGAGGAGGAGTACCAAAGGTGGCACCTCCGGTTCATGGACCACCAGCTCCGCACCCAGGACCACTGGGTCCAGGAGGACCTGAGGCTGCGCCGGAGGAGTCTGGAGGCCCTGGAGGAGCAGGGCCGTGCCCTGCGAGGCCACCTCCAGAGCCTGCTCAACCGCTTCCCATTTCCTCCTCCCCCTGCTCCCCCTGCTCCTCCTGCTCCCCCTGCTCCCCCTCCTGCTCCCGCTCCTGCTTCCGCTCCTGCTTCCTCCACACCCCCTGTCCCTCCTGCCCCCCCTCCACAACCATTTCCCACCGACGCCCCCGGACCCGCAGTGTGGCGAGACGAGAGAGGCAGCCGGACTCCCACCACTGAGCTTTCCTTTCCCTTCCTCCCTTCCCTTCCCCTTCCAGCTCCCTCGTCCCAGGTTTCCCCCTTCCCTCTCCCACCCTCCCCCCTTCCTCCCCCCACCCCACTTATGTTAAATAAACATACGTTTTTGTTTGAAAAACAGGTGTCTTTATTTTACAGTAGGTAGGGAGGGGAAAGGGGAAGGGGGGGGTAGGGTGGAAGAAGGCCCCAGTGGGGCATGCAGGGAGAGGTCAGTCCTCCTCCTCCACCAGGAAGCTCTCCTGCAGGGCTTCCCGGATCCGGACGGCCCCCCCCGCTGGGCTTCCCGGATGGCGGTGGTGCGGGGCTGATCGTAGTGTCCAGCCATGCGGTCAGCCTCAGCCATCCAGGCTGGCAGGAAAGCCTCCCCCTTTCGCTCACACAAATTGTGGAGCACACAACATGCTGCCACCACGGGAGGGATGTTGTGCTCGGCCAGGTCCAGACGGGTGAGGAGGCATCGAAAGCGGGCTTTCAGTCGCCCGAAGGCCCCCTCCACCACGATGCGGGCCCTGGTCAGCCTGGCATTGAAGGCCTGGCGGGAGAGATTAAGGTGCCCCGTGTAGGGCTTCATGAGCCAGGGCTGCAGTGGGTAGGCGGCATCCCCCACCAGGCACACGGGCATGTCCACGTCCCCGACCCTGATGTGGCGGTCGGGGAAGAAGGTCCCGGCCTGCAGCCGCTGGCACAGGGAGGAGTTGCGGTACACCCGGGCGTCGTGTGCTTTGCCGGACCAGCCCACATTAATGTCCGTGAACTGTCCCCGGTGGTCACACACGGCCTGCAGGATCACGGAGAAGTACCCCTTGCGGTTGACGTACCGGGACGCCTGGTGTTCCGGGGCACAGATGGGGATGTGCGTCCCATCGATGGCCCCCCCGCAGTTGGGGAAGCCGAGGGCGCCGAAGCCCCAGATGACGGCATCCGGGTCGGCGAGGCGGACCACCCTGCGGAGCAGCACCCAGTTGATGGCCTTGACCACCTGCGGAGAGAGACACAGCAAAGCGCCAATCAGTGGGGCGCCCGGGTGGCTGGGAGTGTTCGTGCCCTGGCAGTGCCCCGCGCCCCACTCCCGGTAGCAACCCCCTGGCGGCGTGTAGTACGGCCGGGACAGACCGACCCCTCCGGTGCGGGGCGCTTTCGCCTCCACCCGCCCCCCCTTTGTCCCTGGGGCAGCCCATCCCCTCCTCGCAGCCCCCCTTCCCCCCTGGCTCGGTGGCTGACGAGTGCCATACCTGCATGAGCACCGCTCCGACGGTGGATCTCCCCACGCCGAACTGGTTCCCGATGGATCGGTAGCTGTCTGGCGTGGAGAGCTTCCATAGGGCGATGGCCACCCGCTTCTGGAGGGGGATGGCGGGCCTCATGCCAGTGTCCCTTCTGCGCAGGGCAGGGGCGAGCCATTCGCAGAGCTCCAGGAAGGTGTCCCTCCTCATCCTGAAGTTCTGGGTCCACTGTCGGTTCTCCCAGCGCTCTAGGACGATGCGGTCCCACCAGTCGGTGCTGGTGGCCAGACGTCAGACGCGGCGGGGCACGCCGGTGCCGGGGCGCCGCCGCGGCTCCTCCATAGCCCCCAGGGCAGCCAGGCGGAGAGGCAGGGGGCTGACGTGCACCAGGTGGTGCCAGGCAGCCTCGAGCCATTGGTGGCAGGCTTGCAGCAGCAAGTCCAGAAAGTGCACCAGAAGGTGCAGGGCGAGCTGTGGCTCCGTGTTGCCACCTGCGGCGGCCCCCCCGAAGGGAAGCACCGACACAGACGGGCACAGAGACCAACGCTTTGCTGTCCCTCGGCGAGGTTGGCAAGCAAGCAGGAAAAGCTGAGAACCGGCTGTCCGGGGGGGGTCCCTTTAAGCTCGAGCCTCAGATAGCCTCAGACAGCAGCCACACAAAGCAACTACTGACCTGATGCCCTGTCAGAACCGGTTTCAGCTGCCCTTAAATGCCCCCCTGCGTCCAATCAGTGTGGACGCACTAGTTCGAATTAGCAAAACGCTAATTTGAACTAGTTTTTAGTTCTAGACGCGTTAGTTCGAATTAACTAATTCGAACTAAGTTAGTTCGAATTAGCGCTGTAGTGTAGACGTACCCAGAATGACTTGATTTGAGGATCTGCCTAACCTAGCCAGAATTTAGCGGTCTGTTTAAGGAGTGGGTGAGGCTCTGAGGCCAGCAATGTGCAGGAAGTCAAACGAGGTGATAATGGTGATCCCTTCTGACCTTAAAGTCTATGGGACTATGAGTCACCAATGTAATGAGACTGAAAAAGTCTAATGCAGTCATAGGATGCACCAGGCAAAGTGTTTCCAATAGAAGCAGGGAAGTGTTAGTACCATTTTACAAGGCATTGGATAGACCTCATTTGGAATACTATGTGCAGTTCTGGTCTCATGTTAGAGAAGATGAATTCAAACTGGCACAGATGCAGAGAAGGGCTACTAGGATGAAAAACCTACTTATGAGAGGTGACACAAAGAGCTTGGCTTGTTTAGCCTAACCAAAAGAAGGCCAAGGAGAGAGATGTATTGCTGTCTATAAATACAACATGAGGATAAATACCAGGGAGTGGAAGGAATCATTTAAATTAAGCACCAATGTGGACACAATAACTAATGGATAGAAACTGTCCATCAATAAATTTAGGCTTATAATTAGGTGAAGGTTTTTAACGATCAGAGGAGTGACATTCTGGACCAGACTGCTAAGAGAAGCAATGGGTGCAAAACCTAACTGACCTCAAGACTGAGATTGGTATGTGTATGAAGGGGGTGATATGATGAGACTGCCTACAACAGTATCTAGACAATCCATGACAGCTAGTAGCAAATATCTCCATTGGTTGGTGATGGGACTCTAGATGGGGAAGACCCTGGGGGTGTGTCTACACAGCAGCGTTATTTCAGAATAACAGCTGTTATTCCAAAATAACAATGCAAGAGTCTACACGGCAATACCATTATTTCAAAATAAAATTGAAGTAATGGATGGCTTATTCTGACTCTGTAAACTTCATTCCACGAGGAGTAATGTCTATTCCGAAATTGCTATTTCAAAATAGCTGTAGTGTGGAGGCTCCACTGCTGCTGTTTTGAAATAGCTCTTCCCCAGGGCCATGCAAAGTAATTACTTGCTAGTGCTTCCTGGGGCTCTAAATCAAGGTAGCATGTCCACATTAGGGGAGCCTGCCTCGGACTAATTTTGAGGCTTCCCTGCAGCATAGACGTGCTATTTTGAAATAAGCCATTTTGGAGTATTTCTTCTGAAATAGCTTATTCTGAAATAAATGTGCAGTGCAGACGTACCCTGGGTTACAAAAGAGAATTCTTTCCTAGGTGTGTGCTGTTGGGTGTTGCCTACATACTCGGGTCTAATTGATGGCCCCATTTGGGGTCATGAGGAATTTTCCTTGGGGTCAGAATAGCAGAAACCCAGGGGGCTTTTAGCTTTCCTTTGCAGCTTGAGTCACTTGTAGATTTAAGCTAGTGTAAATAGTGGATTCTCTGTAACTTGAAGTCTTTAAATCATGATTTAAAGATTTCTGCAACTCACCCAGAGATGATGGGTCTGTTACAGGTGTGGGTATGCAAGGTTCTGTGGCCTGCAGTGGGCAAGAGATCAAGTTTGATGATCATGATGGTCCCTTCTGGTCTTATAGCCTGAGTGTATGGGTACTTAATATTTATCTGTTTTGGAAATTCCTACTTTCCTCTGTCCTGAAGCCCAGACAATGAGTTCAGCGGATTAAGTTGAATGATTATAAAAAATAATAATAATTAATCTCTGCTGAAACAGAGAATGTGTTTAAAAAAAACAAAAGAGTGAATGTTCCCTGGAATGCTGCAGTCTGAGATGCATACAAGCACATCGATCATTGTCTCGCAGAAATATGCACAAACAAGAATTAATGCAATAAACCACTAATAGATCATGTAGCTATGAAAGTTAAATAATAAGGCAGAAAAGAAAGAGTACTCTATGGAGAAAAAAATACAAGTTAATTAAATAAGGCCCCTTGGAATATATATTTGTCCCAAATTGAAAGTGTATTTAAGCGAATGGAAATTCTCCCATTGGCTTTAATGAGATTTTGGATCAGTCCTATAATTATTTTCCTCCTAGTATTTTATACTCTATAACAAATTTTGTTATTCGCCTTTGACTTGTCAGTTTGTAACGTTCAGATCTTCTATCCTCTTCCCAATGATCTCAAGCTGATAACATTCACATCTTTGCCCAAAGCCTATGGTGACTCTTATTCAAATTCTTCAACTTCATTTTTCTATATCACACATTTCTGCCCGGACACAGATGTCAGCTACCCATAGGACAGACAGACATAATAAACAGGACATAAAAATTCCTGTTTTACAGCACTACTTTCTCATCCTTTCTGTGAAGTGCTTGGATTTTTCATGTTACACTCTTTCCTGTCTGGCATGTGACCTTCCTTTCCCTGCCTTTAGTCCTTTTTATTTTTTTTAAAGCAATATGTCAATCCCCCATGACACCTCATTTTAATTATGATTTTTTCCTATTAGACTTAAGTTAGTGTGCCTTGTTACAGAGAAAGAATCATGAAGAAATGATGAGGACTCAAAAAGCAAAACACAAATGTTCTTGGTTACAAAAATGAACGTGATTTAACGCTTGTGTAAATTCCAATTTTGCGAAAGAAACCTCATACAATGTAATAATCACACTAGCATGGAGTTAAAATCTTTCTAGTGAAAATTGACTTAAAATGTAGACAAGGTCAAGATGTGGAATTAAGTGAAAGGTGTGGAATGGAATGCCTATAGTGACTTTAAAAATCATTATTGACACATGTAACTTTCTATAAAAGCATTACCAAATCTTATTCATACTCTGCATTGTTATCTTTGAAAGGTATTCTTGTGTTTGGTCAGTCTCTTATTGTTAACCTTGGATTTATTTTGTTTAAATTCCAAAATTGGTAACCACAAATTATGAAATGCACTTGACCCTAATGTAAAGCTCTCTCACTTTTCCATTGAAATGATTTCCCATACTTTATTTCTCTAGGCCTTTAGTTGTAGAAGGACCTTTCCTTTTCCAAAACGAAGTTGTAGCATATAATGCTGTAAATAGCAATTCTGTTAATCAGTGAGGTTCTTCTCTGAGGGTATGTCTACACTACCCCCCTAGTTCGAACTAGCGGGGTAATGTAGTCATACGGAGTTGCAAATGAAGCCCGGGATTTGAATTTCCCGGGCTTTATTTGCATAAAGCTGGCCGGCGCCATTTTTAAATGCCGGCTAGGTTGGACCCCGTGCCGCGCGGCTACACGCGGCACGGACTAGCTAGTTCGGATTAGGAAGCCTAATGGATAGATGGCACAAGACAAATGGCTTGGTCATTGTTTCGGTCCATCCCCTCCAGGGTCCCTAGTGTTGGCCACTGTCGGCAGACAGGCTACTGGGCTAGATGGACCTTTGGTCTGACCCAGTACGGCCATTCACTGGACCACCCTGATTTTCATGCACACCTGCTCCTGGGTGGCCAGGCTGGCAGCTATCCTGCCCTAGACGGCCACTTTCCTGTGCCTAGTGCGGAAGTCATGGATGAGGTCCACAATGTCCGCACTAGACCAGGTGGGCTTCCACCTCTTGCGGACCTGGGCAGGCTCCCGGGAGCCGCCAGCCTGGTCCTGGGAAGAGGCGGAGGGCTGGGTGACAGCGGGTGGCTGGCTCGAGCCGTGCCAGGTGCAGGGTCTGCTGGCTAGGTGCTGGCATGCTTGCACCTGGCACGGGCACCGTAGCCAGCCCGTGCCCCTTTAAGGGCTCCGGGGCCGGGAGGGGGGCAGAAGAGGTTCCCTGGTGGTGCCCAGAGTGGCCACCAGGGAAAGCTGGGGAGGGCTAGCCTCCCACTAGTTCGAATTAAGTGGCTACACAGCCCTTAATTCGAACTAGTTAATTCGAACTAGGCATTAGTCCTCGTGGAATGAGGTTTACCTAGTTTGAATTTAGTGCTCCGCTAGTTCGAATTAAGTTCGAACTAGCGGTTCGCATGTGTAGCGCCTATCAAAGTTAATTCGAACTAACTTCCGTTAGTTCGAATTAACTTTGTAGTGTAGACATACCCTATGTGAGCGTCTACTCAGCAATTCCATTATTTCAAAATAATTTTGAAATAATGGATGGTTTATTCCGACTTCTGTAAACCTCATTCTATGAGGAATAACGCCTATTCAGAAATAGCTATTTTGAAATAAGGGGTGGGTAGACACTCCCCTGCTGCTACTTTGAAATAGCCCCTCTCCGACAAGGTCAATCTAAGTTATTCCGCCTGGGGCTGTCAATCAAGATAGCACCTCTACATTAGGGAATCCTTCCTTGGACTAATTTTGAGGCTTCCCTGCAGTGCAGATATGCTATTTCAAAATAAACTATTTTGGAATAACTATTGCAGAATACTTTATTCCGAAATAACTGTGCAGCGTAAACATAGCCTAAATGGGCTCACCAGGAGCCTCTGAGCACATGTACATTTAAAACAATAACCATAGAAGTATCAAAAATATATTTTTCTGAAACACAGATAAGTCACTATTATCCATCTCCCACCTCCAGGCAAAAATCTGATTAAAAAGCTTTTTTAAGCCTCATAGTTAGGGCTCATAGTTAGGGCTCATCTAGACCGCATTCCTCTTTTGAAAGAGGAATATAAATTAGGCAGATCGAAAGTGCAAATGAAGCACAGATTTAAATATCCCACGCTTCGTTTGCATATTCACATCGAATCCCCGTTTTTTCAGGAGTATGGGTTCTTTCGAAAATGGTTTTTTTTAAAGAACTGCATCTAGACTGCGGTTTCACTTTCGAAATACCATTTTTTGAAACAGCGATCGGATGCAAATATGCAAATGAAGTGCGGGATATTTAAATCCACGCTTCATTTCTATTTTTGATCTGTCTAATTAACATTCCTCTTTTGAAAGAGGAATGTAGTCTAGACATAGCCTCTGTCTCATAGTAAATTTGAAAAATACTTTTAGATGGAAACATGATTTTTGACATAAATGAAAATGTTGATTTTGGTCAAAGTTTTCCACATTTTTTTGTCAACAAAAAAAATTCCAAAACTGGAAACTTTTCAGTAAATAGTTTGGTATTTTTTTATTTTTTTTATTTGATAAACCTTGGGTTTTGGTTTTCAAATAGTTTGGGGTTTGGTTAGATTTTTTCATAACAAAAATGTCACAAGTATTTTTAAATGAAAATATTCCAAAATACTTTTTGGAAAAGTAGCTGGATTGTTTTTATTAGATTGACTTGTCCCCATTCTTGATAATCAACTAACCTAGTTTGCCAAACCAAAAAGAGAAGCAACATCCAGATATGAGGGATTGTCCATAGAGTAAGTTCTGCTCCCAAACCTGTAGAATTGAAATCCAGTTGTTATTAGTGAAAATGTCCAAATGGCTCCTACACTTGAAATGATTTAATGATAGATGGGAAAACATGCAACAAGAGGCAAACTATGACCCAAGAGGCTTTATAGATTGGAATTAGAGATGAGCAAATAATTTACCACAATTAATTTACCACAATTTATTTCACAATTTACCTTATGTTCTTCACATGGAATATCCATTACCCTTTTATTTAGGTTAGTCCTGAAGTCAATTTTCAGTCTACATTACAGTATTCATAGCCAAGATGGTACACATTGATTTTGAGGGTAAAATTTCAAATAACCCTATAACATCTGCATCTACTACACCCAAATAACACCTGCAACTATTGTTTTCTGTTCATCCACTATCTTTGCAAAGTTTTGAAAATGAATGACCAAAGAAAAAGATGCTGTTTTGCAATATCCTTTCTCGATAACTGAGCCCGATGAACTATTGTTGATTGTAATGTTATTAGTTGACTGTCTGCAGTAGCTGTTCTTTTTCTGCCTAGAGTTAAGGGAACAGTTGAATTTGCCCTTCATCCTTGAAATTCTTTCACTTAGGAAACTGAATCAGCAGTAGATTAATCAAGAGTAGAAATCAGAATTGTAGCAATAGTATCTAACTCTATGATATATTGAGTGTTGCTATTTTTTCTTTGCATCTGATCAATATAAAGACATAAATTTGACACTGTAGTGAGGCGGACTGGCCACCCACAGACCTGGAGCAGTGGAGCCCTTCGCTAAACCCTGGTGGGCAGAGCTATACCATGCTCAACCCTCCTGCTGGAAGTCAGTGGATGGGACAGGAAATACAAATGGTGGGCTGAAGAGCTCAGTAGGGCCTCAGCCACAGGAAACGCTAGAGGCCTCCTGTGGACTTAGGGTTACCAGCTGTCCGGTTTTGAACCAGATAGTCCAGTATTAGAGCTTTTTGTTCAGGAAACAAATTGAGAAAATATAAATGTCCAGTATTTTCTAAATAAGATGTAATGTAGATTGTGATGTAATTTCAAGTGTGTCTGGTATTTTTGTTGAAACCATCTAGCAACCCTATGTGGATTCAGGAGCTGAGAGGCCACTGTGGATGTCAAGGGAGTTGAGACTGGCCAAGACTGCCAGAGTTGTTCATAGACTTGGAAACTGAGGAGCTGTAAGCCTGAGTGAGATCCTGTTCCCTGTCAATCCAAACATCCTTCCACAGAGCCAGGTATGCACAGAGCGGGAGTTAGGTAGAGGCCCAAGGTAATCAACCCCATGTCTGGCTGCAACACTGCCACCAAGTGAGTCAAGACAATCTGGTCAGGATCCTTCTTTACCAAGTGGCAGACTGCTTTGCCACTGTTATTGCCTTGGGCTAGGATGCAGTAGAGTGGATGGGCCTGTATCCCCCCCGACCTAGTCTGTAGGCAGCCATCTCCCCCTTTCTTAGGCAAGAAGCCTGCACTTGTTGGTCCCCTCCACCAGAACTAGGAGGCCTGACTATTTGCTCAGCTGTGGTACAGGACTAAGCCCCTGGACTCTTGCTGCTACGCCCTGAGCAAGGGCGTGGGCTAAATAAATGTTCGCTTGTTTGCTGAGCCTGAGTGCAGCCTCGAGCTCCTAGACTCTTTTGCTGCCCTGCTCTGCGCTAGATGCCTGCACTAGATAACTGCTGGTTTGCAAAATCTGAATGCAGGGGAAGGCCAGAGACTCTTTACCACCCTGTCCTGCCTAGAGCTGGGATGCCATGACATTATTTGTTGTTCGGCCCTGACCAAAGACCTGCTCCAGTCGCCCTGCTGACTCCCCATGTCTGGTGACCAGTAGTGATGTAGTGAGTGATCTGGCTGCCCAAGGTCCCAGAGGGGCACATGTATTTGTTGCATCACCAGCTTGGATTCAAAGTTCGTGTCAGTAATCATTTCCTCCCCTCCTTCTTTTGGAAATTTATCATCAGAAAGATATTTTTGTCTAATTTTTTAAAGTTTCAATTAAACTTCAGTTGCTTAATTGCAGAAACAATTTATTGAACTGTGCCCACACAAAACAACACTCATTCAAAAATTCAGGTATGCCGCAGATTTGATTTCCCTCTCTCTCCTCTCATGGCTTTAGTGTTCCCTCTACTTAGAATGGAAAAGCACAACTTAAACATAACTTCTATTATGCTTCCCATTTTGCAGGAGAGTACTAGGGCAAAGCAGTAGTTTAGTCAAGAGCATTAGTCAATGGGCCAGGTTGTTTGTTTGCTAGTGGAAATCAGAGTAGAAAATGTCTACCAGCTGAGGACTGGCATGTTATTTCAAGGGCTGCACATGCTGTTCTGGAGGGATGTAAATGTAGTTTCTCCTATCATTAGGCATGATATTTGGAAAGGAGAAAAGAGTGTGTGTGTGTGGGGGGGGGGGGGAGGAGGTAGGAGGGGAGATCCTAAAGAGGCAGAATAGAAAGGTAGTGAGAGAGGGGGGTTTGAAAGAAAGCTGGTAACAGGAAAAACAAACTGGAAAAAAGGGGAGGGGGGACTATCAGGCAAATAGTTACTGGTTTGAAAGCTTTAAGACATGAAGATTTCTGTGCTGACACATTCCTTTACAACACATTGGCTCGTATTGACCAATTTCCATTAATGGAAAGTAACATTTTATTTCTCATGTGTAAGGCTAATCTTAGTGTGTCTCACAGATTCAGTGCAACTGCATTGCTGATTTAATAAATAAAATAGAAATAATTCTAGAAAAGCTGCATAGATACTCGTCATGCCCACCCACCTGTAGTATGTTCAATTATTTTGATATTTTAATAAGATATTGTGTCATTAGGGATATCTATTCTTCTACATTTTTCTATGTAAGTCTAGAAAGCAATTGTCTCTATTTAATTAACATTATAGATCACTATTCAACACATGCGGATTAATTTATTTCCTAGAACTACAATTCATTGGAACTTATCCAAATTATTTCCAGTAGTTACAAAACAAGAAGGTTCTGAGATACTATGAAGATTCATAGTTACCATGATGAGCACAGTATAATACTTAAAACATTTTGAGGATTTTAAAATTTACTTTTACATGGGCTATATAGATTGCACCTTTCCATTTCTATTCCACTCCCCTCCCCCTAAAAACAATGCTATATCTCTTGAAAACAATATAAGAAGTAGTTTTTTAATACCTCCCGAGCTTTAACTCTCCTATATTCTCCATATGGTTACTCAAAAGACAGAATATATGGATTTTGAGCTGCATATATAAATTGTGTAAGAGCATTCCAAAGAGCAGAAGTTGAGAGACCCCAATGTGAACTTAAAGAATGCACATAAAGTTTTCAAGCTCTTATAGCTCCAAAGTAAATGGCTGTAATGCAGATCAAGGCATGAGGATTAGGAATTGTTCCCAAGAGAGCTGATAACTATTAGTTCTTACTCATTTTTTCCCCAGTTATTTCACTGCAGCATGTTCTACAGTTTTTATTCTTTTTCAGGTGGAAATTTTGATCAAAGCTGACATTGGGAACAGCACACAATGTGCACAATGACATTCCTTCCATTAAAGAACAGGCAGTAGCCTGTAAAATGTGGTAAATTAAAGGAACACCATTTGTGTAATGCTGCTGCATGTCATAGGAAGACATTGCCAATGCTGCTACATATAAGGACATGGTTCCGTTGGAAGCAGAATGCCTGCCTTAAAAAAATTGAAACTTCCTTAGCATTCCCAGATTACATCTGTAGTTTGTCCTACAAACAATTGGCCTACACATTTCCCTGAAATAAGATGTTTTGCTTGTGCAATCATGCTTTGGCTGATAGTAGGCTTCCTGTGAAATCTGTAAATCATCAGTACAGAGATAACAAAAGGGCTTAGCAGCATTATTTAAATTAAAATATTTAGAAAGGATCCCCAGTAGAATTCCTTATTTATTGACTAACCCTAAATTTATACCCCTAGAGTAAATGAATGCATCCATATCTGATATTACAGCTGTTACATTGGAGGAAGAATGACCAATGAATGAAGAGATGGGAAGTATAATGAAAGAATAATAATGGTCTGATGGCAGCCTGTCATTCATAGCTAGTGCCTGCAGGGTGGTATTTTCCCAAATGAACTAGTAAACTTAAGTCTTATCATTTTAGGCACTCTTACAAAAAAGAAAGTTAGTAAAAGGATGGCCTCATTTTTGTTCTAATTTCACAATCCCACCTGGAACTAATTGCCATTCTATTTGTCAGTGTCAGGAGAGAGGCTGAGGAAGTAGATGCTGGCTGAGGTGCTCTCCCTTAGGGGCAGGTCTCTGCTATGGGGTGTGGGTCATTCTGAAAGATTGTAGGGAAATATTGCACTGCTGCTGCTGTCTCAGTGGGGATCTTCAGCCTCCATTGTGGATCCAGAACCTTACATGAACACTAAATTAATAAAAAAAATTAAGAGCATAAAAATTCAGATAATACCAATTGAAAACACTTCACAGGCTGGGAGAAATGCTTGGGGGAGCTTTCCCATTTATTACTAGAAGGTTCTGGCTCTTCAAAGGTAAAATGCACTTCGCATGTTTACACGGTCAAGGATTCACTGTCTTCTATGGAAGAAATGAAGCCACATGCAGACCCATAGTCAAGTTCCTCCCACCAAATGTTGCAGTTAACAAGTCCAACGGCTTGTCTCTACTTACAATGCTATAGAGCCTGCTGGAGCACTTAGTGAAGATGCTACTTATGCTGACAGAAGAGTTTCTCCCAGGGGTATGGCTGTGGGTTCTCTGCCTTCCCAAGAGGTGTCAGCTATGGTGATGTGAGAAGTTCTCCCATTGACATAGCCCTGTGTGCAGCGGGAGTTAGGTTGGTATAAGTGTGTCATTCAAGTGTGGATTTTCCACACCTCTGAAGGATGTAGTTATACCAACATAAAAATTATAGTATAGATCAAGGCCAAGAAACTGTTAGGGTTTCTGCTGTATTCTTTTGTCATTCTGCACTAAGACCTTGTCCCAGGAAAGCACACTTATTCGGGACTATATTTAAGCAGCTGCTTAAGTCCCATTGCTGTTAATGGGTCTTCAGCACTTGTTTAGAGTTATGTGTGTGCTTAAGTGAATCCTTGAATCATGGCCCAACAGAGTTATAACAATTTCACTGAATAGAAAGATTCAAATCTCCTCTTTTTTATGCAGATACTCTGGTTGGTTTCTGTGGCATTGCACCTGTGCAAATTGTCCCCTTGCAATTCAAATGTAACCAAACATTTTTAGTAGGTCCTCAGTTGGTGTAAAACAGCATAGCTCTGTTGAAGTCAGAGGCACTGTAGTTAGTCACACCAGCTGAGAAGCCAACTAAATGTTAGGAAATAAAACTAATTTACAAGTAGAAGCTGTATTTAAAAATGCATATGAAACTTTTACAATTTACAGGTGGATTAGTCAACCAGTGTGATGGATGTAGATTGGTCAAGAGTGATAAGCTACCTTATGAGTAAGATGATGTAAAATCTTAAGTGGATGTCACTCTGTTCTTGGACATCAACTCATTACAATTACATTCTTCCAAGTAAAGGGCAAGATGGATAGAATCCACTTCTTTTTTCCCCTCCATATTTACAGTAGCAATGTGCAAAGGGATGGTGTAGACGGAGCTTGATCCTGCCTTGTGGGCGGGGGGCTGGACTCGATGACCTCTCGAGGTCCCTTCCAGTCTTATTATTCTATGATTCTATGAATTTCACCAGTGTATGATCCTTTACTTCAGATTTATGCCAGTGTAATGTTACTGAAATAAGTGTAGCTATTCTACTGTAAAAATGGTACAGTGCTTGGCTTCCAATCTTGTTTAATAGGATAGATTTTTTTGTTTGTTTTTTACTGAATGTTTGAATTTTTGGTTGTGTGTCTTTATTACAGTTAAGAACATAAGAATGGCCATACTGGGTCAGACCAAAGGTCCATCCAGCCCAGTACCCTGTCTGCTGATAGTGGCCAATGCCAGGTGTCCCAGAGGGAGTGAATTGAACAGATAATGATCAAGCGATCTCTCTCCTGCCATCCATCTCCACCCTCCAACAAACAGAAGTTAGGCACACTATTCTTTACCCATCCTGGCTACTAGCCATTAATGGACTTAACCTCCATGAATTGATCTAGTTCTCTTTCAAACCCTGTTATAGTCCTAGCCCTCACAACCTGCTCAAGCAAGGAGTTCGACAGATTGACTATGCGCTGTGTGAAGAAGAACTTCCTTTTATTTGTTTTAAACCTACTGCCCATTAATTTCATTTAGTGGCCACTAGTACTTATATTATTGGAACAAGTAAATAACTTTTCCTTATTCACTTTCTCCACACCACTCATGATTTTATATACCTCTATCATATCCCCCCTTAGTCTCCTCTTTTCCTAGCTGAAAACTTGCAATTAAAAATACCTCCTTACCTGAGGAGACTAAAATACTGCTGGGGAGGCAGCATGAACTCAAGAAACCTTAGCATAAAACAATGAATTATAACCATTTTTTTCTTGTACTGCCTAAGAGGGCTGACTCATTTTAGACTTTGTCAGCAATGAGAAAATTCCCCATGCCTGGATTTAACTGAAAGTGTGATGAATCATCTATGTGACATGTCAAAACTCATGAAAGTTAGTTAAAGAGAGAGACACTGGGGATTCCTTGTGCGTGAACAGTAATAGTGAATTCCTAGGTGAAGGGCATGACATCTGACATAATTTTCCAAGATTTGTAGCAGGGACTTGGCCTTCACCTGTGAATGACCTTGCTGTCAGACATAACATAACTCGGACAGTGGTGTGTATTCATTTGTATGCAAGAATTTTCCATTACCATCTCTTGAGTCCTCCCTCACACAACTATAATGCTAAGTTACATTTTTAGGAAAGGCTACAGGATCTTATCTCCATCTGGCACAACCAGCCCTGAAAAGTCATTGGATAGATGGTAAGATTTTTATTCTCCCAAGGCAAGAAAAGCTTTTGTGGTAAGGTGAAGACACAGTCTTTAGGAAAGAGAAACTATCTGTGGACCCTCCCTAAACTACCAGAAGCAATCTTAAAGAAAATGGAAAAATTACTGGACTGTTTTTTCTTTCCTCACCATTTTATATTTTCTTCTACCTAGACTGGTATTTTTTTTTCCCAAAGAAGAGAGAGGAAGGGAGGAAGGCAGGCAGGCAGGCAGGCCAGAGCTTCAATGCAAATTCTTTTTCCAAAAGAGAGAGACCTTGGTGATGGCTTGTTTTCCATGTGCTACATGTAAGGATTGGCCTTTAAATAGATCCTCATGGCTGGAGCACCCTCATTTTCCTTCCGGGCACCAACTTGTTTCCATTTCCCATGCTGCCATTGTGACTGGCTGTGATAGCATTCCATCTTGACCACTGCACTTGAATGCAATAGCCTGTAACTCCTTTTGGGTATGTCTACACTACAAAGTTAGTTCGAACTAACGGATGTTAGTTCGAACTAACTTTCATAGGTGCTACACTAGCGCTCCGTTAGTTCGAATTTAATTCGAACTAACGGAGCGCTTAGTTCGAACTAGGTAATCCTCATTCCTCGAGGATTAAGCCTAGTTCGAACTAGCTAGTTCGAATTAAGGGGTGTGTAGCCCCTTAATTCGAACTAGTGGGAGGCTAGTCCTTCCCAGGTTTCCCTGGTGGCCACTCTGGCCAACACCAGGGAAACTCTACTGCGCCCCTCCCGGCCCTGGAGCCCTTAAAGGGGCACGGGCTGGCTACGGTGCCCATGCCAGGTGCAAGCCTGCCAGCACCCAGCCAGCAGACCCTGCACCTGGCACGGATCGAGCCACCCACCCGATGCCCCCCAGCCCTCCCCCTCTTCCCGGGACCTGGCTGGCGGCTCCCGGGAGCTTGCCCGGGACCGCAAGAGGTGGGCACCCGCCTGGACTAGTGCGGACATCGTGGACCTTGTCCACGATCTCCGCACTAGGCACAGGAAAGTGGCTGGCTTGGGCAGGATAGCTGCCAGCCTGGCCACCCAGGAGCAGGTGTGCAAGAGAATCAAGGGGGTCCACTGAGACCCCCGACCCTGAGCCCTGAGCTTACAATGGCCGTCCTGGGTCAGACCAAAGGTCCATCAGGTCCAGTAGCCTGTCTGCCGACAGCGGCCAACCCTAGGGACCCTGGAGGGGATGGACCGAAGACAATGACCAAGCCATTTGTCTCGTGCCATCCCTCTCCAGCCTTCCACAAACCTTGGGCAGGGGCACCACTCCTACCCCATGGCTAATACCACTCCATGGACCCAACCTCCATGACTTGATCTCACTTCCCTTTAAACTCTGTTCCAGATCTAGCCTTCACAGCCTCCTGCAGCAAGGAGTTCCACAGGTTGAATCTTTGCTTTGTGAAGAACAACTTTCTGTTACTAGTTTGAAGCCTGCTACCCATTCCTTTACTTTGGTGTCCTCTAGTCCTTCTTTATGGGAACTAATGAAGAACTTTTCTGTATGTGCCATCTCCACCCAACTCCTGCATTTAGAGACCTCTATCCTGTCCCCCCTCCGTCTCCTCTTTTCTAAGCTGAAAAGTCCCAATCTCTTTAGCCTCTCTTCATATGGGACCTGTTCCCAACCCCTGATCATTTTAGTTGCCCTCCCCTCTCTCAGCCTCTCTCTTCCCCTCTCCCACCTCCTTTTCCCAGTCTCCCCCAGTTTTGTTCAATAAAGACAGATTCCATTTTGGAAGACACGTTATCTTTATTTTGTACATCAAGAAGAGGGGCTGGGGAAGGGTAAGTGGAAGGAGGTGAGGGAGGAATGGGGCACGAGCCCCCGATGGGGAGGACTTGTCTGGCTCTGCGGGCTTCTGGGGGTGGAAGCTCTCCTGCAGCCCCCCAATTGCCCCCTCTCCCCACATGGCAGCCTGTGGCAAGTGCAGCCGGGCTGATGGCCGAGTGCTGTGATGTGCCCAGTGTGGGCACTCAGGGCAATCCAAGCCAGGACTGCTTTGCAAGCGGGGCACCCCTGAGAACTGTCTGTCCGGGGTGGGGGTCGGGACCCTTTAAGCACAGCTCTCGGCTAGCCTGAGACAGCATCTCCACGCTCTAAGTCCTCCTCTGATGCCCTGCCGGCACTGCTTTCGGCCATCCTTAACCCCGCTTCAGGGTCCACTTAATGTGGACGCGCTAGTTCGAATTAGCAAAACGCTAATTCGAACTAGTTTTTAGTTCTAGATGCGTTAGTTCAAATTAGCTTAGTTCGAATTAACTAATTCGAACTAAGTTAGTTCGAATTAGCGCTGTAGTGTAGACATACCCTTAGAGACTAGTGGCTAACCAAAGTTTGGGGTTTTACAGGTTGTTTCTGCTAAGAGAAAAAATTGATGATGGAGCCAAGTAACTAAGGGCATGTCTACACTAGGAAACTATTTCAAAATAATTTATTTCAAAATAATAACTCCTGAAATAATAATTTTGAAATAAATGTTATTCCTCTTGAAAAGCTGGAGTTATTATTTTGAAATAAGCAGCTCATTATTTCAAAATAACAGGTGTGGTAGTGTGGATACTTTGCTTGTTATTTCGAAATAAGGGGAATTGTTGTGAAATAACTCCCTGCTATAGACCAGGGCTAAAATTCTATAGGAAGTTCTGTTGTCCTGAATACATTAGGAATCAAACCACAAGAGATTATTCCTTTTCCTGCTGTTCCAAACCTGCCTTTCTAGCCAGCACTATTTCAGCTTTCTCTTAGGACCATGTTACCAACTTCTTTTGTTACTGTCTACTTGACTTTCTGGCTGTTTCTGTACCCCCGGCTCCTTTTCTCTCGTAGAGAGAAAATCAGTTCCACCAACAAAGTATCTAGCCCGTGCATTTGCTAATCAGTGCCCTGAGAAAATCCCATGGGCCCATATTTCAGCTTTTACTTTGACTTTCCTTGTTTCAGCTACTTCTATTCATATATCCTGACTGAAATGTGGCACTTACCCTCACCCATAATAACAAGCATGTATTTAGTTTTGGTCACTTGATTAAGTTTCAGTCAATGACATTTGTTTTAAAAGATCCTGATGATATAGTTAGATATACACACAAGTTTTAACAGGAGGAAATTTTAAGGTGCTGTGCATTATTTTTCCTATATAGAAAATCACTTTTCTATTCCTTTTTTAAAATAAAAGGTTAACACATTATTGTGCACTGAGTCTTCCGTGACCTGTAATAACCTGAGTCTGTGATTAACGGAAGACATTCTTTCCAACATCCAACCCATCCTTTTTACATGACAACTGTTTTACTCTTTGCTTAGGCACTTCCCGAAAGTCAACATTTTTTTCCTAGTACCTTGTGCACAGTCTTACAAACTCCACTGCCTGATTTTTCAATACTTCCGGGAGAGCCTTTTTAAAGGAGGTTAATAAAATAGAGGTGGCTCATCACACTCACTGATGAACATTCAATCCATCTCCATTAGCTGTTCTGAGCTAATTTAGACATTAAGCTGTGATAGACACTGCAGTTATCAACATGTCTGTCAGACAGTCTACAAATATGCTAGGAAAGCTTAGAAACAAATGACAAAGCAAGAGAAGAGATAACCAAAGCAGAATGTGTGACTTTAAAAGATCTTTTAGAAACACTGATGATGATTTCAATTGCTTCACATACACATTGTGCCTTAAAAAATTACCTTGTGAATTAGATGTCTTGGAGACTTTTCCACCTATTTTGCTAAGTTTAACAAATACAAGGGAAGTTTTGCTGTATAAAAATGCCAAATATACAATTTTTTCTTCCCTCTTCTTTTTCTGAAGGCTTAATTCTTGAATTTCTAATGGTTATGTGAGAAGATAAGGTAAGTACTATACTTGTGACTGAAGGACCAATCTGCAGCCTTTGAAGTCAATAGCAAGTTCCATTTGTTCCTATGGCATCATGCCTGTAGCGGGAAGCAGTTTATCATTTGCAAAAGCAGTCTTTCCAATAATGGTCAGGCAAATTTTTCATTTTGCCAGAGTTGTTACTGAAAACATATGCTGTGTACCGTGCAGGGTCTGACTTAGGACTGAAATGCTCCATTTGAACATCAGCGTAACTCCATTGTTTTAATAAAATCACTGGTTTGTTTCAGTCACATAAAATTGGAGTAATGCAGTCAGAGTAGAGAGTAGTTTCAGAAATTCAAATCTCATGGTATTGCTTTCCATTATATTTAGTATATTGTCTAGAAGTTCATGGCTGGCTTCAATCCATCTTAGTTTTTTCTCACTTATTGGGCAAAATTTAGCACTCAGTTCATCCACGTAATCTTGTTTGACATGAGTATAACTAAGATGTTTACTTTTTAAATAAAAAGGGATCGATTCTCCATATTGTTACACTAGGAGCCCCATATTAGAATAAAATTGATGTAACAGAATGAAAACTGAAGCCTTCAATTGATTTGTTTTTAAATTTTCATTAGATAGCTGAATCTTGTACCTCAAATACAACCTGAAGATGAGGTAAAGGATGTTTTGCATTGTCCAAGATCAGTGCATAGTTTTCAGAAATTCTTCTTGGCACAATACCTGTAGAAGTTTGCTATTAATCAGGAGTTAGATATCTGGAAATTTGAATCTCCCATCTCTGGAAAGTGAACAAGCCTATTCGGGTAATATCAAAGCATACTGGTTGTGCAGCATGGTACAACAACATAAATTGAATTCATAGTTTTCATCTTCTTTGGTATAATGTTGGGAGCCATGAGTATCAGTAAATTATCAGCTCAATTATTTCCTTTAACGTTCAGATGCAGAAGATAAAGTAGACTGATTTTTATTGTAATTTTGGAAAAACACTTTCATTACACTGTTATAATTTATAAACTAATAAGCAGTCTACTTCTGCATTGTTTGCATCTGGGGATTTTATTACTATTCAACCATACCCAAATTCCAAGTTTAAACTAGTGGGTTTTTTTCTAGTAACTTAATGCTTACTTCATAGCCACAAGAGTTTTTTTAATTGTGAGGTGTGGGACAATGGATAAGAGGATAAGTCTTGTTTTAACTTCCTTATTATAAGAACCCTCTCTCATTTTAGCCTCAAATTAGCACCAATATAATAAAAGTCTGTATAGTTGTCCTTTTGACACTATAATTTCTTTCTCTCAGAAATTCTGAATAAGTGAAACTAGAATACATTATTTATACTAATACATAAATCCCACACAGTGTTTGTCTTTGTGCCTTTATTAATACTTATTAATTTTGGAGGGACAAAACATTGGAACTTTTCCCACATTTGGGTTTCTGTTAGGTCAATTAAAGTTTCAACTAAGGGTCAAATTCTGCCCTTAGATGTGTGCATTTGCCTAGTAGCCACTGGGCAACATAAAAGTGAATCTGATAAGGGCTTCTTAATGAAAAGCTTGCATCCTAAAACTTCTGTGTGAGTGCATGCATATGCATGCACACATACCTGCATTCATGCCTGTGTGGAATGGAAATTGGTTGTCTACAATTTGAGCAATATAAAGCAGAGGCCGGAGAACACTCAGGAGTTAGCCTGTTATAGAAACTCTCAGAGATAAATAACACCAGCTCTGTAATAAAATCCACTGTTCATGAATAGAAAGAGTTCAAAAAATGTCAGTAAAGGAATTCACTTTACTGACAAGACCATAAAATATTTCCATCCTCCTTTTGCTTGCTCTGGCTTCAGCCACATGGAATTCCTTTACTGTATAAACTACTTCACTGGACAAAAATACAAGCAAGTCCCCTCCCCTTCCCCCATCACCCTCCATCTCTTTAAAGGAATGCACTGAATTGGTACGTAAGAGCAATTGTTAGAGAGAAGACCACCCAAAGTGGCCCTTGGTTTAGACACTTCACATGAAGTTACTGAGTACAACCATCCCTTGCAGTTTGCAAGGAACAGTTGGAATTCTCTAAATTGTTTCCAAGTCTTAACTGCATTGTAACCCGGGAGGCAAAAATTCCAGCCTTTGGTCTCATTTAATGCTTAAAAGCTTCCTAATGAAGTCCATCTTTTCATCATCATGGGACTTCCTGTTTTAGACCAACCATAATACCCACAGGAATATATGTATGTTATTGTAAGCAGAAGTTTTTTCTTTTGACTGTGTTTATTATACCATTTCATACTGCTAATAATTTACAGAAACAATCAGTTGGACAATATCCCTGAAAAAAGATTGGGTCAGCATATGCAAGTATGATGATTGGGTATATTAGGATGTATATTAATAATCAAAACTTCTTACTGGGGTACGGAACGAAGAAAAATTGATGCCCAGAAAGGAAATGATGTGAGAAAGTAGAATGAGGGCGAAAGGCTACCAATCAAGGCTCCACTGGAATAGTGCTGCAGAACTGTGATAAACCACATCCCTGAAGGGGCTGTTATCATATGAAAATATCTTGCAGAAACTCGTAGGCTACGTCTACACTGGCCACAATTTCCGGAAAAGCCATGCAAATCAGGTAAGTCAGGATAGGGAAATCCGCAGGGGATTTAAATATCCCCCGCAGATTTAAATAAACATGTCCACCGCTTTTTTTCTGGCTTGGGGAAAAGCCGGAAAAAAAGCGGTGGACATGTTTATTTAAATCCGCGGGGGATATTTAAATCCCCCGCGGATTTCCCTATCCTGACTTACCTGATTTGCATGGCTTTTCCAGAAATGGTGGCCAGTGTAGACGTAGCCCTAGAGTTGGAGAACAACCATAGAATAACCATAGTGAAAGGAAGAATGTTACATTAGGAACATAAACAACAAACATACATTGCAATAATAGAAAACCCCTGGAAAGGATTTGAGTGAGGCAAGTTTATAGTGAAAGCAGTTGAGCTCTCTGCATTGAGGGTTGTGTTCAAATGTAAACCGTGCCTTAAGAATAGGTCTATTCTTTCCAGGTTTACATCCCAGTCAGTCCTATTGATTTCAGCAGGGTATAATGCAGTAGAATTTAGCCTATTGTTTGCAAACCAGACCTTGGCCAGCCTATAAGGGCTTAATATCAGAATGCAAGTTTATATAAAAACTTAAGCAGAAGCACTTGGACCCCAATAACAACATGAGCATCCTGTATGTGGTGAATTTAGTATCTTCAAATCTCACACTGGATGCACTTTAAAATATCTTATTTCTTACTCCAACTGTAAAATTCTAGAAGAATGTAAGAGGGATGAAATCAACAGGTCTGTAGAGAACTTACTAGCGTGATCATCTTTCCATTTGCTTTTGAACAAATTTATAGAATCCTACAACAGGGACAGCATTCTCTAAAAATCTATATAATGATCAAAAACATATGGAGATGTTATTTTCTGTTAAATTCTATCTTCTATCAAAACACTATTCCATATGTGATTGAAAATAGAAAAGGATTCGTTAGCTTCCCCCCCTATAATTTCCTAGAAAGCATTGTCAGTTTCAGTGCAGTAAATAAAAGTCAGAACTTTTTCAAATCTCAATGCCCTTCTGTCAAAGATAATTAGATATTGGCATATTTGTTGTGATCCTTTTTATTTTCATGCAAACTGTAACTCCCTCAGGTACCCTAGAATAAGGTTGACAGCATTATTTTAATTCTTGCTGTCTTAATGTGGTTTTAATCTTGTTTACACAGACTGAAATTGTATTGATTGCACTGAACTTCTATGTGTCATGACTGGATCTTGATAAACAGATATCTGATAAGTTACAGAAATGGGCTTCTTGTCTTCAGCTAGTAGTTAACAGAATGGAACTACTTGAAATGAAGACAAATATCTCAGGATCTACCCCTTTCAAACTTGTATGTCCTTTTCTCTCTCCCTAAAAACCCCACATACAAATGGCAGGAATTTTAAGGATAGTGAATGAAGGAAACACTGAATAATATTTGCACAGATAAAAGAATCTTGAGGATCAATGCAACAAACAGTGATGCTGAGCAAAGCCCAGTCCAGATGGGCCAAAAATTACACAATTGTTAAATAAGAGGGACAGATTCTCATTTGGCTTAAATTGCCTTAGAACCTCACCTTCATTTGATGTAAATTGTCATCATCCAGAAGCTACGGCTACACTGTAGCCTTCTTCCGGAAAAGCTTATGCAAATGAACCGCGGCGTGGAATATTGCCACGCTTCATTTGCATAATTAATAAGCAGCCGTTTTTCCGCAAGAGGCTTTTGTGCGAAAATGAGCTGTGTAAATGGCTCCTTTTTGCACAAAAACCCCATCTTGCGTAAGAGCCATTCTTCCTGAAAAAATGAGGAAGAACGGCTCTTGCGCAAGAGAGGGTGTTTACACAGCTCCTTTTTGTGCAAAAGCCTTGTGCGCAAAATCGGCTGCTAATTAATTATGCAAATGAAACATGGTGATATTCCATGTGGCGCTTCATTTGCATAAGCTTTTCTGGAAGAAAGCTACAGTATGGCCATAGCTTGAGTGGTTGTACTTGTATTTGTACTTAATTCAGCAACTCAAAAAATGGGAGCATAAATTTTACTCTTTAAAAAAATATATGTAAACAAGAGGAAGTACTTGCATGTGTGTTGATATTATAGCTGACTCAACATCTGAAATAATTTGGCATCAAATAAATGATCTGATGTGGACTGCTATTTTCTGTGAATTGGTTTGATGAATGTTATTCAACTAGCTATAGAACTAGTTGAGTACCACAAATATTATTTGTCCCATAAATCAGCATAATGAAAACCAGCAATGTGTGCTGGCTTCCTTTGGTTATTTTTTCTTTTCTTTGTTGCTTATGAGAACAGTGACAGCCTCAGAAGAAATAGTCTCCTGCAGATCTCAGTTGGTGACCTGAATCTCCCATGAGTAGACCCGTGCTGATGGCTGCCTAAGCATAGAGGACTGGAGACTGGGTGAGTGATGGGTCCTGCTAGATCCCCAATGGAGCCTGCTTTGGGAAGAGTACACTCTATTCCTCAGCTCCTTGGAACAAGCCTGGCTGAGGACAGAACTTGCTCTTACGCCTATGGATTATCGGAGCCCTTGAAAGGAAGGTGGGCTGCACTCCCAGCAATTGCATCTTTAAAAGATGATATGGCCTTAACTGACCTTGTAAGTCTTTTAATGAAGAAATCATTGCGATTTCAAGGTTCCTTTTTATAAGACATTGTTTACATTTTCTATGTTATAGAAAAGTTGGAATTTTCCAGAGAGAGAATCCTTTTTAAAAGTTCCCTTTATCAGTTGCATGTCAGTGTGGCTTCTGATGGGGACATAATGATGCAGCAGAATTGGTAATCTATCTGGTACATTCTGTACTCTGAAAGATGAATATACTCTTTCTCTAAGATTAAGTTAAGCTATTTCCAGAAGCCATGAACATAGACACAAAAGGGAATATTATATAAGTCAGCTAGCTACATATGTTCTGCATTACCCTAACATTTTAAACAAATACTGCATAACAGAATATCTATGAAAAGGCTTTTGATTTGGGATCCCCAGAATGATATTTTTATCCATGAAAGTAAACCTACAGATTCTGGGAATGTTCTCTGCATAGCTCCACTTCCCCCTCTTCTCAAATAAGATTGCTCCAGGAGTGTGACCAAAAATGTTTATCTTCTGAATTCTCTTTGGTAGTCTTAATGAAATAAGATTGTGTTCTTAAGACACTAATTTCCACATCACAAAAACCTCCATTCCAACTGGCATTTTTGTCAGTCTCAGCAAAGACAAATATAGCATTTGCCTGCACAGTGAACTACCTTCTCACCCCTAGAGATGGTCCTTCTAGCTTACTTTCAAATAAAAGGGACCTGGTCCAATGGGAACCTCTCCACTGACTTCAGAGAATTTTTAATCAGGCCAATGATGCTACTGCCTGGGATAGACTGTGGCATAATGGATGTACCATAGAGCAGGGTCCTCAGACTTCACTGTATCATGACCCCCTTCTCACAACAAAAAATACTTCATGACCCACAAAGGGGAACTGAAGCTTGAGACCCCATTTGAGCCTCACCTCCCAAAATAGCGTCAGTGTGAAAGTCCAAAGTCTTCAGCCCCAGATGGTGGTGCATGGGCTTCGGCCCCAGATCCAGTTGAATGCCGGCACTGGCAACCTCATTAAAATGAGGTTCCAACCCACTTTAGGGTCCCAACCCTCAGTTTGACAGTTTGAGAACAACTGCCACACTTCACATTTAATTATTAACAAACATACATCTTTGCCAGGATTGGAGCATCTATGGTCTAAGCACCATTTTACATTGCTAGTATGGATGTCATGTCTGTAGAATGATGACAACATTGTGCCACTGGAATCCACTTGCAAAAGAAAACCCTCTGTGGCATGATCTCGCTCCCTTTTGGAAGGAGGAATCTTCCACTTTTGTGGAGGTTTTCTCTCATGCTAGACCCCAGAAAAGACTGTCCATTAGGGCACTATCCACAAGGAAGGAGACCATGGGAAATGTGAACTAGCCATGTGCTTCTCCATTACCCAGCATGAACTGAAGAGGAAGGTAATACCCCCAGAAGCTGTGTTCATTTTTTGTATGGAGCCTTATTCTTGCTGGGGATCATAGTTTCGAGGGAGATGGGAGACTGCTTGGAGACAAAGGACCTCTGCCTGTTTGGATCCCAAGGATCTGTGAATGGGCCTTTGAATCACCAGTGTTCTCATACAGCAACCTTTTCAAAGGGCAACAAAATTCACTTTAAAAACTAATCTGACAATGAATAAGAGGCTGAAACATCAAAAGCTCTAGCTCTCTGTTGCTAATTCCCCTCCCCCCCATAGAGATGTTTTTCTATAACTTAGAAATTGTAAATTCTTGAAAATCCATATAAATATTAACCCATACCTTTAACTGAGTTCACTTGTCCATTTCCACTGTGTCCAGTGCTGGAGATTGTTACAGTCCAGTCATATGTTTAATTTAGATTTGAGAAACCAGTAAATCATGGCTGCAGGGTACATTGAGTCACAGAATACCAGAATGAAAATGTGAGTAACTTTGCAAAGCTCTGTAAACCAAAGGCAACCAAAAATTGATCAGAAATATAAGGCTTCATGGTGTAAGTTAGAGAGCTACTACTGAATACAGACACATTGGCTACAGCAAAATGAGATTAACTGAGTATGCCAACTCTGCAGTAATCAAAGGGCGGGGAAAGTTTTTGTGCAACTAGTATGGTGTAAAATGGTGATGGGCAGGGGGAGTGCATGGAGCCTCCCTGGTGTCCCTGTGCCTAAGTGCTGCATATCTCTGCTTTTGGGAACTGTGTGGAGCCAGGGAACGTTTTATGGCCTAGTCATCAGTGCTGACCAGAGCCATCAGGGCCCCTTTTCAAACAGGTATTCCAGTCAAAAAACAGAAATCTATTAAACCTGTCAGAGAGACTGAGTCCAAACATGTAGCATAATCTCCAGGCTATGCCCTGAAATGTTCTGCAGAAAACCCTATTACAGCAGTCCCGCAAAGTGACCATTCCACAGACGTGGTGGAGAGCCCAAATCACAACAAAAATAATCCACTCCCTGCTCATCTTGTACTTTCACGTCTTCTAAGCCCTGATTCTCCTGGGATACTCACATGTGCAAACTCACTAGTGTATTGTCTATTTGCAGAACCCTGGTCTTAATGTACAACCATGGACAGTGGACAGCCAAAAATTGGCCCAGGAGTATTTCTACTGCTTACATGCACCTATCAGAAATCTTCCTGAAGCTTTTCCTTTGACTCATGTTCAGCATTTTTTTGTCCAGATCTAGTCCCACTAAAATCATTACATCTTTTTGAGGAATGAGTTTCTGCTCATGCAAAATTGGCTTTGAAGAGAGAATACCTAATTCAGAAAACATATTCCATGAAGCAAAATGCAGGACAATGTAGCACTTTAAAGACTAACAAGATGGTTTATTAGATGATGAGCTTTCGTGGGCCAGACCCACTTCCTCAGATCAAATAGTGGAAGAAAGTAGTCACAACCATATATACCAAAGGATACAATTAAAAAAAATGAACAAATATGAAAAGGACAAATCACATTGCAGAACAGGAGGGGGATGCAGGGCGGGGGGGGGGGGGAGGAAGGAAGGTAAGTGTCTGTGAATTGATGATATTAAAGGTAGGGAGAGTGGGACTTAACCACCTGCATTCTGCTACAAAGACCTTTTACATCTGCACTTGAAAGGGAATCCTCTGAACTGTCATTCATGTTAAAATTCGACACTTTCCAACAAGGACTTAACAAACATTTGAACTATCTCACCCATTACCAAGATAGTTTCCCCAATTATCACCTCTAATACCATTAACTCACAAACATCCCACTCTCCCTACCTCTAATATCATCAATTCACAGACACTTACCTTCCTTCCTCCCCCCCCCCCGCATCCCCCTCCTGTTCTGCAATGTGATTTGTCCTTTTCATATTTGTTCATTTTTTTTAATTGTATCCTTTGGTATATATGGTTGTGACTACTTTCTTCCACTATTTGATCTGAGGAAGTGGGTCTGGCCCACGAAAGCTCATCATCTAATAAACCATCTTGTTAGTCTTTAAAGTGCTACATTGTCCTGCATTTTGCTTCAACTACCCCAGACTAACACGGCTACATTTCTATCACTATTCCATGAAGTACAACTAATGAGAAAAAAATTGTTAACATTCTTCTATTTCTAAAACCATTGCATTTTTTCTATTTAAAAAAAATAAAACTGCACAAGGACATTCTCTAACGATTCAACAGTTTATTATACATTCTACTGGTTTGCACAGTAATTGTAATAGCTAAATATTTTAAAGAACTATATACAATAAACCCAAATTCACTGTGGTCACTGTATAAAAATGTTCACCTATTTTTCCTCTATCTGAATTAAGTAGCTCTAAGCAATGTTAAAAGACAATACGGCTTGATTGAAAGTCTACTGAAGTTAATGGGAGACTTTCCAGTGAAGTATGGCCACTGGTAACACAGATAGCCACAAAATCTTTCTGCCATGGCACAAGACTGGATATCAGGAAAGCTGGATACTATGTGTGGCTAAACCCTGCTACAGACTTCATAAATTACTTTGGGCAGGTTACTTCACTACTCTGCATGCCATTTCCTCAGGGGTAATAATAATGACTTTCTATATCAAAGTTTCCAAGTGTGCTTTCAAACACAAACTCATTAACCTTTGCATTAAGTGTTGTTATTCCCATTTTCCAAATCAATATACTGAGGTTTATGACTTGCCTAAGGTTACATACGTCAGGGTAGAACTAAGAGCAGACGTGAAGTCCTGACTCACTGTCTGTCTGTTTTGCCCGAGAGCCAACAGTCACTTTGGCCCAATCCAAAAGCAATCCTGATAAGATGTGCAAACCCAACAGGATCTCAAAGAACTATAAGAACTATATACTCTCAAGTTAACCAGAGACAGCCATTTAATGGAGCATGTCTGAGCACAAATGCAGAACTTGGATGCGTTTGAAAAGATATAGGAAATGCCAATAAATTATTTCAAAATAAATAGCATACACTTGTTCCTGCCATATGGATTTATGTCCATTTCCTATTACTGTATATGTATTCTTATAATATTTATGTAAAAATTTAACAAAAAAGTGTATAACTTAAAGCATGTGGATTGTCTCAGACAAATAAATGGGACTCCTTATGTGCTTAAGATTAAACATGTGCATAGGAGAATTGCAGGATTGAAGTCTTTATGAGCATTACTTGGAAGAAGCTTTAATACTTATAATGTAGCAGGGACTATGTGGGGACCCAGAAGAAAACTCACCTAGCTTCCATGATGTTACTAGTCTCAGAAAATTGTCCTTCCTACAACTGGTTTATGTATCGCAAAAGCTGGATGAATTATCTCTGCTGCTTTGTATAAAAAAGGAAAGTATATTATTACATCAAAGAGGAGTGAAAGGTTAAAATAACTGTTATAGAGCTGTTAACATTTCCAAAAGGTTATATTTTTGTTAAATTGGCTGACAAGTATCATTCTACACATACTGTGATCCTTCCTGTGCAGAGGGTATTATTAATTCTACAAAGAGTAAGACATCAGAAACTGGAAAGAAAACTCTAAACTAAATATAGATTGTTCACTTTACAAGAAACAAAATCCAACACTTTTCCTGGAGTTCTATTTAATATCTATTTTCATCCATTAAGAAAAAAAATGTTTTCCATGATCCACTTGGAAACATAAAATGGAGCTAAAATGCTTTTTGGTGTGATTACTTATAGGTTGTTGAGGAGCTAGTCTTCTTAATGGATACAATCGATTTTTCTTCCTTTCAGCCTATGGCTGGAAAACCCTGACTGTCTCAAGAGAACAGACTTATGGTCCCTTTGGGTGTCTACACAGCACCCTAAACTTGAAATAAGATACACAATTTGTGCTACGCAAATTGTGTATCTTATCTTGAATCTATTTCAAAATAGCTTATTTTGAAATTTGGCATGTCTACACAGCACCAAATTTCAAAATAATGCACTATTTTGAGCCATCCCATAACTCTCATGCAACAAGGATGGTGAAATAGCGTGCCTGTTATTTTGAAAAATATTTCGAAATAATAGGAGGCTTGTGTAGACGTGGGGTGGGTATTTTGGGATACCAGAGGTATCTAGGAGTTACTAGGGGTATGTCTACACTGCATGGCAATTTCAGAGATATCCCAAAATAGCCATGCAGAACAGACCTACCTCTAGTGAATTATGTGTTTGGAAATAACCAAAACAGCCTTGTCTCCTACTTTCCTGTACAAAGGATTCCACTTCGCATTCAAAAAAGTGATACTATTTAAACTACTTTTAGATTTAATGATGGCCATTAGAATGGAAGACAGGCACCGAAGACAGGTCTTCATTGATTTTGGTTTGTCATTAGTTATTTTGGTTTGTCACTTGATTATTTTGCTTGACATATAATTTCTTTCATATGACATGCTGCACAAAACAAACAGATTAGGAATTTCAAATGTACATCCCACTCTCTTATTCCAAATCTCTATGGAAAAATGGTTTAATAGCTTTTCACATGAGGAAGAATCTATGTTTGGAGAACAAAAACCCAGACATTTGTTCTTGAGTGGAATTTCAACTCTACTCCTATTATGTGCTAAAGGTTAAGATATATATGTCTTACTATCTAGTCCATGAACTTTCTAAGTTCTACAAAACTCTGCTGCCACTTACATTATCAGCCTTATCTGTGTCTACTCTCACATTTTTCTCTGCTGATACTTCATACCCGACTCCCATTTCTGCACTTTCTTCCACATTAACATCCATGATTGGAACATTTTCTCCATCCTATTTAGGTGAACTCTCCCTGTGCACTCCTTGAAAAAGTTCCTTGTCAAAATATACATTTCTTACTCAGCTAGCAAGACACAGTCACCATCTCCTGACCTGTTAGGCTTAATGGAAAACATTTGCAGCATGCCTCCGGTAAGTAGTTCTTCCTCTGCTTTTGTTAGTGAATGTGCTTGACTTCTTTGGCTCTAAAGTCCTCAGTAGAGGGGGCATGGCTCATGTTTTTGTTCTGAATATTATGAGCAGCTGGTCAGTGCTCAGCAAATAAAAATGTAGAGCCAAAGGGCCAAATACTGGCTGGCCATATGTGCACATACACCTCAAGGAGCAGCAAGAGCATACTGTGGGTGCTAGCTGCCCTGTTTCTACTTCTTGTGGAAAGTCACAAACCTCTGCAGATGACGAGAGACACATGGCACATAGCTGAGGAAAGTACATATAACCCTAGGCTATGTCTACACTGCATATTGTTGTGCAAGAAGATACGCAAATGAGGCATGGAGATGAATATCGCCACACCTCATTTGCATAACTAATGAACCGCCATTTTGCGGAAGGGGCTTTTGCACAAGAAGGAGCTGTCTACACTGCTCCTTCTTGCACAAAAAACCCCTCTTGTGCAAGAGCCGTTCTGCCGCTTATTTTCAGGAAGAACGGCTCCTGTGCAAAAGGGGTTTTTTGCGCAAGAAGGAGCAGTGTAGACAGCTCCTTCCTGCACGAAAGCCCCCTCCACAAAGATAGCGGCTCATTAGGTATGCAAATGAGGCACGTCGATATTCATCGCCGCAGTTCATTTGCATATCTTCTTACGCAACAATGTGTAGTATAGATGTAGCCCTTGTGTTTACGTTTACATACGTGAACCAGTCATTTGTATACATGCTATGGAATTTATTCCTGCTCTTAGCAGGAGCAGAATGCAGAGAAGAACTAAACGTATATTTGCTGTCATATTGAATATGGACAGATTCCAAATCAACCCCATTTTTTCAGTCTATATCTGCCCTTTTGGTGGTTTAGGGGATTATGTCACTTTCCCTGTATTAATAGCTACAATTCAGACCACTGTTTTATCAATCCCTCTCAGTTCTAACAAGACCCGCTCAAGGCTACATCTGCACTGTACCATAGTTCAAAATAAGATACGTAATTTGAGCTACACAAGTCATGTATTTTATTTTGAACTTATTTCAAAACAACTTATTTTGTAATTTGGAACTGTCTACACAGAGCCAAATTTCAAAATAACCCGTTATTCCAAAACATCCCTTCTTCTTCGAGTGGCCCCGTGGGTGCTCCACTCTAGGTGTCGGGTCCCATCTTGGCACTGTGGCTTGGAGAATTTTCATAGCCGTGCTCTGCCAGCCCGCGCATGCGCGCTCCTTCAAAGCACCGTTCGCGCCTTTGATCAGCCACGTGCAGGCTGGCAACCGCCAGTTCCTCTCAACCACCTCAGGTCGCGGTCGGAGCTCCCTGTGTTCTCATATCTATGTCTCTCAGTAACATTAGTAGTTAGTTTTTTCAGTGTAAATAGTTACTTTTAGGGTTAGTCGAGTTCCTGTTCTACAGTTTCATTGATCCTTTAAAAAAAAAGTTTTTCTCTTCAGATCAATTCCTTCAGTGCTACGGCTAAGCGCTAAAGAACTGAAATTGACAAGGAGCCTGTGTCGGCATCCAGCCACCCTCTTCTGTTTCTAGCAATGCCCGGGTCTCCTGGTTTTAAAAAATGCTCAGTCTGCCGCGAAGCTATGCCGGCGGCTGATGGCCATGATGCTTGCATAAGGTGCCTGGGCGAATCTCATATCCCGCAAAAGTGCACTCGGTGTTGCAAGCTCACATCCATAGCCCGCAGAGAGCGGGAGTTAAAGCTCCGGATGATGTCCTTTGATAAAGCACTACAGCCTGACCCGTTACCCTCGTCAGCCGCAGCAAAAACTACTACTTGTAAAAGGAGAGCGGCTTCTCCTGGACCGGCTACTTCAAAGAGGGCAAAGCTGTCCCCGACTCGCTCCCTCCCTCCGGCAGCCTCAAGGGCTTCGGCAGCCCCCAAAGTGACCCCCACAGGGTCCCGACGCTCTACTGACGCTGGCGACAAGGGATCACAAATGCCAAGGGCTCGGGCTGCTTCAGTGCCAGCATTGGTGGCACTGGCTTAAGCTTCGCCGGCTTGCGCTACAGCGCCGACGCTGAAACTGATGAGCCAGCCGGTGCTGGGTTCAGCGGCATCAATTTCAGCGGTGTGGGCTCCAGTGGCACCGCTTGTGACGGCACCGGCCTTGGCGGCACCGAACTCAGGCGTGCAGGTTCCTGACATGGCGCCACCTGCAGATTTGATGACGTCGGCACCAGGTGCTCTGCTGACACCGACAGCAGAGCAGCTGCAGCTGATCTCCCCAGCACCGCTCTGTTTTCACTCTGTGCAGAGCTCTCCAGTTGCCATGGACACTGACAATGCCTCAATACCTAGGAAAGCACTATCAAAACTCATGGGAGGGACAGGTCTGCCTCTCCAGTTTTCTCACCAGGACCATCTCCATCACCACCAAGGCGTGCACGGTATCGTGACTATAGTGTCTCTCCGATCCATGTCACGTACAGACGGCGCAATTACAGAGACACAGTATATCTAGAAGCATAACAATCCCGTTCACGATCTCGTTCACCGGGGCGGTCATCTAGATATGGGTCCTGTAGACGCTCTCCACGCCGCGTCTATTACATTCAACACAGTAGTGCACGTTCATCGCGTCATTCTTCTCCATCACGTTCTGAGCGCTACTGCGGGCACTACTATCGCTCGTGCGATGACGGTACCCACCGTGAACATGTATTATCTTTACATACGGGATCCTCCTGCAACTGCCGATCACCAATTGCACAATACTTACCTCAACAATCACAACAGTCAAACTCACCTTCTCCATCGATAAGTCAGTCTGTCCAACAGGATCTGTCCGAGCTGGAAGAGGGGCAGCTGTCTGAAATAGAGGACCCTAAGCCAGAAACTTCTTCAGCGGACTGCGCATCTTCATCACCAGATGAGGTGCCCAGGTGAATTGTCTCCACTGGACGACCTAAAACAATTCCAAGACCTGTTTAAACAAGTAGCAGGCACGCAGGAAATACAGCTGGCAGATGTTCCAGTGTAGACACACCGCCTCTTAAAGAATCTCCACCCGCAGCAGCATGCAAGGATCGCCTTACCAATTGATGAAGCGATCATGGAAGTGGCGGACGAGATATGGCAGACGCCAACATCGGTTACTTCTATGAGTAAAAAAGTTGATAGGAAATACTTTGTACCGGCAAAGGGGTTAGATTTTTTATTCAATCACCCTCAGCCCAATTCGTTAGTAGTTGACGTAGCACAGCGAAGGACCAAAGCACCACAGTACAAGAGTGCGCTCTCTGATAAAGACAATAAAAAGTTAGATATATTTGGTAGGAAGGTCTATTCTTCAGCCACACTCCTATTACGTATTGCAAACTACTCGGCTCATTTATCAAACCACAATTTTGATAATTATTCAAAGCTAGTGGAGTTATTACATTATCTTCCAGACACTAAGAAACCATTACTAAAAGCAATAGTACAGGAAGGATACGCAGCATGTAGCACTGCATTGCAGATTGCAATGGATGTGGCCAATACAGCAGCGCGGGCCACGGCTACGGGTATCGCAATGAGGAGATCGTCATGGCTTTCGTCTGCAGGAGCATCAAAGGAGCTGCAAAGTAAAGTTGAAGATCTCCCCTTTGATAAGCTTAAGCTTTTTGCAGCAAATACTGACGAAGTCCTTCATTCGGGCAAGGATTCTCGCGCCACCCTACGTACACTGGGGATGTACATGCCCAATTTAAACGTAGGTGCTATTACCCCTATCAGAGAAGATATGATTTTAATTTTCCCAGGCAACAGACACGCATGTCGGAAAATCAGCATCCCAGGCAACGTCCTCAGCGGAAACGGCCCCAGTAAAATCGTTCAGCCAATCAGTCTTCAACCAAACAGCAGATTTGACTTCTCCGTCGAGGTTGCAAGCACGCCTTCCTTGGTCAACGCAGAAAACGAAACTTCCCATCTCTTCCACCATCGACTAAAATCATATTACCACCAGTGGTCCAACATCACCACAGACAGATGGGTACTAGAAGTGGTACAGTATGGCCTCTCAATTCCTTTTCTCTCCATTACCCCTTCCACCCCACCCACCCCATCCCTTTTCAGGGACCCTTCTCATGAGCAACTGCTGAAACAAGAAGTTCTTTGCTTGCTCACAATCGGGGCAATAGAGAGAATACCCGAACAATTTTGGGGAAAAGGTTTTTATTCCCGATATTTTCTCACACCGAAGAAATCGGGAGGCTGGAGACCCATTTTAGACCTTCGAAGGTTAAACCGCCACCTTCGAAAATGTCGATTCAAGATGGTGACCCTACCAACTATCATTCCATCGTTAAACAAAGGAGATTGGCTTGCAGTCCTCGACCGCAGGACGCTTATTTCCATGTTGCTATTCACGTGGCTCACAGGCATTTTCTTCGCTTCTGATTGGGGAACGAACATTTTCAGTACAGGGTTCTACCGTTCGGACTGGCGTGTGCCCCCAGGGTCTTCACCAAAACTATAGCAGTAGTGGCGGCATATTTACGAAGGACAGGAGTGACAATATTCCCTTATTTGGACAATTGTCTTATCAGGGGCTCAACATATATGGAGGCATGTCATATGGTGCAGACAGTATCCAGCGAGTTTGCATCCCTGGGCCTCCTCATAAATGTAAAAAAGTCATCATTAATTCCGTGCCAAGATCTGGTTTTTATAGGTGCACGGCTCGACTCAACCGTGGCACGGGCGTACCTACCGTTGGAACGTTTTGTGGCAATCCAAGACCTTGTACATACTGTCATGCATGCTCCCACAATTCCTACACGTGTCTGTTTACAACTGATGGGCCACATGGCGGCTTCCACCGTAGTGGTACAAAACGCAAGGTTACATTTTCGCTGCCTCCAACATTGGTTGCCATGATTTACAGTCCAGCAAAAAACAGTATCCACAGACTGGTGGTGGTATCCCAGCATATACGAGAGTCTTTTCAGTGGTGGGTCAATCCGAGCAATCTTCTCACGGGTTTCTCATTTCATCGCCCGCAGCCTACAAGGCAGATAACTACAGATGCTTCCCTCACGGGCTGGGGGGCGCACATGCACAACCTGACGATTCAAGGTCGCTGGTCAACTCAAATGATGTTACACATCAACGTACTCGAGTTGCAGGCGGTACGACATGCTTGCAAGCATTTTTAGTCCCACATATGGGATACAACTACCAGAATCATGACAGACAACATGGCAACCATGTTTTATATCAACAGGCAGGGAGGCGCTCGATCTTGTTCTTTATGCGCGGAGGCTGTCCAGTTATGGAATTGGTGTATCCACAACAACACCATTCTAGTAGCATCCTACCTTCTGGGTGCTTACAACTCGGTAGCAGACTCACTCAGCAGACGTTTTCCCCACGACCATGAGTGGGAACTCTGCACAGAGGTTTTAAGCCATATATTTGTTCGGTGGGGATTTCCGACAATAGACTTGTTTGCCACGGAAAACAACAGGAAATGCCCCAACTATTGTTCAAGAGCTGGAATAGGACGTCAGTCACTAGGAGACGCCTTCCTTCTCCACTGGGGACGGGCGCTGTTGTATGCTTTTCCCCCAGTCGTTCTAATACCCAAGGTTCTCGAGAAAATCAGCGTAGATGGGGCTCGAGGGATTCTTATAGCCCCAGCGTGGGCTCGTCAGCCTTGGTTCTCAACGCTCCATCAGATGTCGGTAAGGGCACCATACTCCCTACCTCTCCTCCCAAATCTCTTGACCCAGAACAACGGATCCCTGCGCCATCCAAAACCCACGATTCTGCACCTCACAGCATGGATGCTTGTTGGTTTAGCCGTTTCGAACAATTCTGTTCCCAGTGGGTCAAGAGGGTGTTGATACATAGCAGGAAAGATTCTACATGAGCTACTTATATAGCTAAGTGGTCCAGATTCCAGGCATGGTGTGCGGTTAATAACCTGGACCCCTGTTCCACATCTTTACCTCGTATATTGGAGTACATTTTACACCTCCATGATAATGGACTGGCATTAGCTTTCCTACGGGTGCATTTGGCAGCGATTAATGCTTTTCATCACATGGACGACTCTTTTTCTATATTCGCACACCCTACTACAAGAAGATTCCTAAAGGGGCTCTCAAACCTTAATCCACCCCGAAGACCCCCTCCACCCTCGTGGAATCTGGATCTAGTATTGGAAGCTCTATCTCATCCTCCCTTTGAGCCTCTGGCCACTATCCCGTTATACATACTTACCACCAAGCTTTTGTTTCTCCTAGCCCTTACCTCAGCTCGTAGGGTCAGTGAGATAGCAGCGTTCATGGTTTCGTCTCCTTATACAGTTTTTTCTAAAGACTCAGTCACGTTGAGAGCTCACCAAGCGTTTATTCCAAAGGTGTCTTCTGAATTTCACATTAACGAACCAGTGGTTCTACCATGCTTCTTCCCTAAACCTCATGCCTCAGTGCAAGAAGCAATATGGCATACGCTGGACGTAAGAAGAGCCTTGGCTTTCTACATTGATAGAACGCGGGACTTTAGGAAGACGGACCGTTTAATAGTGTCATTGGCAGACCATTCTAGAGGCCAACCACTGACCTCTCAGTGTATCTCGAGACTTATCGTTTCATGCATATCTATGTGTCATTCTATACGGGGAAAACCTCTGCCGTGTCCTCTGAAGGCTCATTCCACCAGAGCGGTTTCCACTACTACAGCCTTTCTGAAGGGAGTCCTGTTCCGGGACATTTGCAGGGCAGCGACATGGTCCTCCAATGTCATTTTTATGAAACATTACGCTATAGTTGACCATTTTGCTTCGGACTCTTCGGTGACTATGGCAGTACTTACTGGTACTTAATCGTGATCATAAAGTTTAATCTCGGAGCGCTCTGGACTCTTTTTAGGTACTGCTCCGGAATCATCTAGAGTGGAGCACTCACGGGGCCACTCGAAGAAGAAAAAGAAGTTACTCACCCTGTGAAGTAACGATTGTTCTTTGAGATGTGCCCCGTGGGTGTTCCACGACCCGCCCTTCCTCCCCGCTCCGGATTTCTTTCTTCTCTCTTTCAGGTGGGCGGATGAGAGGAACTGGCGGTTGCCAGCCTGTGCGTGTCTGATCAAAGGCGTGAACGGTGCTTTGAAAGAGCGCGCATGCGCGGGCTGACAGAGCACGGCTATGAAAATTCTCCGAGCCGCGGCGCCGGGACAGGACCCGACACCTAGAGTGGAGCACCCACATGGCACATCTCGAAGAACAATCGTTACTTCACAGGGTGAGTAACTTCTTTTTATTCCTCATGGAATGAGGTTTGCTAGAACATCGGAATAGTGAGCCCAAAATAACGGGCTTGCAGTGAATATGCAGGTTAGCTATTTTGGGATACTCCAGTATCCAGATGTAGCCCATGTGATAGAAATTAAAGTTAAGGGTCACAAATTGCATATCATTCTTTTCTCCCTTGTCATGTTGAGGAAATCACTTAACCTCTTTGTGTCTCGGTTTGCCTATGTGTAAAATGGGGAGATGCTGATAGCTCCTTGTCTTTGTAAAAAGATGCTGTTAAAGATTGCAAAATGGTGCAACAGGTGAGTGAGTATTAATTGCATCACTATTGCTTGTAACTAGATTAATCTTGTTGAATGTATGTGCTTGGAAAGTAGATGGACTAGCCTATGTAGAGCCCCTGGAATCCTGATTGGAATGGATTTCCTGGCTACGATTATAGTGTTAATGCTGGAAGGAAAAAGGCACACAATGACAATTACTATATCTTTGTGGGCCTCTAAGGAAAACATTTTTAACAATGTGTTTATAATTAGTGTCTGGTCACAGTGTCCTTGTCTCCTAAGGGAACAGTTCTTCAGATGTCAGCTAATATACTGAAAGCAACTTTGAACGGTTGTGCTGCAGAATCAAATAGAGGATGGGAATGAGAACAAGGAGTGTGAAAAATCTAAGCTTTATAGGATTCTCAGTTCCAAATCCTGGCATTTTGAAACAGAACCTTTTTGGAAGTCTCATTCCCAAACAGTTTGATAAGAAAAGGTAACTGACAATGATTATTGGCCTTTTGTTGAAGAAATTCTGTGTGCTGCGCTATGGTAAAAAATTGCATGATGGAGAAGCTCTGATGTTAGTTTTCCATTCCAAAAAGGAAAATGGAGTCAAAACAGGTTGTTCATGCCACATACTGTATCCCTAACATTCTTGCTGAGTCTCTGACAATGCATGGTGCTAAGTGGCCTCAATTCCCATTGATTTTAGAGGAAGATATGAATGCTCATTGACTTTTGGGCTTAGAAATAGAATTGTGTCTGGTTCTTAGTAATTTGGTACCTGTAAGGGACCACATTCCCTACTAGAGGTTGGAATGTTAATATAAATAATATAAAATTAAACTATTTTCTTGGTAATCCTGACCAAACCATTTTAAAAAAGGAGAGAAACACAGCTGGCTCTGTCCATTTAATAGCACTGAGGATGTCAGAAAGGTTACAGAGTTTCACTCTGTTTAGTCCTCTGGGGCATTAGTCTTTGTGGAACAAAACACCTGGTTTTGTTTGCAGTAACATTTTGCTAATTGAGTTTACAAAAGGAAAGAACAATCAACATTTAATAGCTTTCAAATACATTATTTATTTGTATAGTGACAGAGCTCTAGGCATGGATCCAGACCCCATTGTGTTAGGTGCTGTGCAAACACAGGCCAAAAAGATGGTCCTGGGCCCAGACCACTAATACTCAGATATGCGTGTCTTAGCCCCTTGTTTTGAGGTCTAGAGGAACCACCTAGAAGCGGGAGTAGAGAAAGGAAGATATTAAAATCCATACAGATGTATGTAGGTGCAGAGCCCAGAACCTAGGGTGTTTTGTGATTGACTGGGGAGGGTGGGCGGGGCATTTCATTATCTAGGTCATATCACCTGTGGAGACAAAGATCAGATGACATCAGGGCTGTGGCAGCCTCTGGGATGCAGTTGTTGAGCAGTTCTGCAGCTGGTCCACAGAAGGTGGTCAATTCCCAAATCATTCCCTACAGAGCACATCAGCATATAATCCACTATTCTGAGTGGACTCAAGTGACCAGCCCTGGGACCATAACAAATGCAACATAAGAGCAACCCCTTTCAAGAGCATAGCAGTCCCTCAGGTACAGAGAAGTCATGTACTTTATTACATACACTTGGACATGGGTAACAGGGATCCACCCCTTATACAAATTACACACCTCTGCCTTCACCGCATTTGAAAGAGGACAGTCTGATGGAATAGACCTTGGATTTGGGATTTTATAAAAATAATACTTTCTAGTTGAAATGTTTTAATAAAGAAATTTAACACAAGAATTTAAGTAAAATCACATTTTATAGCCCCACCAGCCACATCAACCCACACCCAAATGTTCCCTCGCAGTGCTAGGAACCACCCACTTTGGGCTCGTTCCATTTATTTTTTCCTTTAAAGCAACTGTGAATTGTCAAGAAAACTTTTGTAATGTTTAGGGTTATGGGGAATTATAGGCAAAGAACACTCAACTCATAATTAAATACAACAGAGTCTGATATAGAAGTGAAGTTAATGGCTTTTCTCCTGAGAAAGAGATACTTAAGCTTAACAACACATATTAAAAATGGCATGTCCTTAAACATCCCATGAAATGACTAGTTAAAATAACAGAAAAAAACTAGATTAGCAAACAGTAGTAACCAATTAATATCCCATCATTAGTAAAGAGATTATGTTCTTTAGTAAAGAGACACACATCAGAGTGAATATGTAGATATACTATGTGGTTGTGACCTGACACAGAAGAAAAACATGATGCACAAAGGGGACCCCGATTGGAGCTTTTTGGGGTTACTATAAAGTATTTGGTACATGCCCAAAGCCTGGCTTTGACATAGGCCTGGCACAGAGCCTTGCAATTACAAATCCCAAGAGAGGGATGCCCTTTTCCCCATTTTGTATGTGACCATATAGCTCTGATGTGGCTGCCAAACCACTACCATTGTTTGAGAGAGAGGGCTAGTTCATGGAGCCCTGGTCTACATTAGTAAGTTATTTTGAAATTACCCCCCTTATTTCAAAATAATAAGTGAAGTGTCCACACTATCATGCTCATTATTTTGAAATAACAGACTGGTTATTTTGAAATGTGTATTCATGGGGGAATAATCTTATTTCAAAATAGTTATTTTGGGAGTTATTATTTTGAAGTGAGTTATTTTAAAATAAAGTTTCTAGTGTAGACATGCCCTGAGAGTGCCTCCTAGCTGTTCTTCCTAGCAGACAGTCAAGGACAAAGTGAATGGGCCAGGCTTTCAAAGACACCTTCTGACTGAAGGCTTGGTTGAGAGCTGGGAAGACGGAAGCAATCAATGGATGCAAAGATTCCTCCCAACATAATACAACAGCTTCCACTATCCCCCTCTGTCTGCTGAGTGCTCCCCTGAAAGGTCACTTTTATTTTTTATCAGTTACTACAGGAGCCAAAACACGCGTTGCCCTTTTTCCCACTCTACAATGGTTATCACCAGTACTACGGTAACTATTGTTGTTTTTCTGAGGCCAGCGAGGAAGACAGAGGTCCACCTATGATGCTCAGTGGGTTTTTTCCCCGCATAATGGGAACCTTTTTGTGCTTCTGTTGAGCCATCATACTATAAGGCTGAGTGTGTGTGATTTCATAAAGATCTTCTTCTCAGCTTTCTCTTTCCCTGCATTTTTGAAATTTAGTGGCCATACAAATGTAAAAGGAATCAAGGTAGCACAACATTTAACTGCTAAAGATAAAACATATTTATCCTTAGAGAGGCTTAAAAAATGTGCTGAAAAGCAAAGGAGGTGAATCATTTTTATAAGCAAACCGAATATGTTGCAGATTCTGTTTATTTCCTTTTGTAAAAAGTGATTTATTTTCGTGAGATTTACATTTTGTATTAGATATTGTTTAGGCCAGGCTTTTTGGAAGTGTTTTTCCCCTCAAAACTATAGGTAACAACATTCCAGATGGCATTCAAATGGGGTTGAAGAAAGAAAAAAGTTTCTGGGAACCACCGTGTGAGTAAATGACTGATAGTGTTTGATTTTATGACCTGGGCCCACCATCTGTATAAATGATTTAGCCCAAGCTATAATACACTTTGCAATTTATTTTCCCCTTTCCATTAAAGCTATGAAGGCAAAATATACATTGAAACGGTCACTCAGCCCCCTTCAAATGAAGGTAGACTTTTCCCTGTAAATAGGCCTCTCCCGAGTTAAATAGGTAGTTACAGGTGACTTTTTCCCCCTGAAAACCATATCAAAGATCTCTTTATAGAGGAGACCACATGTAATGCTGTGAAACATTCCTGCTCTCTAGCCTTCCTGCTTTACAGTCTCTGTAAGCAAATATTAAAGCTTAGATCAGAGAGTTGTGGACACAAGATAACCCCCATCCACAAACACTGTGTGACTGTTAAAAGCTAACATAGAAAATATGTTGTCTCTCTTTCACCACTCCACTTTACTTGGGAGAGGGAAGTCTCCTCATAACTTGCAGTCAAAGAATTCTTTGATGTGCTTGAATCACTGTACTAAGGTTGCTGCTCATTGACGTGAGAAACTTTAGAGCTGCTTGTGAGGGTGAAGTTTCAGGTCAGGCTGAGACATGATCTGCTAAGCTTGCCAAGCTCGTGTCTGATCTCAAATAGCCCTTGGAACACCCAAAATAACGCATCTGATGTGCAGCCATGTACATCACACTGTGAGGCTGAGCATGTTTGATTGCATAAAGGGGTACTTTTCAGTCTTCTGTTCTTGTGACTCACAGAAACTGTTTCCAAAGTCTGGGACCTGTTCTTTTAAGAGGAGAAAAAATGAAAAGCATTTTCCATTTTATAAGTCTAAAGGAACATTTCACAATAAAAATCTTTTAAAAACCCCAAAACACCACCTCACAACAACGTACAGTGGTATTTCTACAAAGGGTCTGAGCTCCTGATTTAGAAGCCTGTCCAATTCCCCTTGAAGTCCATGGAGTCTGCCCAATGACCGTAATGGAGAATAGATCAGGCTCACAGATTGGAAACTTCTGTGCAGGATCAGTTGCCAAGAGGACCTATATAGCCACAAAGGCAGTAATGAGGAGGGGCATTACATTTACTCATTTAAATCTCTATCCCATTTTGCTATGAAATTATGTGGCTCTTTTGTTTCCACATGCTTTATAATTGACTATATCATTAACTAAGAGACCCAAACTGTGTGTGTAGTATGCTAATCTTGGCCCAAAAGATCAAAAATAGGTATCTAAAGTTAGGGTTGGACCAGCTTCTATAGATGGGAGAAGCAAGACTTCAAGCTTATACAAACAAAGAGCTCTCTGTGAGTTCAAAAGCTTGTCTATCTCATCAATGTATATCAACAGAAGTTGGTCTAATGAAAGATATTACCTCACCCACATTCTTTCTCTAATATCCTACAACCAGCATGACTACAAAAACATTCCATATACCTTACATTAGGTGCATTAATCCACATTTAAGCAATTAGGTAGAAATGTCCTGATTTTCAAAGACATTGAAAATCACAATGCCAACTGAAATAACAAGGATTTATGGGTGCTTAACACCTTTGAAATCTGGGCCACTTATATTTTGGGTGACTAAATATGGCTTTATGAGCCCAACTTTAGGCTCCAAAGATTGACAATTTATCTTAGTGTATGTTTATACTATAGAGTTAATTCAAAATAACAGATGTTATTTCGAATTAACTGTAATAGCGGTCTACACATACAAACCACTATTTCAAAATAAATTCGAAATAGCGGAGACCTTATTTCAAATTAGGTATACCTCATTCTACGAGGAATAATGCCTAATTTGAAATAGCTAATTCGAAATGAGTGCTGTGTAGACACTTATTTCGAATTAGGGCGGCTCCAGCCCTTCCCAGTTCCCCCTGGTGGCCACTCTGGGCAAAACCAGGAAAACTCCTCTCCTCTCCCCCAGCCCCGGGGCCCTTAAAGGGGCATATTCTTGCCACTGGGCATGTGCGAGAGCCAGGCCTGCCAGCAGCTGCAGACCCTCAGGCAGTGGCCACAAGATGGCAGCCAGCTCTCCCCAGCCCAGTCCCCCAGCACCCAGGGGCCACCATGGCCAGAAAGGGACACAAGCGCACCCAGGAGCAGATGCGCCTGAAAGTCAAGGAGCTGTGGCAGGCGTATGCCAGGGCCACCAGGGGCAGCACTGTAGCAGGGGCTGCCACCTGCCCCTACTTCCCCACCCTCGACCGACTCCTGGGGGGCAGGGTGGTCCGTACCAGCCCAGGAGGCAGCCAGCCGGGTCCGGAGGGCCCTGACCCAGGTGCACCGGAGGGGCCACTGCCAGCTGTTCTGGCACCAGAGTCGGCAGGGTCGTCCAGGGAGGCCATACCGGGTAAGTGCCAGCACTGTCCCCTACACGGGGGAGAGGTGGAGAGGGAGATCTTGGACCGTGTGCGTGGGCCTTGCCTCCCACAGATCACGCAGCCAGCTGTGCATGTGCGAGCACGTGCCATGCCACCCTTGGGTGGGTGGCTCCACCTGCGTGACACCCAGGGGCCATGGCCCAATAGGCACATGCGTGTGTGAAGAGACCTGACACACTTCTGACCCCGGGGTGGGACCCAGCAGGACGCTCTCCCTTCACACTCCCCCTCTACACAGAGGCAGGGGACATCTCCCCCCCGCCCCAGCCACACTATACACGGCACAGGGGCATGGGTGCGGTCTTGGGGCAGCTCCAAGTCCAGGGGAGAGCCAAACATCCTGACCATGGCCTCTGTGCAAGCACAGTGGCTCTGACAGTGCAGGGCATGGCTGCCCTCACATCGCGGGTGGGGGGGGGGGGCAAGGAGCTGGGCATCATATGTGTCCCCAGGGAGAACTGAGCACTTCTCTTCTTTCTCTACAGTTGCACCAGCTGCTCGAGCAGGGCGCACCCCCCCCCCCCCCGGGACATGCTCCCGTACCCGCAGCCTGCTCCGGACCACCACCATGCGGCAGGAGTACTGGGACCAGCACCTGGGGGCCCTTTGAGCCCTGTACTGCACCGTCCAGGCCTGGATGCTGGAGGACCTGCAGCTCCGCCGAGAGCAGCTTGCTCAGGACCGAGCTGAACTTGAACCTGCAGGCCCAGCTGCAGAACATAGAGCCCTGTGCCAGTCCTGCGCCTGCTGCCCCCCTAACTACTGTCCCTCCTCCCACTCCTGCCCCCCTCCCACTGCTTCCTCCTCAACCTCCACACCCTCCTCCTCAATGTCCATACCCCCCACAGAGGCCCCCTCCTCCACCATGCTGGGAGGCAGTTGGCCTGGCGAGACCCCCACCCGTGAGCCCTGAGCTTCCCCTCTCCCTTCTTCCCCTTCCCCCTTCCGGCTCCCTCCTCCCAATTTTCCCCCTCTCCTCCTCTCTTCCACCCTCTCTCGCCTCCTTTCCCCCGTCTCCCCACAGTTTCATTCCCCCTCCCCAGTTGTGTTAAATAAACACAGGCTATATTTTTGAAAATACGTGTCTTTTATTTGTCATCAGGAAGCGGGGCTAGGGAAGTGTAAGTGGAAGGACATGAGGGAGGAATGGGGCACGAGCCCCCGGTGGGGAGGACCAGTGTGGTTCTGAGGGCTCTTCGGGGTGGACGCTTTCCCGCAGGGCCTCCTGGATTCTGACAGCCCCCCGATGGACCTCCCAGATGGCAGCCTGCAGCAAGTGCAGCCGGGCTGATGGCAACGACCCCACAAGATGCACCGGCGTGCACAGGGACAGGTCTAGTTCCATGTTGCAGGGTGCCGTGGTGACCCGAGTGAGGGCAAGCAGAGCACTCCAAGACACAAATGCTTTGCTGTCACTCAGCGAGGTGGACCAGCAAGCAGAGAAACCTGAGAACTGTCTGTCCAGGATGTGGGGGTCGGGTCCCTTTAAGCACAGACTTTAGCTAGCCTGAGGCAGCAGCTCCACACACTAAGTCTGACCCTGATGCCCTTTTGGCACTGGTTTCGGCCAGCCTTACCTTCAATTCAGGGTCCAGTCAATGTGGACACGCTATTTCAAATTAGAAAAAAGCTATTTCAAATTAATTTTTGTGTCTAGATGCGTTATTTCGAATTAACTAATTCGAAATAAGTTATTTCGAAACAGTGCTGTCGTGTAGACATACCCTTAGATAATCAAGCCAGAAGGAACTACTGTGATAATTTAATGTCCTGTATAAAACAGGGTGTAGCACTTTCCTGAATTAACTCCTGCTTGAATTAGAACATCTGCTTTAGGAAAACATCCAGTCCATATTTAAAAGTTGCCAGTGATGGAGAATCTAACACAACTTTTGGTTATTACTCATATTGTTAAAAACGTGTGTCATTACCAGTCTGAATTTGCCAAGCTATGAAATTCCTGCCATTGCCTCTCTATACCTTTACTCAGGGCCGGCCCGAGGTATTCTGGTGCCCTGGGCAAGGGTGCGCAGCACCGCCCCCGGGCACACAGTTCATGCACAGGCCCATCCGTGGGGAGCGGGCCCACCCTCTTAGGGGGCACAGGCCCGCCCCTGGGGTGCACTTTGCATGCATGGCCCAGCTATGGCCACTGGCACGGAGCCTGGGGCCCGCCTGTAGGGCGCATGGCGCAAGCGTGGCCCAGTCCGGTCCAGCCATCGCGCACGCCGGGCTGTGTAGAGCCCCGCGGCTGTGTGGGAAAGGGCACTGCTGGCCGGCGCCACAGGGATGTGGGCGGGCCGGCGCTGCAGGAGGTGGGAGCACGGTGCCTGATGGCAGCTGTAAGGGACGCCACATGCCCCTTACAGCTGCCATCAGGCGCCCCCAGCAGTTGGCGCCCTGGGCAGCTGCCCGGCTTGCCCATGCCTCTGTCCGGCCCTGCCTTTACCTTCTTGTCCAAAAAGTGCTCCACCATTTTTTCTTCTCCATGTAGGTCTTACAGACTGATCAGTCAGACTTTAATCTTCTCTTTCTTTACTGTTGGAGTCTGTTACTGTATAGCATGTTTTCCAAACCTTTAATCATTCTTGTGGCTCTTTTTCTGACCCTCTTTTTGGCCTTTTATCTTTCTGGTCACTTTGTGTGGCACATGATGCTTAGTGGGAAATACTTATTTTTTAAAAAAACATAAAGGAGCACTAGGATTTGAATTTAATTAAAATGCTTTAAATAAAGTATTCCTGCACCACTGCTACCCTTGAGTCCATTGACAATAAAGTGCAAGTTAGAACAGCCATTACGGGTCAAGCCTCAGTCAACCCATGGACCATTAGAGCTCAAAGATCACTTAAAGCCACTTTCCCACACCATCATTCCCCAGCTTGTGCTGATCATCGGTTGGCCACACCAAGGGACCAGGTTTTAGTTATCTGTATGACTGATGAGATAGAGCAGTAAAGGAGTTAATTTTCCTTTTAAAATTATACATTAGTGTTTTGATGTCTTACAGGGAAATAGCAACTGACCTTTTATTTCAAAGCCACTAGCAAAAAGGGGCTATATCTTTAGATTTTTTATAGTTGCTACCTATGCAACAATATTTAAATTGACATGCAAAAGTTAGTTCTATAGTAGGAATATTAATGCTACCAAAAAAAAAAAAAAAAAAAAAAATAGCAGGGAGGGAGGCACTATGAAATGGAAACAGTTTCAGTTGTGGAAACTTTGTAACTCTGTAGGTGGTATTAAGGAAGCATTTCCTTCTCATAACCAAGAACCACTCTCACCCCAAACCATATCAAATAGAAGATTACATTTTTGTCATCTTCCCAAAGCACATTTTCAAACAGCCTTGTCTACAGCAGCATATCAAATGACGTACTCTGAGAGCCACAAAAACTAAACATGCTGCTTTGGTTTAGAAAATCATATGAGGTCTTTTTCAATTTTGCTTGGTCACTCTTCCTGGTTAGTAGAACTAGTTTGCCTCAGTTCTGTGTGACAAGGCCTTGATTAAACACCTTGGGAACGAATTTATACCTCTATTATATTTCTGTTTCCTTTAGCTTACTTTCAGCCTAAAGGCAAATGTGAAGAGCAATACATAGAGCTAATCTCTGGATTTCTCCTTCACCAGCTACTATTATTCCAGCAGATACTTTGGTTAAAGACAACAGTTGTCTAGACAAAAGAAAATAGCTTTTCTTTTCTTTAAACTCTCAAGTCTAAAAAGCACTAAAGTGAAACTAACAAAAGCCACAAAATTCAAAGATAAGGATGGTTGAATGTGGATGGTTCTATTTAATCCATGCTGTTGATGAGTACTTGTTTATGTTATCAGACTCTCAGCTTTAGCTTTGGCTTTCCTGGAATTTGTAGATTCAAGACCATCTCTTGTTTTGCGCTTAATTTCCCAGGTTTCTTTTATTTTTATCACCTTTGCCATCCCGAACTCTTAAGAAGTTATGTTATGGGGTAAAAAAAAATGTTATAGCTAGTGGGAAATAATTTAGATACAATCAACTGCAGTAACAAGACTCTCTTGAAGTACTTCTAAAGATTTTTAGACTCTAATTTGTACAATGGCTCCTATAAATTTAACTTCAGTGTCCTCAAATATTTTCTGTTCCATCTATACAATTCTGCAGGAAAGACATAATTCTCAAAATTCTATAGGACAGCTCAGAAAGAATACCTATAAAAAGATCTAATTTTCTGTTAAATTCTATGGATTTTTCCCCTCATACATCTACCTCTAGAAATGGGAAAGAGGAGAAATACAACTGTTTAATAGTATAGATATGGTAGCCATGTTCTACTATGTATTTGAGAGAGTTTGCATGTGTGTGTGAGTCTGTCTGTGTATCTGTCCATTCAAGAAACCCTCCTAAGCAGTAAGAGCTAGGACACTAAATTTACTATGCAGTTTCCTCTTATCATAATTTAAACCAAGGTAAGGGTTTAGTTGTGCCAGGAAAACAGAATATGCCAGTAATGGGATTACTTCTCAGAAAACCATACAGAAAAGAGACAGAATCACCAGGTAGATGAAAGGGGCTGGCTAGGGGTACGACTCTCCTCCCCCTTATGGGACTGTCCTAGCCCTGAGCCTCTCACCCCTAGGTGTCCTTTGGAAAGGGCTGGGAGGTCTGAAATGCCTCCCCCTTTTCCAATTCATCCAAGAACATTTTCCTTTTCCTGGCTGTTCCCCATCATCAGGGGCAAGGGGAAAGTACACAGTTTGCTGCATACCTCACTCTGGCTGCACCCCTCCCTCAGCTGTGCTTGCTGGAGCTGCAGCAGCAATGGACAGACACTTCTCACCTGGCTCCAAACTGCTGTGGTGAGAGAGAGCTGGGATAGTCCTCTCTCCCTGTGGTAGCCTACGTACTGAACTCTCATCCCCAGCCCCACCGACGATTCAAATGAAGAAAAACAAAAGTAATTGAGTTAAGGACCTGTACAATGCCAGGTAAATCTTCTAGTTTCAAGATAAAGAAAGAAGCAGAACCTGTGCAGTCTCACAAAATATTTTTTTTCAAGACACAAGTCCCTTCTGAAAACAAACAGGTGCTGGAGCTACTGCTATCACCTTCTACCACATCTTCCTCATGGCATGTCTTCTCCCTCTTGCTAACTTGACTCAAGCCACATGCATGGGTCTTAACTCAAGTGTTATCGTGTTGGCAAATATCTGGGTTTATATGCAGTTGCTTGAGTTAGTGCTAATATAGACATTTTGTGTAATTTGAGTTTTATTTTGCAGTATAGCCGCCCTCACTTGAGCTAGGCTAACCTGAGAGGAGTTTATCTGAGCCTAGATAGATGTACTCCGTCTCCACTGCAGAGCTCTGACTCAGCAGTTAAACTTAAGCTCCCTCCCAACAACATACAAAACTCACCCACCAAAGTTTAGTGGTGCTTTGAACCTGGGCTAGTTTACCCAGCTTGAGGAATAGGCTGAAGTTAAGGTGCTCTCTTCACTCAAGGTAGTAATCCACTCACTTTATAGTGAGGATGCAGGCTAAAGCACTTGATTGCTCATAGTCTGACACAGTTTCCCATCCTCCCCCACCCAGAGGAGAAAATGAGTTTTATAATTCACTGGGAAAGAATCATGGGATTTGCCCCCAGATGTCTGAAATACACACAGAGATGAGTGCAGTGACAGTGAGGACATAGTAACCCAGGTATAGCTTAGCAAGGTGGTTGTTTACACACAGCTGCTGATAGCCTGACTTAGCTGCAGTGAAGACACCAAGATAGGGCCAAAGAGAGCTCTTAGGTGTTCCACATTCCAGCACTGCTCTTTGATCCAATTTACCAGGGTGGAAGAGCTCTGCATTTAAGCATCTACATACCTTTAACAAGATGTATCTTAATCTGTCTATTTTCCTTTTTAAAATGGAGATAATAGCACTTCCCTGCCTCACAGGAGTGTTGCAGGGGTTAAATGCATTGATGATTGTGAGGTGCTTAGATGTTATGTCAATGGAAGTCATGCAAGTACCTTAGCTAGATAGTGTGCTCTGATTTTCCATTTTGAGGACGTAACTGTAGAGCTAAGCTGTGCCTGAGCCAGTGATGATGACTCTGTAGGTGCTCTGGAGCACCCACTGGAAGCCAACCTAACCCTTTCCCCAGTGCCTCTCCCCTGCTGATCAACTTCCAGAGTGGTGCAAAGAACTGATTTATGGTGTTCAGGAATCTGTGGAAGAGAGGGGGAGAAACATGCATGGGGCATGGTCAGGGAAGAGGTGGGGTCAGGGCAGAGCAGGGGTGGAAAGAGATGGGGGTTTTAGGGAAATGGTGGGATAGGGTGGGATGGGGGTTGAGCACTCCCTGGCTGGAGGGGAAATCAGAGCCTATAACCTGAGCTGTCATCACAGTTCCCACTGCTTTCAGTGGAGAAGTTGAAGAGTTTAAGCAGAGAAAAAAGGACACACTCCGTTTACAATTATGAATGAAGAAATCTGAAACAATAATAAAAAGTAGCTCTTAACAAAATAATGGCCCTTCTCTGTTATTATTTGGACTATGTCTTCAGACTAAAATGATCTAAAATACTGTTTTGGTTAGTACCAGGATTTATGCATTTGCTTGAACTCTCCAATGGAATGTAAATAATTTATCATGAAGTCTGTTAGAAGTTTTGCTTAAGGACAGGCTCAGTAAGTTCTTCTGGGCTTGGCCCTTTATTTCACTGTTATTATTTCAATTTCTTGAGTATTCATTGCTCATAAATGCGTGTGTGTTTTTCATATGATAATACCAAAAAAAGGAATAACTTTTTAATGTTTTAGATTTGTTTTGCTTTTTTAATACTTACTGTATCTAGTTCACTACAAAATATCATGGCCATTTTAACTCTTGTGCCTAGTTACTAGCTTCAGAACATTTGGGCCTAGCTCTTCAAAGCTTTGTAGGCATCTAACTCTCATACCTTTGAGATTCTGGGCCTTACATCCTATCTTTAAGAGGGTCTGAGCACCTGTTGCAGCCAATGATTTCAGATGCAGTTGTGGGTCCTCAGTTATCAGTAGGCCTTGTATCTTTGCTCAATAACTGCCTGGCTGTGTCTACTTCCAAGTAGGAATAAGGGATCTTCCGAAAAAGACTTTATTTTCCACAAGATCCCGTCTAGACTGGTGCTTTTCTCCGGCAAAGCCCCGAGCTGGAAAAAAGCGGCAGCCATGTTTATGCAAATGCCACGGGGGATATTTAAATCCCCCGCGGCATTTGCAATTCCGACTGGTCTCATTAGCATCCCTTTTCCGGAAAGGGGTGCCAATGTAGACACAGCCCCTCTGTCCTCCAAAAGTTAGGCACTGCAGTGGGAGGGAGCAATTGGGGACATAGCAAAGTCAATAGATTACTTGTCATGCTCTTGTGTGTGGCTCTTTTGTGCCTCTTCCAAGGCCTTCTGAATTTGGGAGTTTCCATTTAATTTCCCTGGACTATGAACAAGTCTTTTAGGGTAAAATCCATGCTGCTACATCTGTAAGTGTTAAAGTTTCCCATTGTGATTCACAAACCTCCCACTGAACTGTGCAGGTACCTAAATTCCTTCAAAGTCCTGAATTTTCAACATAAAAATTCCCTAGGTACCTAGTGTTTTTTTTTTTTGACAGGTGGGCCTCTGGGCAGGCATGTTGCTGCCTCACTCTAGGGCTGCATATAGACTGGCAAGTTTTTCCGCAAAAGCACTTGCTTATGCGGAAAAACTTGCCAGCTGTCTACACTGGCTGCTTGAATTTCCGCAAGAACACTGACGATCTCATGTAAGAAATCAGTGCTTCTTGCGGAAATACTATGCTGCTCCTGTTTGGGCAAAACTCCTTTTGCACAAGAAGCCTGTGGTGTAGAAGTAACCAAAGTGTTTTACAAACTAGGGGAAGACAGGTGTTTGGTTCCCTAACTTGTCAGAGCAGCCTGATCTGGTGGGTGCTCTCTGAGCACACCTATCAGATTGGGCCCCATTGAAAAGATAGCGCTGTCTATCTTATAATTTTAACTCAATGGTTAGAGCACTCAACTAGGATGTGGGAAACTTAGGTTCTGTTCTTCCCACCCCCAAGAGAGGAAAGAATTAGAACTTGAGTTGCATCAGGAGAGGACTCGCCTCTAGTCCAGTGGTTATATTCTGATGTGGCGCTCCTGCAGTGTCTCTTGTTGAAGCTGTTTCCCTAAGGATAAATAATGAAGGAATGGTTGGGCCAGAAAAAGGGAAAATATGTCTGTAGACCAGTGATTGGAGCACCCATAGGAGAGGCTAAAGATCCTGGATCTTGTCCCATCACTTTTTTAATAATTTAATCTTACAATGGAATTGCTTCAACAACAGATACTGAGGTTGTCATATCTCAGAGCATCCTGAGCACTCACCTGAGAGATTATAGACTCTAGGTCTTATTTTCTCTTTCTCATCTGCCAAGGGGGAGGGGGAGCATTGAACATAGGTTCTCCTCCAGTATTCCCTCTAAGCTGCCTAGCAACACAGGTTCACAGGTGATTAATCAGCCCTGCCCAGGCAGTCAGCTCCCAGCACAGAGCTCTGAGCCTCTGAAGAGGCAGGGCCAGGGTTGATTAATCTCACCTGTGAAACTGTGCTGCCCTGCAGTTTACAGGGAACACTGGTCTCCTGTCTTTCAGGTGAGTAGTACTCAAACTGCTGGGCTAATGCTGTTGCTGTCATTTCGTGTGGAATAACAGGTGCCTAACTGAGAAACTACATAGGCCCCTACACCAGCAGAGTAGTTCCCATGTATGAATCATTAACAGAGTGAGGCACCTCCCTGTATCTCAGGTGCCTATATCTAAGAAAGCAGTGAAACTTAGCACTTCGGTGTGTTTCATTAGCTAATTTAGGCAGTTCTTCTGCTTGGTATGCTGGCTTTTGTGGACCATATCCTAAGGCACCTAACTTTGCCAAGTCATTGCACAGTGAGCTGAGGTGCCTAGCTCATCTTAGTAGGTCACAGTTTGTTCCTGTGACTTTTATTCTAGGTGCTTAGTTACGTGCCGTGGAGCTTTGTGTTGCAACATCTAAATCTCTGTGGATTACTCCCTTAGTGCCTGCTTTGCAGCAGTTAATAAGAAGTCAACCATTTCCTAGAAAGGGTATATTCAGTGCTGATGCAATGTTTTCTTTCTGCTTTTGAAATTTGTCTTTATAACTGACTTTGTCTCTACCATATATTTTCTTTGATTTTGAATGTCATAAAGGGCTTTTGGAAGACATGTAAACAAAAGGTTTGCATATTTACCTTTTAGTGTATTAAACGTGTGTCTACATGTGCTTACTTTTCTTTTCCTTTCTCTCTTCTCTGCAACTTGCCTCATGATGTTTTTAAAAAAGAACTGTTCCTGTTTCCTTTCTCTCACCAAGACACTGTCTTCCTACTGCCCTACTATTTTATTGTGCTGGACTGTGTTGCCCACTTCTGAAGGCAATATTTCTGTCCTTCTTAGGGTTGCCAGGTGTCCAGTTTTGAACCGGACAGTCCAGTATTTGAGTTTTGTGTTTGGGAAACAAATTGAGGAAATATAAATGAGAAAATAGAAATGTCTGGTATTTTCTAAATGAGAAGTAATGTGGATTATAATGTTATGTCAAGTGTGACCAGTATTTTTGTTGAAACCGTCTGGCAACCCTATTCTCTTGTCAAGACTTGTTCCTCTGAGGTCTGATCCCAATTCACCACTTCTGCTTGGACCACTCTCCCTAATACTCGCTGCCTTGATACTGTGCTCATGGGAGGAATAAATGTTAATTTTCCCATAAGATGCTTAGTCCCCTGATCATTCTCTTGACCTCCTTACATAATTATCTCTAAGAATCTCTTTTGCAAATATCAGGCCTGACCACGCTGAAGATCCAGTGTTTATCTTATTAGGACAAGGTTTAATTAGAATCTCCATGTTCTATGCAGGGCTACTGTTTCCTTACTCTTTGCATGCCAAGCTACATTGGTGTCCACTGTTTGAACCTGGAGCATCCTTGTTGTGCTTTTGCTCATCTTGAAAGTCAGGCAATGGTTTCCCATGTCCTAAGGGAGTCTATTTTCCCCCATTGGTGATTAAAGTAATAATTACCCTAAAAGGTATTTCCTATTCTTACCTATTTTTCTCACTAGGCTTACGTGGCAAAACAGACTCTCTCATTTGTCCTGCTCCTGCAGTCTTTGCTCTTCCGTCAAGCACTGTCAGAAGGCACTTTTAGTGGGCCAAACCAAAATTCTTTTTCACGTATTCCTCTTTATGGAGACACCTTCCTTGCATCATAGTGTGCAATATTACATTTATTGGATTAAATAACTGTTCATATAGTACTATCATAGTATTTCATACATATGACTGTCCTAATAGCCTTCAGCTCCACTGAGACCAAAGTGAAACTGAAATATTTTCCAATTCCATGCCCTCCATTCATATTAAATTTCTAATTGAAGGTTGCTCCAGATTTAGAGCTAATATGAAAAAATTGTACTTTTCAGGTCTTGTGGTCCTTGTATCCAGTTTATGCTCCAGCTCATTAAGTGAATTGACTGTACTTTCTTTCCCTATGTTTGCATAAACTGACAAAGAGGACAGCACAGATTTACACACCACCCAGTTCATACAAGAACTATCTGAATACTCCAATTCAGTGGTCTCCAACCGTTTTAAGAATGAGATCACTTTCTGAATTTAAGTGCAATCCAAGTGATCTACCTCAAATATAAATACCCTGGCCCCACCTCCTTCCAGTTCCTTCTCCAAGGCCCCACCCCTGCTCACTCTATCCTCCCTCTCTTGCCCATCCTCACTCACTTTTAGTGGGCTGAGGTGCAGGCTCTGGCCTTGGATTAAGGGATCTGGAGTGTGAGAGGGGCTCTGAGCTGCTCTTGGGGAAGGCAGTTGGGATGTAGGAGGGGGTTCTAGGTGCAGGCTCTGGGAGGGCGTTTGGATGCAGGGGTGCTTGGGGCTGGGGCAGGAGTTTGGGGTGCAGGGGTGCATTCTTGACTGGGTTGGAGTTTGGGATGTGGGCTCTGCTTACCTCAGGTAGCTCCTGGGTGGTTGTGCAGTGGGTTTAAGGCAGGCTCACCCCTGCCCTGCTCCTGGCCCACTCCCTAAAGCAGCCAGCAAACTCCCTCCCAAGTCCTGTTGTGCCCCTCTCTGCTTTGTGGAGAAAGGATACAGAGTGGGAGGGGGCACCTTGACATCAGCACCCCTTGGCTACATCTAAACTGTGAGCCTCTTCCGCAAGAGAAAATGCAGATGGAGCGCTCATTTCCATATGTCTCACTCTCATTTGCATTTCCTCCTTGCATCCCTTTTGCACAAGAGGTTTTTGCACAAAAAACCCCCGCTGTGTAGACAGCGCCTTTTTCCTCAAAACCCCCTTTTGTGCAAGATCCATTCTTCCTCAAAAAATGAGCCGCTCTTCCTCATTTTTTGAGGAAGAGCAACTCTTGCACAAAAGGAGGTTTTTCTGCTAAAAGGCGCCGTATACACAGCATTTTTTTGTGCAAAAACCTCTTGCGCAAAAGGGATCCGAGGAGGAAATGCAAATGAGAGCATGACATATGCATATGAGTGCTCTATTTGCATTTCCTGTTGCGAAAGAGGCTCGTAGTTTAGATGTAGCCTTCCTCTTCCTTCCCTGCCCTGCCCAGCAAGCAAGATACTCCCCAGGGAGAGGGGCAGCTAGTAGGAAAGGGCAGGCGAGGCACAGCAGTGGGGGGAGGGACAATTGAAGTGCTGGCACCTTAGAGTCTCTTGGCCAAACCAGTCAGGATCCACCTCTCAGAGGCTCCAAGATCTACCAGTAGATCCTGATATACTGGTTGGTGACCACTGCTCTAATTGAATATAGCTCACAACCACAGGATTTTAATGATACATAGCTTAAGAAATTTCATAAGCCTTTTGATTAGATGTCATTTCCTCTGTTTTTAATTCAGACTTTGAAAAAGTTAATCAAAACTATTGTCTATGGAATTTCCTTTTGACTTTTAATTGGATTGCAACCATTGGGTGAAATCCTAGCTCAAGTGAAGCCAACAGGAGTTTGACTTCCTTTAGAGCCACTGTCGTTACTTTCAAAGGGAACAATTGTATGGGGGTCTTCTCAGCTTTGAGATCTTGCATTTGATTGTTTACATAGAGCCTCTTTACAGTACCACAGTGTTATAGAGGGGTTTGGCTGTAAATGAAAATAAAGTCCCTTACGCCTCAGAAGAGCAAAATCCTGTAATAAAAAATAAGTATATTTTGATTAAGAAGCAATGAACACATAGGCTACGTCTACACTGGCAGCTTCTTGCACAAGAACTCTTTTGCGGAAGAGTTCTTGTGCAAAAACTCTTCCAGAAGAGAGCGTCTACACTGGCATGTGCTTTTGCGCAAGAGCATCTGTGCCAGTATAGACGCTCTCTTGCGCAAGAAAGCTCTGATGGCCATTTTAGCCATAGGACTTTCTTGCGCAAGAATTTCATGTTGCCTTTCTACACTGGTCTCTTGTGCAAGAACAGTTGCGCAAGAGGGCTTATTCCTGAGTGGGAGCATCATAGTTCTTGCACATGAAGCCCTGATTTTATACAGTAGAATGTCAGTTTACTTGCGTAAGAACACACGGCCAGTGTAGACAGGCAGTAAGTTTTTGCGCAAGAGCGGCCGCTTTGCCACAAGATCGCGCCAGTGTAGACACAGCCTTAGTGTCAGAAGTATCAAGCCAATGGAGGAAAGATCATATTGACTTGGAGCCAAATGTTCTTTTCAGTGCAGCCAGAAAACTCTCGCTATGTTTCCTCTAAAATTGGTTAGATGTGTTACCACGCCCCAAACCAATACAGACCAAATTGTCTGCAGGTGTGAATGGATGAACCTCCATCTGTGTCAATGGGAAATAGTGATTGTGCAGCCCTTTAGAAAACCACATCACTTACTGAGGTGTGTGTGTGATGGGGTGAACACTTGTTACTGGTTAGAGAAGGAAATAAACTCCAATTAGAGACAGGCTTCATACCTGTAATGTGACTGACTTGCTTGCCATGGAGGAGCTGTTAGGTAAGTACTGTTAGATAAGTGGGGCTATATGAGCAGGTTGAGTAAGCTCACTTATTTATTTTGTTTATTTAAATATTTTTACCTCGCCTTTCTATTTAAAATATTCTAATTTAAAATGTCTACACAGCACACTTACCTCAAAATAAGCTATGCAAGTTGTGCTATGCAAATTGTGTAGCTTATTTCAAGGTAATTTCAAAATAAAGCACTATTCCGAAATGTTCCTTAGCCCTTGTACAATGATGTTTACAAGGGACATCGGAATAGTGAGCCTGTTATATTTCGATGTAATAGGCTTGCTCTTAAGATGCAGAATCCCTATTTCGGGATAACGGAAGTATCCCGAAATAGGCTACGTCTACACTATGGAGCTAAGGGAATGAGACGACAGAGGGAACAGGATTTTCTTATACGGGAAAAAACTTACCAGGATAAAATCAGAATCTTTTTGGGGGAGCCGTGAGCTAGGCCATGGATAGGTGGGGAGTTGGGTAGAATGACCCATAGGAAGCAGAATAGGCTTCTGTGAGGGAAATCCTAATGTCGAGGCTACAAGGAGTAGGGAGCTCTTTCGGGGAAGTTGCCAAAGTCCCTGGCAGGGGGAAATCCTGCTAAAGAAAAAACAAGAGAGAAGAGGTACTGGAGTAAAGCTAGTAAGGGCTTTTGTAGAGTCCATCAGGGAAGGAAGAACTGATAGTTGGATGTTTAATTTTGATCTTACTTTAACTTTTTTTTTTTAACTCTCTGGAAAGGGGAGCAGTCTAAGTGTCTTGACCAGAGTGCTAAGTCACAGAATGCAAAACACGAGCAGATGAGGTGTAGAGGAAGCAGCCAGAAAGGTAGCACAGATTCTAATCAGTGTAATACTGACTGCTGATAAAAGAAAGTGCTACAAGTGTGAGCAGATATTGTGATGGTGCCTAAATTTAGATATGGGTACCTGAATTTAATAACATGTTTATTGATAAAGATATTTTTAAAACCTAAGCAACCTGACCTTTAAAATGGATTTTCTACATATATAAATGTCTTACTGGAATGTAAAGATATTGTCTTTAGTCCTTCCAAATCTACAAGGAAGTATTTTTCTGTCCCATTTTAATGAAGTCGCTATCCTGTTTCTGGAGTTAAAAATAGTGGACCTTTGCAGGAATGATGTGCTTTGTGGGCGTCTGGCCAGTGTAAATTCTTCAAGGGAGATTTCATATTTAGGGAAGAAGAAGAAAAATTATTAGGCTGATTTAAACACCACCACCACACATAGTGGTTGTTTGAAACTGATCAGTGCTTTGGAATGCTGGTAGTCCCAGGGGAAATGGGTTTGTTTCCAGAAAGCGGTTGAAAGTTCTCAAAGCCATGAAGTATAGTACATCATATGTCTTTGCAATTCACCACGTGTGTAGCATTATCACACATGTGGATGTGGAGTCTGTGCAAGAACATTTAGACTTCATGGCATTTAAAAATGTGTGCATTGTCATATCTAGCTGCTAATGATGGAGTCCTATTGTGACTATCCGTGTACCTAGAAAGATATCAACAAACTTTGTGGCTAACTGAAAATATAAATTATCAGTAAACTTTATTTGCTGAATGTTTTGTTCAGATTTCTTGCTCATGATGAAAAGTGATGGTTTTTGAAATGAACAATAAATGACCATAGTTTTTAACATTGTGCAGAGCAGCATGCATGGTCTTTGGCAAGGCTTCAGTGAATATTATTGGAAATACATTAGTTCCATAAGCTTAAATTTGGAATTAGCTACAATAGTACTAAGTACAAACAGATTTTGAAAGCAAAATCTAATCAAAATAACATCAGGTCAGCACTGGACCTACATCATCCTATTTATTTTTCCACTTACTAATCTAAGCAGATGACCAACAAGTTTAGAACAATTGCTGAACTTCCAAATGAGGAGGATCTAGGGTAAGGGAGATTCACTTTGTTGTCTGCTAATGCATTCAGTTGGCTTACAGATACTTTTCCAGCAAGATTATAGAGATAGCAATTTTCTTGTATTTGAGAAATGACAGATATATGAAGAATAGTCACAAGTGGCACCTGAAAACAAGTGAAATTCATTTGAGTCACATTATATTAGAAGCTCAAAACCCTGTTCTGGTTTGCTAAAAATTTTGGAAAAGCTCAAGACTGTTTTGAGTGAACTAAGGCCAATGTATGATTTCACATCAGAACAATGTAAAACTTGGGAAAAAATGCAGTTTTGCCTGAATTTTACCTTATCATTTTTGGAATTCAGCAGAAGCCTGGATTCAAAGTGGAATGCAGCATGTGTAATATTATATTAAGGGGAACTAAAAGAATATTTCTCCTGGAAAGCAAAACTGCTGAGTTTCACACAGTTCAACACAGTAGCCAGTCATGCAGGTGGAATCCATTTCTTACTGGTACACATGAAGTGGGGAGAGCAGCTAATGAGGGACACATGACCTCTCCATGTGACTCTGCCCCACTAAGAACCGCAGTGTTCTCCTGGGAACTACAGTGGGGAAGGAAGCAGAATGGCAGCTGCTCCTCCAATATAATTGTACCATCTTTAACCCCGAGTTCTGTCCTCCAGCAGGGCTTCTATATAGATGGAAGAGACCCTGCATGCAAAGACTGTGGGCAGAACTGCATCATCTGTCTTTCAAGTACACCATACTGATGATAAATATCTTGCTGCTATGGTACATTGTACCGAATCACCTTACTTGGATGGCTGACAATAGCTTATGTCCACAAAAACAGAGTGGAGGGTGAAGTGTTGTGGAGTAGAATATTGTGGGCCAAATCCTGCTGTATGTTAGGACACCATGCCTACGTCTACACGGCAGGCTTTTTGCGCAAAAACATTTGTTCTTGCGCAAAAACTTGCTGGGTATCTACACTGCACGCACGTTCTTGCGCAAGTAAATTTACAGTACAGCATCAGAAAACCAGGTTTCTTCTGGAAGAGTTATTCCTCTCCCCATGAGGAATAAACCCTCTTGCACAAGAGCTCTTCCACAAGAAGGCAGTGTAGACAGGCAACACGATTTTCTTGTGCAAGAAACCCCTATGGCTAAAATGGCCATCAGAGCTTTCTTGTGCAAGAGAGTGTCCACACTGCCATGGACTCTCTTGCGCAAAAGCACATGGCAGTGTGGATACGCTCTTGTGGAAGACTTTTTGCACAAGAACTCTTGCGCAAAACCATTCTTGCGCAAGAAGCCTGCAGTGTAGACGTAGCCCTTATGTTTGCACTGGTGAAGTTATTATAAAACCCACTTAGCTGGCCACATGTAGAGTCATCCTATGTAGAGACATCCTCAGGTTAGGCAACGCTGCCATACCCTTCTCTGGTGTTGGTATTGAGGGCATAGTCATAGAAGGGGTCATGGCTGTACCTCAGCAATCCCACTCTGCCCTTTGGGAGAAGGGGAGGAGGATTAAGCAACTTTTGCAGTCTTCTCCTCTGGAGCAATGCTGCATGCGCCTAGGTTGCAGCTGCAGATCTAACCCATGAAAGCGGATATCCTACTAGCCCAGATTTTTTCTCATGGCTCACCCTAATATTTATGTTTTTCACTAGAGTATGACATCAAGTGATTAATCAGACTAGCAAACCATCTTAATAATAGAAGAAATCCTCTGAATAGACACATTCCTGGGGCTGAACATAATCAGATTTTGTTCTACATGGATCCTCATAGAAGAGAGTGGATCTATTGCCTCAGTTCCCTGCTCTTACATGTTTATATGCATTTTTCTTTAATTTGTGATAGTACGTGGATTCAAGCTGTTCTTTAATTTTGGGGGGCTTTGGAATCCAAATGAAGACCAGGATCAAAACTCCATAGGTGACATCTATTTAACCAAAACTCTGTCTTCAAACAATTCAGAACTCTGGGTCATTCTAAATCTGCATCCATATTTGCTTTAGCTTAGTGAAGCTCTGTTTTTTGTTCTTTTAAATACAGATGGGGACTGACCCATTCCAGATATGATGTGCACAGATAATGGACTGGTGCATACCTTTAAATAATGAGAAGAGAGAATGGTTGCTAAAGTTAAACTTCTGTGGATTGTAATTTTTCACCCTTCCTCTGTTTTGCTGAGCACTTCTCAAAACAACAACAACAAAAACAAAACAAAAAAAACCCACCACAACAACCTGGGGAAAAATACCCTCAATCATTTATCTCTTCAAAGACAGATATACAAATCTGTTTGTGGAAGGAGACAGCTGAAAAGTATTTGGTTACATCACTACAGATAAGTGGGATAGTGCTCAAACCATCAATACTATCTCTCACTGCACTGTTTATCTTGCATCCTAACCAGTATGCACTAGAACCTGAATTCATAACAGGTGTTTTCCGAAATGCAGTGCAATTATGTAGGTGAAATCAATTGTCGACAGAGACTTGGAATTTTTGTGATTCTATATGCAATAATTATGACACACACAGACTGAAAAATCTTGGCTCATCCATAAAGAAGAGTGAGGTGATAGGCAGACTGGTGGTAATTTTTTGGCCTACTACATTTTATTTATGTTGCTATTCTACTATTATGATCTGAAAGACAGCATAGAATAGAGGATTTTCCTTCCATGCTATTCTCAAAATCTCATTTGGGGATTGGACAGAGGGGATTGGAAGAATAACTAAGTTCAGAGAAATTAGAGTAGAATGCATCATCTAAGGACTTGTCTACATGAGGGTTTAAACTGGAGTGATTTGACATTAATTATTCAAAATGCAATATGCAAGCTGCATTAATAGTGCGCACATGACATAGCCACAACTTGTTTCAATTTGCATCTTTGTGTACAAATTGTGTTGGCTTGTTGAATACTGAGATTGGTATTTCTAGGCACTACTTTAACACAAATAGTAATAATAAAGAATCCATTCACTGCATTAAAGTATAAAAATGCAATGAAGTGCACTTTCAAGAGTGCTTGACTGTGAATCAGTGAGCATTAAGAGCAGAAGGAAAAGCATGTGTCTTGCTAAAAGAGGGTACTGAATTGTCATAAATGTGTCCAGCAAAGGTCAAGAAGTTGAAGAGTATATTAATCAAATAGGAGGCAAGAGAAATGCTAGAATGTTTTTCATGTGACAATCCATCCATCAGTAAATATTGGGGGTCAAAAGGGTTCTTCACTTATAGTACCAGGTGTCAAGGCTTTCCATCTCATTTTAAGTAAATGCTATAAATGGAAATGACACTAGTTCTAATAAAATAGCTAATATTTGACAACAACTGCATGTTGACAATAAAGGATAAAGAGATATAGAATACTCTTGCACATGAAAAAGAATGGACAGAAATGTATGTTAAGATGTTAAGCCATCAGAAAATTCTATTGCATGTTATTAAACCTAAGATAATGTAACAGGTAATGGGTGTAGTTTAAAATAATATTGTCAGAACAATATTGTCAGAAAAATACTAATGAAAAAAATTCATCCTCGTGAAACAAGGTTCACAGGAGCAGTCAACAAAGGCTTCTCCTGTCGACCGATCTGTGTCTTGACTTGCACGCTGTGCCAACGATCAGCTGAGCCAGCACAGCGTGGCAGCCATTTTTATTTTAATGAAGCTGGGGATATTTAAATCCCCGCTTCATTGACTATGTCGGGTAGCCTATTTTACATGCCTCTGCTGACAGAGGCATGTAGTCTAGACATACCCAGAGTGTCTTCACCAGATATGCTGCAGTGGTGCAGCTGTGCCTCTGTAGCACTGTATGTTTAGACATGCCCTCAGATTGAAGTCCCTGCATTACCTGGAGCTGAGCTAGGCCATGAACTTGGCTCTCCCACATCCAGAATGAGTTCCCTAATCACTGGGTAATTGGATGTTCTAGGTATATGAGCGGTGTCTGTCTTTCTCTCATATTTTTCCCACCACATATTTTTGAGGGGTCTGAATTTTGTTCCAATGAAGAATGAAAACTAATATCAAAACCTCATCCTCCCTCCAATGAAACTCTTGTTTTCAAGTTACCCTTATTCAATATTTTGCTTTTTCTTGTCCTTGTTCGTTGTGAGGTCCCATGTTCCATTTATTGAGCACTGTTTAAGTCCTGCTATGAAGACAGTTACTAAAATCCTCATGGACTTTCTACTATAAGAGCTTAGCTTTCATAATTTATTTTTAGTATGATAGTGTTTCACAACCATTTATGTTTCCTTCCCCTCTCATGAGCTGAGCAGTATTATCTTTACTTTACAGATGGGAAACTGAGGCACAGACAGATTTTAAAGGTCAAAAGCATCCACAAATCATGAATGCTCAATTTGAGACACGTAGTACCTTATTTTTCAGAGTTTGGGCATTATACAGTACTTATATATTCAAGCACAATTCCTACCTACTTCAGTTGCATCCACAATTGCTCAGTGCTTGTGCAAATCCCCCAGGATCTCAAGTCAGGCGTAGAGAACATGAGAAACATATAATGTGTTACCACCTGGGAAAAGCTTTTTTTAAATGCCTTGATCAGAATCTCATAGGAATCCTTTGACAGAGGTGGGGCTAGGATCCAGCTATTGATGGCAGCATTCAGCTGCCTTAACTGCAAGCCCATGCTTCATTTTCCTGCAGTTCCCGCTTCATTTATCACACACCGTCCAACTTCTGCAACTAATCCATGAGTGTTGTATAATGTATCCCTTCACAGTCCTGCTCTACCTCTAGTGCAGATCCAGACTGTGCACGGTGTGACTGTGTAATAAGAAACTATATTATTGTGCATACAGACAGGCAATGCTAGATCTGTCATTTAGGAACTTTTGAGTGCTTGATTTTGAAATTGGAAGCAATTTTTTTTAAAGAAACTGTTTTTTTAAAAAATGAACTAGGAAGTTACACGCAAACACACACACAGCCTGACTGAAAAACACAAAATGACATTATATGGCATCATATTGAAAAACCATGTGGGTGTCAGCAGGATCAGAGCCTTGATATGCACCACTTAGTCCTCTACTAATGGAGTAACTGATGGCAGTAGAATCAAAGAAGTGTAGACTGGAAGGGGAATTGATAGGCCAACTAGTCCAGATCCCTGCACCCAGAGAAGAACTAGAAAATAACTAGATCATTCCTGACAGGTGTTTGTCTACCCTAGTCTTAAAATCTTCCATTGACGGAGATTCCACAGTCTCCTTAGGGAATTTGTTTCAGTGCTTAACCACCCTGACAGTTATGAAGCTTTTCCTAATGTTCAACTCAAATGTTCAACTCAAATGTTCCTTTTGCTGCCATTTAAATCCATTGCTTCTTGTCCTACCCTCAAAGGTTAATGAGAACATTAATTTCATCCTTTATCTCGACCAGCATTTCAGGAATGCAGCCATGGGAGGTGACAGACTTTGCAGGGCCATGGCTAGTGAGGGGGGCTTGGCTCTGGGCCCCCCAGAAAGGGTAAGGCTAAGGGCAGCCAGCCCTCAGCACAACCCAGACTTCACAGGTGTCTGGTGGTGATTTTAAGGGCCCAAGGCTCTGGCGACTGCTGCTGTCCTGGTAGTTGTGGTGGCAGCCTGCTCCAAAGTACATGGATGCTAAAGCTTTTCAAAGAAAAGAAAAGGTTCCCCACATATTTTAAAATGGAGAAAACAATGTATTATTTCCTACTCTCATTCTCAGAAATGGAACCTTGGTTCTACTTGGTTGAAGTAGTCTAAAAAAATTAACCAAAGCAGAGACCTGGCATAGAAAACTTCAGCCTGAACACTTAGTCTGGGAAAGTTATAAGTACCGTATATACTCGAGTATAAGCCGAGTTTTTCAGCACAGTTTTTGTGCTGAAAAATGCTCCCCTCGGCTTATACTCAAGTCAGCCTCCTGCTCGCGGGCGGGCTCAGCGTGTCTCTGACGCCGGCCGGGTCTAGACGCGTGAGCCCGGAGCTCCGGCCCCCCAGCCCCTGCCCTCCTGGCCCTTCCGGCCCCTGCCCTTCTGACCCTCTCAGCCCCCCTGTCCCCCCCAGCCCCTGTCTCCTCGTCCCCCCAGCCCCTGCCCTCCTGGCCCTCCCGGCCCCCCTGTCCCCCCGAGCCCCTGCCCCCCTGGCCCACCCAGTCCCTGCCCCCTCGGCCCCCCAGCCCCTGCTCTCCTGGCCCCCCAGCCCCTGCCTGCCCGGCACCATGGGCCCTTGCCGCGTGGGAGGAAGGGCGTTTGGGGCCGTTCGCCATGACGCTCGGGTGCAGCGCTGAGCTCGGGAACAGCTGGGCCAGGAGCCGACTCGGCACCGTGGGTGTCTGTTCTGGAAGCGCCCGGGAGCCCTGATCACGAGCTTGGGCCCAATTCTGGGGCAGGTGCACAAGGACCAGCCGCTGCTCCCTGCTCCCCCTCCCTCCCCTTCCCTCCCGTGGTAAAATCCAGCCAGCACCGGCACCCGCTCCCCCCGCTGGCTCATTGGCCCATCGACGCCCGGCCCGGGTCTCGCACAGCCTCCCCCGCCCCCCCCGCTGGCTCATTGGCCCATCGACGCCCGGCCCGGGTCTCGCACAGCCTCCCCCCCCCCCCCTGCTGGCTCATTGGCCCATCGACGCCCGGCCCGGGTCTCGCACAGCCTCCCCCCCCCCCCCCGCTGGCTCATTGGCCCATCGACGCCTGGCCCGGGTCTCGCACAGCCCCCTCCTCCCCCGCTGGCTCATTGGCCCATCGATGCCCGGCTCTGGTCTCTCACAGCCCCCCCCCCCCGCTGGCTCGTTTAGAGGGGGCTCGTTGGCAGGCGAGGGGGCCGGAACGTGGGGGCTGCGGGGCGGGGGCGGGGGCGGCGGGGACTGAGCTGTGGCCGTGCCTGCAGAACCATATTGTTTTTGTTGACCCCCTTTTCCACTTACAGAGCTAGGTTATTGTTTTTCTTTGAAATAAATATTCATGTAATTTTATTGGTATCTATCTTCATTTTTTACATTTACCAGTAGCTGCCTCATTTCCTACCCTAGGCTTATACTCGAGTCAATATTTTTTCCCAGTTCTTTGTGGTAAAATTAGGTGCCTCGGCTTATATTCGGGTCGGCTTATACTCAAGTATATACGGTAATTGAAAAAGGGAAGTAGTATTGGGCCACCAGTCTCACCTACAACAACACACTCTTTCTCTTTGATCACTAGTCTTCAGACTCTCCTGGAATCAGTTACCTATTGATTTCAGAATGTGAATGTCCCAGGTTTTTAAATCAACACTGAAAGGCTCTGTCTACACTATGTGCTTTGCTGGAAGAGGCAATGCAAATGAAGTGCTGATTAGCATTTTGTCACGTGTCATTTGCGTAATCTATTCCGAGATTTTTATGCACAAGATGCTTTTGCATAAAAACAAGCAGTGTGGATGTTTCCTTTTTGCTCAAAAACCCGGGGGAGGCAAAAGGATCTTGCACAAAAAAGTTTTTTTGTGCAAAAAGGAAACGTCCACCCTTTGCGCAAAAACGGCTCAGAATAGAGTATGCAAATGAAGCATGACAAAATGCTAATCAGTGCTTCATTTGCAGTTCCTCTTCAGGCAAAGTGCATAGTGTAGACAAAGTCAAAGAGTTCTTCTGACTTGCTGTTGGGTACAAAGACCAGAAGAAATAAATAAAAAAATCAGACAACTCCAGGGGGAAAAACCCTCAGATCAAGCAATAGTTAACAAATCAAGAAATAGTTTAGATTCTTTCTCCTCCTTTAGATTTAAGACATCTAAGGCCAAAAAGTAGATGGGGAAAGAACAAATTCCAGACAATTCAGCAGGTGCCTTAAAAATGCCAAATATTTCAGTGTTCACATTTTATACAATCACCATGTATGATGATACTCTAGAGCAGGATACACTGTGTTTCCTTTGCTCCTTAGCTCTCCAGGCCTCTCTGGCACATTCACACATAGCACTCTGAACGACATAGTAGGGCAAGACCTAACAGCCAGCTAAAGTTTTAAAGTTCCATTTTAAACAAGTTTCTGTTGATGAGCGGTACAGCTGTTGGTGGCTCTGTGCCATTTCATAGAATTAATTGAAAAAAGTTAAAAAGTTCTTAAATACGCGGAAAAGACATAGGGGGATAAATGTCTGGGACTAATTACGACAAAAATGTAAAAAAAATATGCTTTAGTCAAACTCAAATTATTGCAGTCACTACAGGTCTAATTGCAGCTTGTATGTGTGAATAGTTAAGTGGCAAGCTGGAGTGTGACTCTATCCAGCACTAGCCTGCTGCACACAAATTGCAGACCCTTCTGATGTGCAGTTACAGTTTTGTTCTCATCCTTTTTGAAATGAGACTAGATTAAAGTTCATTAACAAACTGTTAATGTCCATAAGCAGACTCCACACAGTCAGTTCATGTATAGCAAGTTACTGGAGAGTAGGTTCACATCTTGGCTTGCCACTAACTAAAGGTTAACATAGATAAGACCTGGGTGAAATGTAATGGCTTGTTCTAGACAGGAGTCAGACTGTATGATCTAATGGTCCCTTTGGCTTTAAATTCTGAATTATAAGCCGGAGGGTCATACCGCCTGAATCTGTTTAAAAAGATGTCAAGTGCGAGTGGTAGTTTTTCTGACTTGAAACCTTATGCACTGAGTGGACTTTATCCACCAAGTAATTTCACTTAATTGCAACCACTACCAGATGATTGCTGGTCACTACTGATGCAGGTGATACAAGATAAGCAGGTGATTTAGAGATGAAAGACTCAGTATCATATTCTTAAAACTATCAGCCTCTCATGTCTCAAAGTATGTTCTTGTGTTTAGTTTAGGCAACGTGAGACATAGGGGCACTCAAAGCTGGAAAAATGAAATTAAAGAATTTTTTTCATCATCTGCCATTCATGGGTGTGTAAAATTGCTTGGTATTATTTGATATGGTACCTTTTTTAAGTAGTTGCTCTAATTCTGAGATGCTGTGTAACTATTATCAACATATGATGAGACAATTGCTAAGGTCACCACACATTTGTATGAATAAACAGGCTCTTCTGGCTGCCAAAACTCCCAGAATGCATTGAAAAGAAAGAAATAGCATTTTCTGCCTGATTCTGCCAGTCATGTAAATAAACTTTTGATATATAGCCTATTTGATGTAACACTCATATTGCTTGCCATTCCTTTGTGTGGGAGATCTCCATAATTGCATGCCTATACTCAGGGCTTGACAACCGTGGCAAAATCTACTTGCCAGCCCATCACTGTGCATGCGCCAGACCCGCATTGCGCATGCGCGCGCCGCCAGTGAACAGGGCACATTGCACGAGGAGTAACAGTTAATTCGAGGTAAGGGTTTTGGATCAGCCTATCGCGTCTACATGTGACGAGTTAATTCAGGCTACCAGCTTTTTAAAATGGTGACCAGCCGCGAATATGCTAATCAAGCATCAAGTTGCTTCATTAGCAACTTCGGTATGCTTCATTTGCCTCCCTAGTTCAAACTAGGGGACAAGTGTAGACATACCCTTATTCTATAAGGTGCCACAGGACTCCTCTTTGCTTAATCTAACCAGCGGGATTTCTGTGCGCCAGAGGGCATACAAGATACTGCAGCAGTTATTATAAGAAAATAACTTTTGATGATGACCAAAATAATTTTAATATTTGCCCCTTGCTACTATTCACTGTGATATAAGACACTGTAGTTATTTCTTACTTGGTGTATATATAGAAATACTGTGGTAATTGCAGATAAATTCTGACCTAAATTTATTTTCATTCCAGTTTTCTGTGCCATGCATGATGGTTCATGCTTTCACCTGTTTAGCTGCACAAATGTCTAAGGGGAAAGCCATGTGGGAAATCTCAATAGGATATTTTGAAAGAGCCATCGGTTTCACAGAATTTCTCAGGAAGATCATTCTTTAATCATTAATCCACTTTTCCCATTCAATTCTTTCAGTTGCCAGGACTCCTCAAGAGTAAACTGTAATGCTAGGTTTTAGTAAGACAGTGATGATTCACTAAACAAATAAGTATTGACATGGTTGTGCCCTTCCATAATACCTTTCCATTTAAATGTCTCAAAAAGCTTTAAACAAAGTTTAGTGAATTAAGCCTGCTAGGCACGGTATGAGATGGGGCTTGTTTATGGGGGAAGTTACTGCATGGCAAGCCAGAGCCAAAGTGCACACTGGGACTTTCACTGCACCACAGCAATGTTCACACTACAAGTTACTGCTGGCAAACTGCTGGTTCACACTCTGACTTACCACATAGTAACTGCCATGTAGACAATCCCATAAAGAAAAGGGATGGTCTCCTAATTTCATTGCATGCCACTTGTCCTTGAATTCTATGGAAGGATTTATAGAAGTGCCTATTTTACTGTTTTTATGCTATTAATTATTTTGGATGTTTATACAGAGGAGGTGAATATAAAAAATGTTGCAGTCCCAATTGTTTTATTTTTTTCTTCTGTGGAAGGAAGGAGTTTAAAATGATCTCACCCTCCCTGTCTGATTGCATAGGGAAAGACTATAGGGCTATGTCTCCACAGCAGCATTATTTTGGAATAACATTAGTTATTCTAAAATAATGTGGTGTGCATCTACACAACAAACCTGTTATTTCGAAATAAATTTGAAATAACGGGATTCTTACTCTGATACCTGTAACCCTCATTGTATGAAGAGTAAGGGAAGTTGGGGGAAGAGTGCTCTACTTTGAAATAAGTGCTGTGTAGATAGCATCAAAAGTTGAAATAAGCTATTTTGACTTAAGCTCCATAATTAGCATTGCTCAAGTTGCGTCACTTATTTAGAGTTCATCCCTGCTGTGTAGATGTACCCTAGGAGTGGTTGCTTATGAGGCAGAAGGCAGAGACTACCTTTTGGAAGGCCGGACTCTACTCCCAACATCAAAGCATGAAGAGGGTATTCTGATTCAGGTAAAATCCTTTCTGCCTCTCTGTTGAATTACGTGCACTTTGTCATGGCTTGTGCCTACTTCCTTCTGAAATATCTACATTTCAGGGAGCTGAAGATAACTGCCCCAATTAATCCTGTAAGTGTAATACTTTAAAAAGTGGAGGTAACAAGGATAACTGCCCCGAGAAATATTCCAGTGAGATTTGCACAACAAATTTTGCTTTATTTGATGACTCATCCTGCTGTCACGCTGGAGAGAGGAGAGACTAACCTGGGGGTAGAAGGTGTATATCCTGAATGATTTGTCTAGGATTAGAGCTGTATCCTACAGTTCGTCACCCACCAGCCACTAACTCCCTCACTTGATACTTGGCATCACTCACAAACCTCTGAAATCAAAGCACTGCTCTGAGTTGAGCAGAGATGCTAAAAATTAAATAAGGTACAAAGTGGGGCTAGCCTCTTGCACCAAAGGATGATCTCTTGACATGTCAGGATACGGACACCTTCTTGAGAAGTTTGTGATGTGATTGCTTGTGCTGCTCCTGTTTTGTCAATAGAGGAATTCTGTTTCCTGGGCTATTAGCTGAATATATATCACCACACGGGCCTTTTTTGTAGCTGTCAGTATGAGTGGAGAGTAAAAGAATGAAGAATTGTGGCAAATATCCCATGGGTCTCATTCCTGTCTCTTGTAATCTGATGAATCCTCCTGCTCCCAGTCTGGAAGGAAGGGAGAATAATCCAGGGGAGATACTGATTCTTTTAAGATTAGAGGGATACTCACGCTAATTTTTCTAGGATTACAGCTGGGTTCCTTCACGTATCTCTCACTGCTCCTGGCAAATTGTCTAGACTTGGCATAGTTCCAAACAATTTGTTTTGGGCCTCCTTCAAGCCTCATTGATCCAGAACAGGAGAGTGACTGAGGAAAATACGTGGCAGAGGGGAAACCCAGCTCTGGTTCTAAACAGTCAACTTGGTTATAATAACTGCCTAATCTTAAAAATAAAAAAATTGTCTCCCTTGGGTTTTCTGTCTTGCAGACTCAGAGGATGATGATTCATCAGATAGTATTAATGACACAGACTACACCAAACCAAGGGTGAAAGTGTTAGACTATTTCTCAATGCAGCTCTCTGTCCTGACTAGAAAGAATTTCAAAAGTGTTACTGTGACGGAATTATTAGTAAGAGATTGTATTCAGACATCTGAGGGATACAGGTTTTTCGTTAGCTGTTTTATAGTGACTCAGCTGCTGTTCTCAGAATTGAACTCTTGTTTCTGGTACAAAGTAAGTTTGTTGAAAATAATAATTGACAATGACCATAGGTGAAAAAAAATCACATTTAAAACTCGTGCATTTAACATTCTGTTGCTTTAAAACAGCAAGTTCACTTTTGATTAAAGTATTGTAAGCAAAATTAATTTTGATAAACTCATATCGCTTTGTCCCATCTCACAGGTTCTACTTTGACAGGTGACTGTTTAAAAGCTGTGTCATGAGCTACCATGTGTGTTGTGTGCCAGATTTCTAATGTGCTCAGTTTACAAATATGTTTTTTCTCAAAGACAGTTGATTAATCATTGATGTTGAGTGTTAGGGATGTAAAAGATTAACCAGTTACCTGGTAAGCACTGCTCCCCTCCTCCTGCAGCCTGACTGGTAGAACACTGCCAGGGCTTGAGCAGCCCCCTACCCGCAGAGGACCGGGCTAGAGGAGCGGGCTATCCAGACTCCAGTTAACTGGTTAAACTATTACAAATATATTGTTTAGATAGTTAACTTTGTAAAGGGGTATTTACATGCCTATTGAGAGCCCTGCTAGATTCTTTCCATTTTATGCATCATCCCCAGTAATAAAATAGTCTTCATCTTAAACTAGGAGTGACTACCGTGAAAGCACATAGTGTTCAGATGTGCCTGGTCTCCATTAATTTCAGTTGGCAATAAGCACCTAAACAGTTTTGAGAATCTTGGCCTTCAGAAAGAATCCTGTAGTTGATGCAGCAGGTTGAAGAAAGAAAATCAATAATTTCATATTTTCAGATGTTTAAATCTGAAGCTTCACTGTGTGGTAACTGTAAAGATCCCAACCCAAAAGGAGATTCTGGGGGGCATTGCAAATCTCTTGTGTGTGGCGTGGGGGCCACAGGATTGCTGCTCTCACTTCAGTGCTGCCTTCAGATCTTTGCTCTGAAGGCAGCAACTGAGGCACTTCCTGCAGTCACAGGAGGTGGACATGGGTCTGAGCTCCCCAAAGAGCAACTGTGCAGGGAATAGACAAGTCCTGTCCTATCCCAGCCCAGCAGGGGGAGATTGGATTGCACAGGGAAGGGCTTAAATTCATGGTCTATCATATGTTTTTCACAGCCATGAAAGTTGTTAGAGTTCTTCTTATCATCTGATACTCCAGCCTTCCCCTTGCTCAGGAGAATTTTTAGCTGTGCTACTTATTAAAGAAAAAAAATTGTGGTTGAAAATGCTGTGCTCTGAGCCTTCATGCCAGTGGTTTAGAATGCAGCTCTTTTCTGAGGCTCTTAACACATGCTGAAAACTCACTAAGGAATTATTTCATTTTAAACAACTTTTTTTTCCCAAGGAAATGTACAGGGCTCATAAACCCTTCTTTTGCTAGCATTTTAAACCCAGTTTCCAGGGACCAAAACACATAAGCACTTGCTTAAATCATCTAGATTTAATGGAACTTAAGACCTTCTGTACACAGCAAACCACTTGCATGTCAGCTTAAAGTAAAGAATGTGGTTAAGTGCTTTTCTGAATTGAGGTCCAAAACATTATTTGGCATTTGAAACATCAGTACAATTTTATCACAATTATGAAAAAGCTGGAGTTCAGTCCAGTGCCCTTCATTGCTTTGCTGCTTGGACACAACCTGTAGCAATGCTTAGAGCTCAAGGATGTGAAATGTTTTCATTCTCAGGGCGGAGAGAAGATTTACTCTGTCACTTGGCAATCTTGAGCCTGTGGTTCTCCTGCTTTTTTCTAGCTTGCTTGCTTTATAGCTATGCTTAAAAATTAGACCGATCAGCTGCTTCAGGGCTGTGAAAAATTTTGTACACTGAGCACTGTAGTTGGCATACTCTAACCCCTGATGTATGTATGAGTAGGTCAATGGAAGAATTCTTCCATACACTTAGCAATCTCCTCTTGGAGAGATGAATTAACAGCACTGATGGAAAAACCTCTTCCATTGATCAGCGTCCGCTAATGTGAATGCACGGAGTTTTTTGTCATGAAAACCCGTTTTTTGGTGATAAAACATGCCAGTGTAGACAAGCCCTAAGGCAGGGGTACCCAACTTTGGAAGCCCCGGGGGCCACAATGATACGCTCAGCACATGCTGAGGGCCGCAACTTAAGTGTGGTTGCATATATATAAAAATATATATGCAAATAGCTTATTTTACACTGGTAGGCATGAATGCAAAGATTAAGGCAAGAGTACACAACACGCAGGCCCCGTTTAAGTCAGTTCTGCTGATATTAATAAAATGCAACATTTACCCGATTTCCACCCATATGACAGCACTTTCAATAAGCAATGACAGTCCAGGAATTTAACTACTAAAACACATATGAACAGAAAACCATTATATTGACTACTTTTTTGTTTTGTCTCCCACCTACGGGCCACGTGTTGAGCCCCGCGTAAACCCAAACTAATGGGCTGTGGGCCGCATGTGGCCCAGAGGCCACATGTTGAGTAGTCCTGCCCTAAGGTGGCACAAGACCCCCTCATTGTTAACACAGACTAACTGGGCTATCTAATGAAATGAATTATCCTTGGGTCACTTTAATGACAACTTTTAGCTACCTTAATCACCCTGCCTCCGTTTATCAACAAACTCCCTGCTGCGATGTCTGTGTTGCTCCCACCTTCTGAATTTATTACAGACACACTCAGACTGTGTTGCAGTTAACAGTGCTGGAGCAGAGGCCCCAGCCCCGAATATTCATGGCATGTAAGCACCATCGGGCCCGCATAACTTGAAGCCTATGGTAGTGGCTGTAGTTTAAACAACATAGCTCTGTGTTCCACAGCCTTGCTTTATTGCAAAATACTGGTTCATCATCGTCTTAAGAAGAGAGAGCGTGAGAGGGAGTTATTGGTAAACCATGCACGTTCTATTAGGTGCCTCTTGTTTGCTGTTATCCTATTGTCAAAGATCATTTCAGTCAGAAATTTGCAAATCTTGAGGGTTTTTTTTTTTTAAGGCAAAATTTTCGTTGCTTTCCCCTACAGAGCTCTGTTGCATATTATATACTGGTGACAGGCATGCGGGAATGAATGCAGATTATTTGATAAAGAACCATAGTATAGCTTGAAGAAGAGAATTTCACTTTGCTGTTGTTAAGTTAAATACATTACAATACATAACTGGCATGGAGTATAATGTGATCCAGGCCTTTCCAGTCACACAGAATGCAGTGAATATAAACCAGCAGCTAAGGCTCTTTATACTAATGATGTTTATTTCCTCTCCTCAGTGGCTTTATTTCAGGATTATACCAGTGTAACTCAGAACACAATGTTACCCAATGAATAGTTACAAAAAAAAAAAAAAAAAAAAAAGAATTATCTTTTCAAATTATATCTCTTATGTATATATGCATAACATATGTTTAGCTATTTGCTGCATAATTGCTAAAACACTAATTACAGTTAGGAGCTGTTTTCACTTTAACAAAGTGGTATCAGCATCTTTACTAGATAAAACCTTTTTAAACTTCATAATGTGTACTATTCAGCTGAAAAAAACTGTGGTTCAGTGTTAAGCTTGGCATACATGCTAAGCTTAAGAGTAAACTTATTCTCCCATATTTCAGAAGAAAATCTGGTAAATCATTTTTAATTAGAAGAATATAAATAAAAATAGAAAGTTACATTTATGGTCTTTATTATTGTTACATATATAACACAAACATGGGTTAGTGGTTTATCAGAAAAAATGTTACAGGCAATTTGTGGGCTATTTATTCAGCCACAAAGTCACTCCTTACATATTTGGTAAAAAGAGGCTATATCATGTTTTGTGCCTGCAACCACAGGCAGTGATCTCATAAAGTAAGCAGGTTTAGACCTGAAATGTTGTTTCAAATCAGTTTATTATTTTTTCTAATAATGCATAAAACAATTACTATGTTTCTGCATATAGTTTTAAAAGTTTTAAAAATACCAAAGAATCCTTAATGAGTATTTATATACACTTAAGTTGTTTAGACTTTATTGTTGTCTTTATTATTATGGATCTAGTGTCTATATTAGAGTTGGCAAATACTGCAAAAAATCTGCAAATATTCTCTCAAATTTTAACATGCTCAAATTTTCAATTGTGCACATTCATTTTGTATGCTTATTAGAGTTGGCAAATACTGCAAAAAATCTGCAAATATTCTCTCAAATTTTAACATGCTCAAATTTTCAATTGTGCACATTCATTTTGTATGCTTATTACAAACATACACACTCCACTTCTTTGAGATATAAAGTAAATGGATTTTGTGTTCCTAAATCACGTAGGTGTTTCTGAAAATCTCATACTGGATAATTTTCAGAGCCATGTGGTCCACATATTTATCAGACACTAACCTGTCTCTGCAGAACTTATTTTGATACTGCAACATCTTGAGCAGTTTCAAAAAGCTTTTAAAAATCCAAGAAACAAACATTGTGTTTAAAATTTTTCAGAATTAATGCACCACCAGCATAGTAGTAAGGGATACCAAGAAAACAATAGAAGTAATTTCATCAACAGATAAGTCATGTGAACACTGATGTTCACTTTTCATTATATTGTGGTAGGTAGGAAGAAAGGAAAACCCCCCAAGATTTTGGTGGGGTGGTCCTAGGTTCATTGTTGTGATAAAATGCAGCTCATTCCCCCAGACAGTGTATATAATTTATTTTGTATGCATCTGGAGAAACGGCACGAGAAGGAGATAGGCTAAGCTCACCAGTCAGGAACAGCCTATTGTGTTTTCTAGCCACTAGTTCCTTTCAATGAGTATCTGGCAACAGTTCAGGTATTCATTTCTTCTTGCTTAACGCAAGTCATAGGCACAATGATTCTTTATACAGCATTATACGATTTTTTTTCTTTCTAAACAATGACCAGAAGGACAAAGGCATTTTCTTCTGACTGTTTCCCATAACGCTCTGAACAGGGTGGCTGTGTCTACATTGGGCCACTTATTCTGGAAAATCAGCCGCTTTTCCGGAATAAGCTGCGAGCTGTCTACACTGGCCCTTGAATTTCCGGAAAAGCAACGATGCTCTACTGTACAAAATCAGCTGCTATTCCGGAAAAACTATTCTGCTCTCGCTCGGGCATAAGTCCTTATTCCGGAACACTGTTCCGGAAAAGGGCCAGTGTAGAGAGCCCAGTAGTCTTTTCTGGAAAAAAGCCCCGATCGCGAAAATGGCGATCGGGGCTCTTTTCCGGAAAAGCGCGTCTACATTGGGATGCACAGATGCTTTTCTGGAAAAAGGGCTTTTCCGGAAAAGCAGCCTGCCAATGTAGACGCTCCTTTTCCAGAAAAACTGAAAACGGAATAGTATTCCGTTTTAAGCAGTTCCGGAAATTCATGCCAGTGTAGACACAGCCGGTATGTTCAATTCTTATTGCTAACAAGCATAAAATAGTCAATCCATTGAACCGTAATGCTAAATCCCAGCCTGCTGCTAGCAATGTCTCACTATAACGCTGGTGGCAAGAACTGTGCCTATAAGCAACAAGTCATGATATTGTCCTAACAGGTGACCAGAATTCCATTAATTTAGCAAATAATCCTTCAGAGTAAAGTCCTCTCCACTCACATCAACATCAAGCAGTTAGCATTTCTGTGAATGGGGCAATAAGGGTGGGTGGGAACCCAAGTGCATACCATTACCTGGAGTTAAGGTGCTGGTTTGTCTTACAGCAACAGGAGCACAACTAGTTGTTCCTGGGGGGGGCATGCAATATATGACTTTGGGCCCCCTTCCCTCCTCTTATGGCTCACTTCTTGAGAATTACTGCTTAGTTAATGTTAATTATTTTACCCCATCTTCTCAGTGGCTCAAAGAGCGATTAAATAAGTTTGCATAGTTTTGTGTCTAGTATTTCATTTAAAAATGGGGTGAAAGTAACTTAAGTTTCTTTGGGGTGTGCTCAGAGCAGAGGGTTTGGGGGTCTGATACAACAGCACCTGTAAGAAATGTAAGTGTGTGTATGTGTGGAAGGGGCTTAGGGCAGAGGATTTGGGGGGTCAGGAATAAGGCTAGGGCTGGGGAGTCAGGATGGGGGTGAGGGTATGGGGCACTCAGAGCAAGGGGGTTTGAGGGGTTCAGGAACAAGGGCAGGGGTTTGGAAATGGGAACTCAGGACAGTGGTGTGTGGGAGATTCAGGAATCAGTGTGTGGGGATGGGAGGGCAAGTGGCAGGGGGCTGAGGATGAGGGGTCAGAGCAGGAATCTGGGAGCTGTAGAGGTAAGTGCAGTGGGAGAAGCTGCAGCTGCACATATGATTAGGGAGTGAGGGGAAGTGCACAGCTTGTGTGAAATCTCTTCTGCCCCTGCCCTAGGCAGCTGGGAGCGAGAGGAAGGCGCACAGGCTGTGCACTTTCACCTCATCCCATGATAGTCAGGGAACGAGGAAGAGCAGCAGAGTTCTGGGTACATGTGGCTGCAAATCCCCACTCTCCCTAAAGGGTGCATGGGGGTAAGGGTGGGGAGTTGTTTAGGGGCTGAGGCAGCCCCAATCTGGAGGGGATTCATATCCCCAGCCAGCCCCTTTCACTTATCTGGCTGCCTGCTTCTTAGCAAGGCAGCTTGTAGGAGACCCCTGGGAGTTTGGCTGAGAGCAGCTGCAGCCGAAAACCCCAGCGTGCCAGCCTCTTTTTGCCGGAGCACTGCTCTAGGGCACACTGGCTTTTAACTCTGAATTTGGGCCCCCTGTCACTGTGGGCCTGCATGTGAAGCATATCTTGCCTGCCCTGTAGTTGTCCTTCTGCCCAGCAACTGGTATCCTGGTTTATGTGAGAGAAGAGCACCTACAGCTCTTTTTCACCAATGGCACAGGATAATGAAGTTATGGGGTAATATGGGTCTTGTAGCCACTCCCTTGTCCTGCCAGTTCAATCTGTCTCCGTTGAAGCCATTGTTGAGACCCTGTCCATAGTGTGCAGTGAATGAAAGCTTGAGTTCCCTCTCATCCCTCCTGAATTTGCAGTGAGGGTCTTGTGCTGGCCATCTGCAGCATGGGTGAATTTTACCACCAAAGCAAGGGTTGGTTTACTAAATACAGATTTTGCTAAAGCCTTTTGATGAAGACACAGAAATTTTGACTATAGGTGGTACAGCAATTCTCTGCAAATGTGTCAGGACAAAGCAGATTTATTTCTGCAGCCAAGTTTTGGGATCTTATCACATTTGTCTCTTCTCTTGCTGTCGAGGCATCTTGAAAAGTTGGAGCACTGGGTATGACCTCCAATCTATCACTTCATCTAATTAAACTTTCAGAATGTTAATGGCATAAGAAGAGAAGCACAGGATTACTGCAGCATAGAGTAATTGCTCCACAAATAAACATCAGGCAGAGTCATAAAATTATGGGGTGAATTCCTAGCTCCACTGAAGTCAATGACAAAATTCCCATTGACTTCAACACAGCCATAGTGCTTTGGAATTTTTTTGTTGCATTTGTGCAGTTTATCTAATGCTTTTTATTAAAAATTATCTTTGAAATGACTTGTCCTGGTGTCATGGCTTAGGGTAGGGGTGGGCAATAATTTTTGCATGGGGACCACTTCAAAAATTTTTGAAGTAGCCCTGGCCCACCCAGAAGGGGCGTGGCCTAAAAAGGAAGGGGTGGGGCCTAAATGGGAAGGGGCAGGGCTACCCCACCACGATTGGTCTGGGGGCGAGGGAACCCCTTCCCCCCCCTTTCCACTAGGCACCCATGCCCTGGAAGAAGGTTGGCATGCTCCCCACACCCCCAGGCTAACCAGGGCCTGGAGGCAGGGGAGCGTGGGAAGCATCCTCCCACACTGTGAGGAGCATGTGGCACTTTGAAGTGCCATGGGCTCCTTGCAGGGCCGGGGCAGGGCGAAGGGAGTGTCACGCAGCTCCCCTGCCCCCAGCCTCTGATTGGCCTGGGGGCAGAAGAGCGAGCAAAGCCTCCTCCACTCTCCCCCCCACCCTGTGAGCAGCATAAAGCGCCACGTGCTTCTAGGCAGGGTGGGAGGAGGCTTTGCGCGCTCCTCTGCCTCCAGGCCCTGATTCGCCTGGGGGCAGGGGAGTAGCAGGGCCTCCACAGGCCTGATCCACCCGCTTGGCAGGCTGGATCCGGCCCGCGGATGCCTTTTTGTCCACCCCTGGGTTAGGGTGTGTTGTGCGTTAGACTTCTTTCGGTCATGCTTTTGGGCTCCTTTCAAGGCATCTTTCTGTGTGGAACCACATGATCCAACAACTCTAAAGCCTTGTCTATGTTTGTGGCTGGGTGTAGCAGTCTGTAGCTTTGTGTGGTATAGAAAAACTGCAGCAGTGAGGAAAGGCTCTGGAGTCTGTTACTGCAATGAGGAAAGGCTGAGGCAGTGGAATGCTACGCTGCTAAAATAGCAATGGAGATGAAGGAGCCACTGCTTGGGCACATAGAGAGCCACGTAGAATATGTATCTTGTGTGTCTGAATTCTACTTGATTAAGCAGTGCCTCACTGTTTATACTGCTATTTATGCCCATGCTAGCTGGGTGTGCAGTCGCTGTACTCTATGTGCCATTTGTGTAAACCTACTCTGAGATGGGATCTCTGGGCTGCAGGCCTCTTCTTCATCAAGAACGTTAACCTAACAGCACCTCCTGAGTTTGGCATCTTTCAGCCCTTTTACCTCCAGGGACCTGTGACCGCAGCTGATTAAAGTAACTCAAATCCAGCTTCCTCAAAACAAAGTAGCCTTTATTTGCCTGAAGGAAAAGGAACACCGTGTTTAGGAAAATAGCTTAAAGCAAGACATTGATATTTATGTCATTATCTAAGATTAACCTTTTGAGCCACAGCTTGCGTAGATCCTGCTTATTCCTGTCTCTGGCCTTGGAGGGAAAGCCTGTGCGGGCAGTTTCTGTGTCTTCCTGTCTGCTAGCAGCTCATCTCCAGCTGCTGACATCTCGCTCACTCCCCCTCTTTATGCAAATCAACATATGTAAGGCTTAGGATCCCATTTGAACCTTGGCATGCAGCCTTGGGGAAGAGGAAACCATTCAGCTTGGAGGCTGGAGGCAGTGAAGCACGTCAGTCCCAAATTAATAATTCTTCCTATATTTTTTCCTTAAGGAGCCATATCTTTTTCATTGTGTTGTTTCTTGTGTGCTTTCCTTTTAACAGTCTCCTTTGGTCTAACTCTGTGCCTTCAGACAGGACAATATAACATATGGAGATATTCCTGTCTCACAGAGCTGGAAGGGACCTTGAGAAGTCATCAAGTCCAGTCCCCTGCCCTCATGGCAGCATCAGGTACTATCCCTGACAGATTTGCCCCAGATCCCTAAACAGCCCTCTCAAGGATTAAACTCACAACTCTGGGTTTTGGAGGCCGCCACTGAGCTATCCCTTAAGTGCACATTATATTTATTAAAATAGTACACATAACTCATTATATATACATAGGAATATCACATTTGTTTTATCTAACTGGCATTGCTGAAGGGAATTTATTCTTAAGGTATTTGTCAAGATGTACACATTTGTTTTTACAAAAATGGTATGGATTGATTTAGTTTTTCATATGCAACACATTCATTATATGATCACTTTTATTTTATGGGAGTGTAATACAATGATCATGTCATCTGTTACTCTTTACTATGAACAATGATAATGCACACTGTTGCTAGGGATGGTTCCTTGTTTTGTTTTGCTCTATGATTACTACAGTGTAAACAGTCTAAGTAATTACATCCATACAAACTATGTAAATAGAATATTAGGATTGCAAAAGTGAGCACTTTAAAATGAGGAAATGCATGTGCAACCCTAATTTGGCCCCTGTGTGCACATGCTTTGTGATTAGAGATGATCAGGAAACAGTTTTTTGCTGGAAAATGAGAAGTCATTGAATCTGACTGCTAAAGGAGCGATTTTGGGGAAAAGTCTGGTTCTACTCCTGCAGCCCCGGGATGGAGCACCACAGCCTGCTGTGGTGTTGGTGTAGTCAAAACATAAGAAAGGAAGGGTGAATTTTGTTCTAGCACTGATAGGGTATGCCTACACTGGAGGCTAAAGTTGAGTTAAGATATGCAACTTTGGTTAAGTTAATTGTGTAGCTGAAGTCAAAGAAGCTTAACTTGACTTTTGATGCTGTTTACACAGCATTAAGTTGAATGAAGAAGATTCTTCCTTTGACTTCCCTTACTTCTCATGAAATGAGGATTACAGAATTCAGAGGAAGAAGCCTGTTATTTTGAAATTATTTTGAACAGGCTTGCTGAGTAGACACACACTGTTATTTTGAAATAACATAAGTTATTTCAAAATAAGCTAGCTATAGGGTCCTCAAAAAACATAGCTACCAAACTCTTACAAGACGTCTTTGAACATGTGTAAATGGAGATTTTCCAGAAATTTATAACTTGGTCTAAATTATAACTCTGTGGCCGCAGCGCCAGTAAATAAACAAACTGGGCTGGCCAGTTAATGTGTTTCTCAAAGTGATTCCGTGGAACACTTTCAGAAACACTGGTCTAAAGAGTATAGTTTATAAATATAAATATTTATAGATGTAAATAGACCTTGTTCTGACTCCAGCACCTGGGCTAAGCAAGAAGTGTTGGGAGGGCATTGATTTTCTAGTTGACAATCAGGGAAAAATGCAGAGGGATGGCATTCTGGAAGGAGGCCAAAGGGAGGCCACGAGGAGTTCGAATTAGAGAGCCTAATTCAAACTACCTACTCCGTGCCACGTGTAGCCGTGGGCACGGAGTCCGCACTAACGGGGATTTAAAAATGGCGGCGCCCGGCAAGATGCCAATGAAGCCCGGGATATTTAAATCCCGGGCTTCATTTGCAACTTCGAATGCCTACATTGGCCACCCTAGTTCAGTAGGGTGGCAGTGTAGACATACCCTCTGAGAGTTTGGTGTACTAGTCTGGGTTGGAAGGAGAACCTAATTTCGTCTTAGGGTTCTACATGTGAATGCTCTCTTGGAGTTATATACCTAACATATTTCTTGCAAGAAGCCAAGGGGCAGAGGGAAGAGGAGGACAAGGACTCCACTCATAACTTTTAGCCTAGTGATTAGGATACCCCCTCTCCTAGTTCAAGTTCCCTCATTGCATCAAAAGTAGAATGGGTCTGAAAAAGGCTCTACCACCTTCCATGGGAGTGCTCAAACACTTGAGCTGTGTGATAGTTTGATGAGGGATTCTTCTGTCTCTTTTCTTCTTGGATAAACACTAGAGAGTCATAAGGAGCAGGGGACTGGATCCTGGGCTTCTCACATTCTGGGTTGTGCCATAACAATCAGACTATAGAATCATTCTCATGCCCATGCTCTCTTTCTCTGATACCATGACTTTTGTGTGGCATTAACATGCTCAGAATATGCCTGGCAGATAGGCCGTGCACGTGGGTTAGGGGAGGAGTGCCAATCTTCTTCCAGTTTGTGAATCGCAGTGGGTCTTAAGCATCCATACACCTAGACTGAGGCAACAGTGCACATGTCCAGAGGTAGAAACATAGCTATTTAGGGAACTTTTACCGCAAAAACATAGCTGCTGAGTGACTTGAGGCAGAAGGTGGCCAGGGGGAGGGAGGTGATTAAATAATAGAGTCTCCTACATCTGGGACTTTGGTGCCTAATTGCCACTTTAAGCACCTAAGTCCCTTTGTGAATCGATTCTCTTACGTTCAATAGTTGTTTCTGCATAAGGATTTAAGAATGAGGTGCCTAGTGCTTCAACTTTTTGGGATGAAAGACTCTATAGAAAATGTAAGCTATTACTGTCATTATTACTAAATCATGGAAACATGAAGTGCTTTGAATTTTTAAGTAGTAGTCTTTTTTGAAACCTCCCATTGATTAAAATTAGAGTGCTGCTTAAAAATTCATGGCATGAACTGATCAATAAAAATGTAAAATACTTATTTAGGAGAGCAATACCCTCTCTCTTCCAGTAGAAGAAATTTCTATATAATAAAATCCATGTATAGCAGTATCGGAAACATGTCATTATCTTTAATAAAGCGATTGCTTAAGCTCTAATAATTAGCCTGCTAGTAATATTAAAATGATCATACTTTTCTCCAGGAGTCATCAATGATTCATATAAAGTATATGCACTCCTGCATTCACATATACAGTGTGCTTGCCAACTATTTAAAAATAATACTGTTTGAAAATGATCCTATCAAGATAGCACATTTTAAACAAGTCCAGATAATTGCTTCTTTCAATCTGGGAAGGAGGAAAGGGGAATCAGGGGAGTGGGGAAGAGAAGTTCAAATAAGACCCAAAGCCTTGATCATATTGATATTTTTTTCTCTTGAAAAATGTTTACATTGGTGTGCCAAGAATTTTTAATATGCTTTTAAAACAGCTATGCATCCACTACAGTCTACAAGATGAAATCAGACTTGTATTAGTATTAATATTTTCAGATGGTTTGTTTATTGTAACACAGCTGGGCTTCTAAAGCAACAGCTGAAATTAACTGCAAGCAATGGAATAGCAATTTGCTTTTTCACAGCTTTAAGGGTTTTTTTTTCACAGCAGCTTTTAAGGTGTGCTGTTTAAAGATCTTTGTCTTGGTGTAGCTATATTGTACAGGTAAAGTGTATTTATTTGCATAGGTATCATTTGGCACTTTCTGCACCCAGGATCTGGGTTATGGGGGTGTCTCTAAATATGCTAGTTGGCCCAGGCAGTTTAAACTAAACAACCATCTTTAGAAAAAGCTGTTTGTCTGAGTTCAGTTTGCATTCTGATGCAACCACATTTTTCCTTTTCCATAATACTGAACTAGTGATGTATTGGACAGTTCTTTAGTGGAGAAAAAACAAGGCCAAATGTCAATGCTAGGCAGCTAAAATCATAATCAAGTATCTAAGTAAGTTGCTTGATTGGTATTTCTGTAAGTGTGGTCTGTGGACCCACAAGTAGTCTACAACCATTGTGCAAGTGGGCCGTAGGGTCAGGGTTCACCCCCCACTCCCACAGTGGGAGCCGACACTGGTGTTCTCCCCTGCGAGGTTGAAGTGCTAGCACTGATTTCCTGCTCTGTGTGTGTGTGTGTGTGTGTGTGTGCATGGTGAGGGAGCCCTGAACCTCGTGTGCTGGATCTGGCTTGTTGGGGGAGGAAAATGGCTCTGTGTGCTGCCACTGCCTCTCCCCCCAACTGAGGGAACGGCAGCACAAGAAACTGCTTACCTGGAGGCTTTCCCGGCTGCTCCCATTGGCTGAATCCCCACCCCCCAGCTTGCTCCTGCACCTCACCCTCCCTCTTGCCTCAACCCCCATCCTGCACCCATTTTGTCATCGTGGTAAGCTATGCCTACATCACAGACGGGGTTTTTTTTTCCAGAAAAACAGCCATTTTTCCAAAAAAAAAAATTCACTTACATCTACACTGCAATCGCGTTCTTTTGGAAGAAAAATCGAAAGAACAGAGGGGTTTTTCTGACATTGGTAAACCTCTTCTACAAGAAAGAAGCCTTTTTCTGAATGAGCTCTTTTCCAAAAGAGAAAGTGTTTTCAAAAGAAGAGGAAAGAGGAAAAAGCACTGGTGCCCTGGTAGCCATTCCGTCCATAGTAATCGCAGTTTCAGTGTGGACATTATCTTTCGAAAAAGCAGATCACTTTTTCGATGTGCTTTGGCAATGTAGACGCTCTTTTTCTGAAGAAGTTTTTTCAGAAGATCTTTTCCAGAAAAGCTTCCGAAAGTAGCCTGCAGTCTAGACGTAGCCATAGTTGGCTGTTGGTTCTGTGAAAAGGCTTGCATTGAGTGGGGTGGGCCGCGAGCCAAAAAGTTTGAGAATGACTGCTTTAAACCAATGGGAGCTACTGTTTCTCTGCACACCTGAAAATTAGGTTACTCTTTTGGGGATGGAAATGTGGACTTAGTGACCTATATTTAGATAGCCAAGTAAAGTTTGAATATTTTGTTACTGGAATGTGGAAGATCAAGGATTTTAGTCTTAGTTCTGCCATGGATTTGTTTTATGTTGGGTCAAATTTCTTAACTTCTCCATAGATCAAATTTCCCATATTTAAAATAGTGTTACTTACCCAGCTTCTAAAATTGCATTGAGCTCCGTGTTTGAATAGTGCTATATAGATGCTATTCAATACCCTTTCTACAACAGTCATTTTTTACAGACAATTTATTTATGGTTTGTAGTGGTGAATTTAAAATTACTTGTGATCTATCTTGAAGTTGAATCAAGGACTAGAGTAGATTATAATGTTGAAATACTTCATTTGGTAAGGAAAGCAAGTGCATGAAGAGGTGCAAATATAGTGGATTTTCTGACTGATTCATGTGCCTAGTTCTCATTATAACAAATGTAAATTACTAAAAACAGGCAACCATGGAAGAACTGAATCTATGGCCTGCATGATTGGAAGGCTTGCTTTAAGTAGTGATGAACCAATGATGTTTTCAATATTTCTCAGTTAGCAAAGCCTCCTAATATCCTGTTTCATGGTAAACTATTATAACAGAAATAATGTATTTTGATGTTGGGCAAAGCATGTTTTATCCTTGTCTCATCATGCTAAAATATCTGGCAGTTATAATGTTCCAGAGAACTGCCCTGGAGTTTGAAATGTCCCCCCCCCCCTTCTGCTTTTCAATGCAGCTGAAAAAAAAACAATAAAATATCTATGTATCTGGCTCCAAATCTGACCTTCCTGATTGTCAGATCACGATAGTCACCACTCAGTGCACCTGGATTACACACATAACTTCCATTCATTACAGTGAGTAAAAGAGCAAGATAAGCCCAAAGATGTCTGATGTTTTGCTATGAAATACATGCAGTCCCCTTACTAAAGGGGCCTCTGTTTTATTCTAAAAACACCCTGTGTGCTACAATCCAGACTACAATTCCCATGAACCCTTGGAACAAAAGAGGTATGGGGACTCTTGTGGGAGAGAAGAGGCTCTCTCCATGTGCTTGAAGAAGAGGCCTAGCAGTCTGGGACTCTGCCTTGCAGTTTGGAACCAAAGGGGGAGCCAGGCTACTGCCAAGGACATTGACCCAGTGCAGGGGCTTTTGGATGCAGCTACTACATGCCTGTTGGAACTGGGAGTTAGCAGGCTGCTTCCTATAGGCACAGCATGAGGCAGTAAGTTTGGGCCTTGCTGGAAGAGTGCTGCCTGGGACAGAGCTGCTGTTTAGCCTGGACCAAACCCTCACTAAAGCTGCAACATCAGCATGCCAACGCAAGCAAGTGTCTGGGACTGAGTCTAGGGGTGTGCACACTCTGGGGTAGAGGAACTGTTGTCTAGCTATATAAGCTTCAGTTATTATGTGTTTTGTTAATGCTATTCCTTGCTAATCTGTTAATCCCTGTGTAGTTAAGTAAAGATGGTTTATTTTAAAGTATTCTATTAGATGTATATGATTTGTGGTTGTTCTGTAATTATATCCAGCTTTATGTTGTAATGAGTATATTCCTGGAGGCTCTCAAGGCACCAGTGTGTGTACAAGGCCAGCCAGGTGGAGGCACCGCCACTTTACATTCATTGCCAGCAAGGGACTGCAGCAAGGGGGTAGATAGGGCTTTCCCCCAGCTAAACACCCATCACCACTGGGGTACTCAGGATCTCTTTTTTGGGTTAAAACACCAGGCGCCTAGGCACACCTGTGAGAGTGACCTGCTCCCCAGTAACCCGGGGAGGAAAAAGGGGGTTACATACATATTTTTAAATTAATTTAAAACTATTTTCAGAATACACTTCTGTTGTTTTTACTTCCTGTACCAGATTGCTTGCTCTCTCTTTTCCTTGATTCCATAAAAGTAAACATCTTGGCACCTTGTTTTTTAAGCCTCCTAATAATTGTTTCACCATGAGAAATCTCACTGTGATGGATGTATTAGTCTGTCAGGGTTATTTAAGTATATATATTGCAAAGGTTATATACAGTGCCCTATGCTAATGAACCTTAGTAGAGGCTCGATCCTGAAAAGAGGTGAGCATTCTGCTCTTGATCTAACAAAGTACTTAAGCACCTGCCTAACTCTGCGCATGTGAACAGTCCCGTTTAAGTCCATGGAACTGCTGATATAAAGATAAGCACACAGTTCAGTACTTTTGGTGGACTGGTGTCTGAGAGCTAAGCACTTTGAAAGATTGATACCATGATTTTTCAGACTTGACTTACAGTTTACCTGTACAGGCTAGCTTTTCTATTGATGAATGAAATCTGCTTGTGATCATCTCTTCTGATGTCAGTGTAATGTTTGATTGTGTACAGACCCAAGTGCACTAGGGCTACCTCCAAAGTAAATGAAGGGCCACCCGCTTGTAATCAAGAGAATGTGTTGACATGGACTTGGCAAAGAGATTAAACACTAGTCTTTAGAAAATAATCCTTAGTGTGCACCATGTTTAAATACGTAAATGTTTGATGCCAGCATGACTCATGTTTAGTTATTAATACAAATCCAGAGATAAGGTATTTGACAAGAACACACTTCTGTGTACACTGAAACTAAGAATGTTGTATAATACTGAGAATTTCAACTAGCTTTTTTTCAGTCTCACTGAAATCCTTTGGGGAAGGGAATTGAATGCCAGCTCTATTATAATCTAAAGAAAGCCAAACAATAAGACTTTGTAGGCATGCTGGCTATGCTATGAAACAGAAGGATTTAGTGCATCAGGCACTAGTTAAATTCAGTCAAGCTAAGGCCTGTCAAATGGGATATATATGCTAACATTGTGGGTAGTCTATTTTAAACTATTTTTAAAACATACAAAGGAAGAAAATATTTAAGGGTAAATACAGGAGACTAGTAAGTGGGTCTGGCTGTGGAGAGCTAATCAGGAAATGCCTTTTCCATTTCACAGGAAATTCCACAATTTTTAATTTTTTTCCATCTGAGATCAATCGAAACCAAAATGTTTGAAAATTTCCTACAAAACAATTTAAAAAATACATTTCGGGTCAATCAACATGAGTTGATTTGATAAAAATCAAAACATTTCATTACGAATTTGACCTTTTCAAGCTTAAAACATTTAATTAAAGAAGTCCTTTTGAAAAAAAAAATCATAACATTCCGATCAGAAAATGTTGAAATGAGGATGTTTCAACATTATAAAAATGTTGTGTTTAGTGTGTTTAAAGCAAAATGACATCACCATGGCCACATTTTAAAAAACTTTTAGAATTAAAGAACATCTCTTTTAGAATCCCCACCCCGCCCCAGTTCTAATTGTACTTTTACATCCATTGATCTCAAAATAGCAAGACGGGTACATGTTCTTATTTTCATTTTTCAGAGTAGGAAACAGACACAGAGAAATAAATGTGTTCAAGTCAACAATGCAGTTCAGGCTAAGGAATGAGTAAAATGCAGAGACAGAAAGAGATAAAAATATGTCCAGGCTTATTTTCTCCAAATGGAAAATTATTGATTTTAAAATTTCTGGAGCAACTTTACTGACCAACACTTGCGTATATTGCAATTGGTTCAGGATTTTATTATTTAATATAAATATAAAGGCAGTATTTTTCAGCTCTGTAATTCCATTAACCCTTTCTGTAAAAGATGAGAGCTAACCCTGAACAATGATAATCACAGACTTCTTTCCCACTTCACTGAGCAAAGTTGTAACCATAATTTTCATTGTTAAAGTAAATTTTGCTACTTTGAATTACACCATTTCACACCATTCTGTCAGCTGTTGCTTTTCTTGCTGTCACCTTCATGCATAAAAAATGGCACTGGAGAAGCAACAGAAAGAAGCTGGAATTATGGAGATCAAAGATCTAGTGTGAATCTCTAGTATGGAGACCTTTCCTTAACCGATGATCTGCCTTCTGATAGAAAAGCCCCAGCATTGGAGTGCCCTTTAATGAAACCACAAGAGAAAATGGCACCTTCACTAATGACTGTGTGATCTAAATACATTTATAGCTTTTTCATATTAGCCCTCAGAGGGGTAGCTGTGTTAGTCTGCATCTGCAAAAACAACTTTAAGGTCCTGTGCTACCTTAAAGATTAACAGATTTATTAGGGCATAAGCTTTCATGGGTAAAACCCACTTCATCAGATGAATTGAAATGGAAGTTACAGAAGAAGCAGGAGTATATATAAGGAAGGAATGCTTGTGTTAATGAAGCTCCTTATTCCACTGGATAATTTGAAAGCTTTCCCCCTCTGTAAATATTGAAAATAGAGAACCTTTAACAAAGGTGATGCAGAAGGAAAGTGTTTTCAGAACTCCTTAGTCATCCTCCAGCTGGTCCTTCACTAAATGTGAGTTCGCTCTGAGGTAGCAAAGAAACATCTTGAGAGCAATGACAATGTAACTGGTATTCATATTAAAATGGTGCATCAGGGAGGATTTCCTTTACTCTGGTAAAGTGTGTTCATCCCTACCCTTTCCAGATACTCCATAACCATATAACAAATGGTCTGGTAGCACTTTATAAACTAACGAAACATGTAGATTGTATCATGAGCTTTCGTAGTAACAGCCCACTTCTTTAGATGACCAGAGTTATGAGTTGGGGATATGAAAACTCGAAATAAATAGGAGAGGGAAGGGGAGGGGGAAGAGAAAATAAAAGGGAAGGGGGTGGGAGACAGAGCATCATTAAGTATCTGGAGAATGGGTACTTAAACCTAAGCAGATAAAAATCAAAGTCAATAGATAGATTCCTAAAACAGGAAGGATACCACTTGGATGCTCTGTCTCTCATCCCCCCTCCCTTTTTCTTTCTCTCCCTCCCCCCCCGTCCCTTCTCCCTCCTATTTATTTCGAGTTTTCATATCCCCAACTCATAACTCTGGTCATCTGAAGAAGAGGGCTGTGCCCACGAAAGCTCATACCACCATCTACATGTTTCTTCCTCCACACCCTCCCCACACCGCCAGGGATGCCGAGAACCCCGCACCATGGTGCTGGGAGACAGTTGGACTGGTGAGACCTCTAACCCTGAGCCCTGAGCTTCTCCTCCTCCTTCCTCCCCTTGCCTCCCCCTGCCAGCTCCCTCCTCCCAGGTTTCCCCCTCCCCGTCCCACCTTCCATCCTCCCCCCTCCCACCTTCTTTCTCTCCATCCCTGTTTTGTTCAATAAAGAGGCTTCGTCGTAATGAACACGTGTCTTTTATTGTACAGCAGGAAGGTGGGTTAGGGACGGGTAAATGGAAGGACGTGAGGGAGGAATGAGGCACAATCCCCCAGTGGGGCACACCAGGGAGACTGTTACTGCCTGTACAATGTGCTGCCAGGCTCGCAGCAACATGTCCAGGAGAAGCACCAGAGTGCCCAGTGGCTGCTCCAGCTCCATGCTGCAGAGTGCTGTGATGTCCTGAGTGAGGGCAACCAGAGCACACAGAGAAAAAAATGCTTTGCTGTCCCTCAGCGAGGTATGCAAGCAAGCAGGGAACCAGCTGTCCGGGGGGAGGTAGGGGTCCCTTTAAGCACAGGCCTCAGATTCCTTGTGTGGCTGCTGCCTAAGGCTAACTACTGACCTGATGCCCTGCCAGAACCAGTTCTGGCCGGCCTTTAATGCGATTCAGCATCCTATCAGTGCGGACGCGCTATTTCGAAATAGCATTTTGCTACTTCAAATTGCATTTTGTTTCTAGACACGTTATTTCGAAATAAGCTATTTCAAAATAATGCTGTAGTGTAGACATACACCGACAGACTAACTTGGCTACCTCTTGAAGCATTCAGAAAGAGACTGTTATCACTAGCTCGTGATATAACTGAGTAACATATTTGGGTGCTTCCCATCCAGAAAAGTCAAGAATTGCTTCTTAAGTGCAATTTAAGTTTTTTGTCTTTGAAATGCACCACATTGCACTAAGTAGCAGGTATGTTTAACAATTTTCTTGAAGGAGGAATGTTTCTACAAGTGTGTTAATATCCCCATCCCACTTTCAGCATATTCTCCAGCATATTGTTGCATACATTATCCATCAAAATACATTTTTGTATGGTAGCAGGAGATTGCACTGTGTTTCTGTGAATAGCAACAAGTCAATTTTTACTATGTGAATTAAAGAAATGGCCTTTCTATGGCACCTATCTCTGTAGTTTGCATTTTGAACTAATGTGGTATGCTGCATACACCCTCATGAGGCAGAAAATTAACTCATTTTACAGTTGGAAAACTGATACATGGAAAAGTTGCATTATTTGTCTTGTCATCTAGTGTCTATAGAAAAGCCAGAAACAGAACCCAGATCTCCTGACTTCTAATTCTGAGCCTTAAATACTGGGCTCTCTTTTTTTTATAGCACCAGTTCCTCATATTAGACAAGTCGTATTGGTCATTTATTTTCACACATCTCAAAAAAAAATCCTGGCTTTATATAATTCATCTCACTTGGAAATCACATTATTAAGGGGCCTTTCCATTCCTTTTTTAAACTTGTATTTCTCAAGAAAGCTTCATTATTAATTATAAATAAAGAATAAAAAGTACAACAAGTTAGCAGAAAGTCAATGTCATGGTCCCAGTTTAGGAGTGTCTGTATTTAAAAGACACTATCATTTGCCTCAGTGATTTAAAAGCATTCTGTACTGATATTAGCTATACTGTAACATTCCCAGTGTGTCCCAGGCCCACTATGGCAGAGGCAGGGAAGTTGGTTTTATACTTTAGAACCCAGTCCCTCCAATAACAAATGTCCCTATCTGCTAATCTATAGAAAGACCGTCTGTGTTGGAAATTTTCCCCACATGATGGTTTTGTTGCTCACATGGTATGGGTAAAAGTCTTACGGGGTAGCCATGTTAGTTTGTAACTGAAGAAAACTTAAAAAAAAAAAACAACAAATGGTCCTACAGCACCTTAGGGTATGTCTACACTGCCACTCTAGTTCGAACTAGGGTGGTTAATGTAGGCATTCGAAGTTGCAAATGAAGCCCGGGATTTAAATATCCCAGGCTTCATTTGCATCTTGCCGGGCGCCGCCATTTTTAAATCCCCCTTAGTGCGGACTCCGTGCCCGTGGCTACACATGGCATGGAGTAGGTAGTCCATGCCCGCGGAGTCCGCACTAAGGGGGATTTAAAAATGGCGGCGCCCGGCAAGATGCAAATGAAGCCTGGGATATTTAAATCCCGGGCTTCATTTGCAACTTCGAATGCCTACATTAGCCACCGTAGTTCGAACTAGAGTGGCAGTGTAGACAAACCTTTAGAGACTAACAAAAAAATGTAGATGATATCATGCGCTTTCGTGGGTACAACCCACTTCTTCAGATGACTGGAGCAAGGGGTTCAGAGGTCCAAAATTCTTTCTTATCTGCTCTCAACATCTGACCATCAACATCACAGCTTCTTTTGAGTGGTTTGTTTTAGATGTTCTCTCATGATTGCCTGTTTGTTTCCTCACTACTGCTTACATAGCCACCATGTTACACCATTAAATTTTATCTTCTGCTATGGTTGATTTTAATTAGGGAAATTCAGAGGTCAGTTTGTTTTAATTATTATCTTTACTGCAAGTGGGAACTGATTCTTAATATGCAATAGCACCAGTAATTTAAATAGAATTGGTAAGCTAATAATTGTTTTAGCTAGTCTTTTTCTTGGTAAATTTGTAGATACAGGATCAATTTCCTATGCAAATTTTCTGCTGTGGACCATAGTTCAGAATACCATCTTCAGGATGCCATGAAGAAATAGCAGGACTTTTGACTGTCTAAAAGGTGGGTTACCTTTTGGATATTTGTGTTATTCCCTTGTGGATCATTCAGCAAATACCTCTTTTAAATTATGATATAGTTGTCTTTTAAAGCTATCCTGTTTCATCCAAAGCCTTGGCTGCCCAAATGATTGTGTTATCAAACTGAAATCTGCCTGTTCTTCTGGAGCTGTTCACCTATGGCTTATCCCTCACTTCGTATAGCATGTGATGTCAGATTTAGGGTATGTCTGCACTGCAGCGTTTTCCCGGAAAACGGCCATTTTCCCGGAAAAACAATACTTGCGTCCACACTGCTATTGCGTTCTTTCAACAGAAAGTCAGAAGAACGGAAGGATTCTTCCTCTTTCTATGAGGAAGAAGCCTTTTTCCGAAAAAGTTTTTTTGGAAAAAGGCGTGTGTGGACGCAGAAGAGGGAGTTTTTTCGAAAGAAGAGACCTCCGGGAAATAACACAGGTGCCCTGGTGGCCACTCTGTCCAAACTAATAAGGACTTTATAGTTCCTGTCTCCTGCCAGCTCTTAAGGCTGCAGGCACCAGGACAAGCCTTGTGGCAGGAAGCTGGGCCTGGGAGCTGCACCTCACCACATGGCTCTGACTGCCACCCACTTTTGGACCCTTGGCTCAACCACAAACCTCCTGAAACTCCGCTGACCCTCACAGAGGACACCACTAGGGCTCACAGGGCCCTGCCTGGGGCACCAAATGGCATGCGCTCTCCTGGTCCAGGGCAGAGATCCTGTCCCTCCTCGAGCTGTGGGAGGAGGAGGAGACGCTGCAGGATCTCCCCTCCCAGCGGCTCAGTGCTGATATCTATGGCTGGATGGCCAAGGCTCTTGCATTAGAAAGGCAGGATAAGGGATCCCCTGAAGGCAAAGGGGGTGGACCCTGGAGTGTCCTGAAGGCGGGAAGGTGGGGGAGTGGATCCTGGAGTGGCTTAGGGCACTCAAGCAGTGGTACAAGTACCTTTAGGGGTATTCAAGAGAAGTCGGGTGGGGGGAGGGGAGTAGATCAACACAACTGGAAATGTCCCCTGGACATTAGAACAGGTGCAGAGCAAGGTTAAAGCGCTCCATCAGGGTTGGGTCACGAAGCGCTCCGGGGCAGAACCGCACTACTACCCTACTATCAGGAGCTCCACCAAATCCTGGTGAATCCCTTTTCCCCACTCAGGGCTACAGACACCTATTGCCCCCCACCCAGAGCTCCCTGCTGAAGAGGAGAAGGATTAACAGCAGCTGCAGGAGGAGGAAGACACAGCCAGCACAGTCATCCTGACCCTGGAGCTGGTATCCCAGGCCCTAAATGTCTTGCAGGCATCCTCTGAGGATGGAGAGGGATCATCAGGTGAGTGCTCTCAGTGTTCCATATTCACAGGGCGGGGGAGGCGAGTGCAAAGGAGATGGGGTGCGATTGTTGCTCAGCCTGGACATCATGCTGCAGTCCGTGCACGTGGGATCACATTCAGTGCCAGTCTGTGCCATCTGGCCTCACGAGGTAGCCCTAGAGCACCCCCGGACTCCTGCTCACAGGCTCTTGGGAGGCCACACACACGTCTGACCCCTTCACTCCTGGCTGGCCTCTGCCCCCCACCCCACTAGGAAAGTCTCCCCCTTCCTCTTCCTGATGTTGACGCCACCTCAGGGATGTTGTGCTCCCCCATGTCGAAGTGGGTCAGGAGTCACCTGAACTGTGCCTTCAAGCATCCAAAGGTGCACTCCATCTGGTCATTGAATTGGTCCCTGCTGGGGTCCAGGTGACTGTGGTAGGACTTCATGAGCCATAGAATTAGAGGGTAGGCTGCATCCCGGATGATGCACAGTGGCATCTGCAAGTTCCCCACATGAAAGTCACACTGGGAGAAGAATGTGCCAGCCTCCAGCTTCTGGTAGAGGCTAGAGTTTCTGAAAATGCAGGTGCCATGTGCCCTTCCTGACCACCCGACGAAAATGTCCATGAACTGTCCATGGTGATCAACCAGAGCCTGCAGCATCATCGAGAAATAGCTCTTGTGGTTGATGTATTGGGCAGCTCGATGTAATGGTGCATGGATTGGGATGTGGGTTCCATCATTCACTCCCTCGCAGTTGGGGAACCCCAGGGCGGCAAATCCTGTGACGATTGGGTCCAAGTCTCCCAGGCAGATGACCCTGTGCAGCAGGATAGCGTTGATGGCCCTCACAACCTGCAGAAGGAGACAAACACACAAAATAAAGAATGAGAGAGGGAGTGCCCGAGCCCTTGGGAGGTGCCTGCCTCTCTCTCTTCCCCCCTCAAACACCCCAGGAGCCACCCTCTATGAGGCCACCTCCCCAGCAGGGCAGTGTAAGGATGAGATGGCAAGATGGTGTAACTGCCTGCAGGCAGATTTGAATGTGGGACCTCTAGAGCTGAGTATAGGTGCCTCTACCCTCTGAGCTAAAAGCCATCTGGCTCCCAGCCCATGCTGTAGAGGTCTCTTGATCTTAACTGTTGCTGTGGTCTAAGTACCACTTGCATTGCTCAGTAACCGCCCTAGGTGTGTGGGTTACCGTGGCACAACCCCCTGAAAGACGCTTGCAGTCTAGAAGTAGTTTCCGTGTGGTGTTATTCTCCATGCTGTTCCAATATGCTAATGATTCAGACAGTCAGATCTTGCCATATCTTTGTGTATATGTGCAAATATGAACAGAATTACAGAGCGTGAATGTGCACATCAGGAGTCAGAACTCTGTTGGAGAGTGCCTTCAGACTCGGCATTGTCTTTGCTTAGTTATGAGTAAATGACAAATTAAGTGAATGTATCATTTGAATTCTGACAGTCCTATGTTTCCGCTAGGACTCATTGAAAGGTTTGAGGAAAAATCCCTGATTGGGAGCAGGTTCTTATCAGCAGAACAAAGTCTGAAGAGTCTGAGTTCTGCACACCCATTCTTAGGACATAATGATGTCATATGACAATTTTGTATGTGGTATTTGCATCAAAGTATTTGCTACCCCAGAACTGGGCAACCTGGTGGAAGCTCATCCTCAGAGTGCTGGTACCAGAAGGAGGCTGGCCACACAGGACAGAAGGAGGCTGGAAAAAGCCCTGACTTTTAGGAGCTCAATCATGGAGTGTAAGGCGAAATTAGTTGTTAGTATCCCTATGTTGATAACGCTCCCTTGTTGATAATGTGTGCTATCCCTGGAGCATGAGCTTTAATTGTTAGGTGTTGTGTTATAAACTTTATGAAAACGTTGTCTATTGTCTATTCTGAGGGTAATCAGAAACGGCCAGACTCCAATCCTTACATCTGAACACCTATTTATCACTTTTTTGGGGAGAGAACTTCTGAGAAACACTTGTTTTTGTGTGTTTTCGGCCACAAATGTCTCTTCTTATAGTTTATACTAGATATTTCCTTCCTCCTCTTTTAGACTGTTTACATGTCTGATCTGGATCATACGCAAAACTTCAGGGTGGTAGTTTCTTTGAGCAGCTCAACTAGTTTACTTTTGGCATTTGTATGGCTCCATCAGAATGAGTTATTTTTCACTCAAGTCAGAACTCATTCAAGTAGGTCATGTATAAATTCTTAGTATTACTGGGAATTAAGCTTCAGATAATGTGTTAACATTTTTGTTTGTAAATTCCACAAATGACAAGTGAACTGAATTGTATCTTTGCAATTAGTGTGTTTCACCAGAAAAGATCAGAGCCTGCTCATTTCTGGGGCTTACCACTCTTTAACCCAGACAGTTACTCATTGGTGAATACTAATTTCCACCAAAGTCTTGACTAATGATGGCTAATCAAAGGGGCAGCGGAATTACCTCCCCTTCCTCCAGCCCCTCTCCCCAACAAATCAATGAGACAGAGGGCTGGGCAACAGTAGCTGATTCAGTGCTCTGGTCCCTGCAACCATAATTGCACTAGAGCAGCCTTGATTAAGAAGAGCTGTGCCTTACTGATGGAACAGGTTGGGCTAAGGAGAGCGAAGAGGCTAATTAGCTCATTAGGCAGAAGGAAGAAAAGACACAGGAAGCCGAGGAAGAAAGTTCAAATTGTGTGAAGGCACTTACAGAAGCAGGGCCCAGAGGTACCTGGGGAAAGTTACCTTCTATTCCTGCCCCTCCTCTCCATGGCCAAAGTGTAAAAATGGGGCTGCATGAGTCTAAAAAGGGGTTAGGGAAGGAAGCCACATGGAGCACTTATCAGAAGAAGGGCTACAAACTGCTTGCAATCTAAAAAGAGGAACTGTCCTGTCACAGGCAAAATTTTTGAATTTTGATTAGCGGTGAACTCTTCCGTTTACCTGTATCTACCTTGCAAGTACCTTTGTCCTTCCCATGCCCACATGGGAATGAAACAGATGAAATTTCATGAGACAAGCTGGTCCTGATGGTATTTGTGGCCTGACAGGAAGTACTAGAAAGTATTCTCAAGAGATATTTCAGCCCAGTTTTGTAAACTCAGGAGACAGCACACAAATCTGATGTGTGTTGAAGTGTGTGGGGTGTATATGTATGAAAAATATGGAATCATTTATATCCTTGTTTCTCCTTCGAGAGGCATCCCTGGGGGTGCTCCACCACATGAGGTGTAGAGCGTCCCAGAACCTCTGGATGGAGTTTCTTCAGCAGTGTCTTGGAGGAGGCCGAGTATGCATGGCGCACGAAGCGCGTGGGCTCCCTCGCTAGCTATGCGCATTCACAGCCCCCACCTCCCTTCAGCTCTTTTCTACCATCCCCGGCTGCACATGGAACCAATGTCGCACAGAAATAAGGAGCTCAAATTGAAAAGGCTCCTCAATGACAACAGCAACTTCCTCTGACCCAGGCTCTGGGCAGAGCTCTTAATCCAACAAGGATAACCTTAAGCCCTTTAAGAAAAGGGCAAGCTCATTACTTCAGCAACCCACCAAGAGGCATTCTGAGGTAAAAAAGTAGATAAGAACCATCTGAGTATGTTTGACCACCCAGGTACTTTGGGCAAACAGTGTAATAAGCCAGAAAGCGCTTCACATGCTGCACTTACTGAGGCAACATGCCATTCCGTGCCAGCCTCAGAAACCCCGGGAACGCTGACCGTTATTGCAGCTCTACCGTTCCTCAGTCTCTCATGACGACACCTTGAGAAAGGATAGAGCATTCAGTGAATGCCGCCCCTTCCTCTCAACTATTAGGGGCTGTAGCTCTCCCTCTCAGCTCTGCAGTAAATACAGGCTCCTTTCAGCTAGTGCAGCCCCCTGCATCATAAACTCCCCTGGTCACCTGCAGGGAGAATAAAGACTTTCAGATTGATTCAACTCTTCACTCCGCTATTTTGAGTGAAGATACGTACATTCAGTGTACAAGAAGCGTGAGAAGGGACAGTTGTGGGGAGAGGATTTCGAACCTCTCATCCAGAAGGGTCACTGGGAACACACAGTCTCATGCAACCAGACCTTCTCAAAGTGCAAATGGCTCCCTGGGCTCCCTATCTGTGGATGCCCCCGCCTGTGGCATAACCCCCTCAGTGGCAAATGTGACACCACTGCACAGAAAGAGACCATGTAAAACTAAGCATATAGATAAGCCTCTTTCATGCTCTACTAAATCTCCTCACAGACACACTAGGAGGAGTGATAATGACAGCCAATATTCCCCTATGTCAGCGACGGGATCTTTGGCTCACACAGCTTCATTAGCTGATACAGGGAAATCAATTCTACCTCCTTCCGCTAACACCGCGGAGGACATTTCCTCTTTTAAAGACTTATTTAAACAGGTTGCACAGGGCCTAAATATCCCTGTGGAGGAAGTACAAGATACTCCCCACGAGCTCACTAACATCCTACAATCCAGCTCATCAACAAAAATTGCTCTTCCTATCAATCCAGCCATTCTTCAATCTGCAAAAACTTTATGGCAGACACCTGCCTCAATTTCCCCCTATAAGCAGAAAGGCGGACTGAAAGTATTTTGTGCCACCCAAGGGATCCGAATTTCTCTTCGCACATCCCCCCATAATTCCCTGGTGGTGGATGCTGCACAACAGAGAAACAAGCAGCAAAATCGCTCAACCCCATCTGACAAGGAGAACAAGAGATTAGAAGCGTTTGGCAAAAGAGTGTGTGCTTCAGCCACACTTCAGGTGAAGGTAGCGAATTATTCAGCCCTACTTAGTAAATACGATTACAACAATTACATGAAAATGAACGCATTTATTGATGATCTGCCAGAAAGCAAAAAAGTACATTTCAAAGCCATTGTCTGAGGTGCAAACAATTTTACGTACAGTGCTGCAAGCTGCGCTCAATGCAGCAGACACAGCCACAAGATCAATGCCTACAGCTGTTACTATGCGGCAGGCCTCCTGGTACAACAATTTGGACTTCCCGTGACAGGTACAGCCAGCTGTGGAAGATCTCCCCTTTGAAGGGGAAAACCATTTTTCCTCAAAAACTAATGAAGTTCTTCAATCTATGAAGGACTCCAGAGCCATTCTCCAATCCTTGGGTATCCAGACTCTACAATGAGAACATGACAATATAGGTACCAACTATATCAAAGACCAAGGTACCAGCAGCCCCCTTTCCAGTACCACAGACAAGAACAACTCCCATATTCACAGCGGGGTTGAAATAGGCAGCGGAGATGACTGTCCCAGACTAATACACCCAGCCTTCCAGGGCAATCCAATAAGCACATTTAAAAATACAGTCAAGAGATTGGAAACCAGAACGCCATCTCCAGAATCAAGGTCCAGACACGAGTGCCATCAACACACTCATATGGTGCTAGACTGTTTTCATTCTCTAGGACTTCTAGTGAACCACCCCAAGTCAATGCTTACAACCTCACAGACCATCCGATTTATTGGGACACACCTCAACTCTGTCACAGCCAGAGCTTCCCTCCCACATGACAGAGTCACTCACATCAGGCGCCTGGCACTATCCTTCTAGGACATGCCTACAGTCACAGCCTCCAACTGCAACCCAGTGGTGCCCAACATGAGATTATTTATGAGGTGTCTCCAAAGCTGGCTTCTAACCCAGTACAAACCAAACATTCATTCACTGACAAAGAGACTAAAAATGCCTCCACCAGTCAAGGCATCATTAAGATGGTGGACAAAGGCATCCAACCTAACTATAGGCACACCTTTCCAATCCACAGAGGTCATCACCATGGATGCCTCACTCACAGGTGGGGGTGCTCACATGAAAAGAAGAACAGCTCAAGGCCTATGGTCTTCTGCGGAGCGTGCTCTGCATATAAATATTTTAGAACTCAGAGCTGTCTGCCTAGCAAGTAAAAAACTGCTCCCTTGAGCAAGAAGTATACACATCCGTGTCTACACGGACAACATGGCATGCATGTTCTATGTAAACCGGCAAGGTGGAACACAGTCTCAGCCCCTCTGCAGAGAAGCCATAGCCCTTTGGAACTGGGCCATAGCACGGGATATCCGATTATCTGCATGCTATCTACCCAGAGCTCTCAGTATGACAGCGGATGTTCTAATCAGAGCCCTCCCACAGGAACACGAATGGGAGATGGACCATACAGTCCTACAAGAGATATTCAGCCAATGGGGCCAACCCTGTATAGATCTGTTTGCCACCAGATCCAACAGAAAATACACAATGTATTGCTTCAGAGCAGGCATGGGAAACGTTCCTTAGGGAACGCTCTGATTCTGACATGGAATGCATCCCTGCTGTATGCATTCCCTTCCCTTCCCCTCCTCAGCAGAGTCATCATAAAGATATGGAGGGACAAAGCAAATCTCATCCTTATAGCTCCATGCTGGCTGCGCCAACCTTGGTTTCCCCTACTTCTCGGGATGACACACAGCCATCCAATCACGTTACCGCAGGTACCTCACATCCTCTTATCACCCGCAAATCAGGACATCTCACCCTCAACTACTGATGCTCCATCTAAAAGTGTGACACCTTAATGGTTCACTGGCATAGAGCTCCACTGTTCCCAGCAAGTCCGGGAGGTTCTCCTGCACAGCAAAGCTCCTGCAACAAGGAAAATATATATTAGTAAATGGACGCATTTTACACACTGGGTGAGCGACCGCAATATACTACCTCAAACAGCCCCACTGCCGGTAATTCTGGAATACATGCTGCACCTAAAGCAGTCTCGTCTCTCCTTAGCCTCAATTAGAGTGCACCTAGCAGCTGTAACAACATTCCACGCACCACTGGATGACACCACTTTATTTGCACACCCTACAACTAAACAGTTTTTGAAGGGTCTGCAAGCTCTATACCCTGACGTGTCACCCCCACAACAACTATGGGACCTCCACCTACGCCTGTCCTCCAAACAGCCTACTTAGCCGATCTGAAGTCCCTACCACCATAAGATAGACTGCTTGTAGTCACCTCATGTGGAGCACTCCAGGGACGCCTCTCGAAGGAGAGTTACTCACCTCCTGTAACTGACATTCTTCGAGATGAGCATCCTTGGGGGGTGCTCCACTACCCTCCCTTCCTTCCCTCTACTTCGGAAACCTTAAGAAAACTCCACAATCATGTAAATCATGCTTCTCTGCTGGGTTCCGGATAGAGAGGGAACTAAAGGGAGGCGGGGGCTGTGCATGCATATAGCTAGCGAGGGAGCCCGCACGCTTCACATGCTGGGCATGCGCAGCCCCCTCCGAGACACTGCTGAAGAAACTCCATCCAGAGGTGCTGGGATGCTCTACACCTCATGTGGAAGAATGTCAGTTACAGGAGGTGAGTAACCTCCTCTTCCCCATTTGCTTATGTAGATTGTAAGCTATTCAGGGTAGATGATGGCAACTTTCTGTGTGTGGACAGCAACCAGCGAATTGTGTGCACTAGTCACACACAGATAATGTTGTGCTGGAAGGTGCTAATGGCTGCTATCATGGAGGTCTTTGATCCAGAGACAGTCACAGACTTCATTAAAGTCAATTATAACATTCTTCCAGGATCAAGAACCCTTTACAGTGAAATAGCTTTAGATAGCGAATGTTACCCCATGAAGCACTAAGCTGCATGGCAAGGCCTGAACAGAGCTAGCTGAGGGTTTTCCTTGGTTGCAAGGTCAGGGGCTAAGGTATTGATTGCAACTTATGTCTAGGGGAGGCACAAAGCCAGCAGATGCAGTTATGTGACTGACTCTGAGAGGAAGTGAAGAGGCAGAGCTTTTCTGGCACAGAGCTCACTGGAATGGCAGACGTGGGTTTCTGAGCAAGGAACATGCCAGCTGTTGCCTTGTTTCTACTATGTTCAAACACACAAGTCTTTGTGTGCATTTTGTAGAATGAACAAAATTACACCAAAGAGATACCTGATTGATTTTTCAACTTAATGGAAACAACCCTCCTAACCATTCAGGCCAGTGGCACGGGATATAATAGTTGTCCAATAGAGCTTGTTGAGATTAATGTTCTTTAACAGATAATCATGTCACTTACAGCGGGTATGTCTACAGTACAGTGTTATTTTGAAATAGCTTATTTCGAAATAACGCGTTTAGGCACAAAATGCATTTCAAAATAGCGTTTTGCTATTTCGAAATAATGCGTCCACACTGAGTGGATTCTGAATCGCATTTAAGTCTGGCTGGAGCCAGTTTCAGCAGGGCAGCAGGTCAGGACTTACTGTGTGGGGCTGTGCTTAAAGGGACTCCCTCAGACAGCTAGTTCTCAGGTTTCCATGCTTGCTTGACTACCTCGATGAGGGACAGCAAAGCATTTTGTCTCTGCATGCTTTGGTTGCCCTCACTCGGGACACTACAGTACTCTGCAACATGGAGCCAGAGCTTTCAAAAAAAGGCATTCTCCCTCGTAAAACGAGGTTTTCCGCAGTCGAAAAAGCTGCTGCATTTTTTGATTTACTTTTTAAAGAATGCAGCAGCAATCTAGATGCAGGGGAAGTTTTTTTTAGAAAAAAGGCCACTTTTTTCGACAAAACCCTGTAGTCTAGACACACTCATAGAGATTAGACCAACAAATTTGTATCCAGTCTGAAAAAAGATGTTGTGGTTAGACAAATGTAATGGAATATCCAGTTCTTCATATCTTTGTTCTTTGGTTGCAAGCCTGCCTGGACTGGTGGTGGTCTAGTGTCAACTGGCAGCTGGCTGGTGACTATGTGAAATTAATTTAATCTCAGTCTTATTCTTAGTGGGCAGCTGTCCAAACTGAAAAACAAAACTCCCTATTATAATTGGTGTATTTGTTGGCAATCTCAGCAAATGAGTCCAAGACTGAATAGGTATCAGGATTTGAACTATTCTTGCATCCCTAATGGATCCAGGCGGATTGGGCTTGAGACATACTGGTGGAGCAGCATACTTGATACTTGCATTGTAGTTGCCCATGCCTTAACTTTTCAGTACACAGAGAGCATCCGTCTCCTCAGGTGACCATCTGGTGCCTTTTCCAGCTGAAATTTATTCTAACCAAACATGTCTGAAACACTTAAATAGCTCCCATCACTATTAACAAAATGAGTTAAAATAAAATAAAGCACTAAGCATAAAACAAATCTTTGTACAAGTTCATCATGACCCTCCAAAATATTTTAACACCCTGGTTTACAGGAATATTTATGTGCAAGCATATTCCAATGGAGTAGACAGTGGTGGAGGAATAGAAAGGAATAGATGAGTGTGAAGGAGCAAAGGAATGGATAAAAGAGGAGGTAGAGGGTGGTAGAGGATGCTCTACCAGGGTCCTAAGGAACAGGGTGTGGACTCTGCTGTTACACTCTGCTTGTGTTACCTGTACAATTATAGGAAATGCATATTACCATGGCAAGTAGGTATTACCAGTTAGCGAGTAGCTACAGACATAGGTGTGTGCACTACGGGTGGCGTGGCCCCATCTGCCGGCCAGGTGGAGAAGCGGAGCGCCACAGGGGAGGGGGAAGTGCGGTGATTCTCACCGCCGGGCTGCCTCTGTGCTTGAAAATGAAAATGAAATGATATGTTTTGACTCCAAACTAGAAGGTAATTTTAAAGAAACCAAATGTTATTATTTTTAAATTTCCCATTATTTAAACTCTGATTTTGGGGGATCCACTCATGTTTGAATGACTAGGGTTGTCAATACTGAACACTGCATTTTCACTGAAGCATCTTCATTGCTTTTTCTGGAATTATATTTGCTTTTATGTAAATATCAAATGAAATCAGACACATGGAAGTCGGAAAAAAATCTAATTTATATATAAAAATAATATATATTTTTCACAATTGCCTTATCAAAAAAGTCAAGACATCCTGTTCATCTCATTCGCCTCAAAAGGCAATAAATAGAAACATGTGCAAGTATAGTCACAGATTATGAAATTCTCTTCTCCTGTTGAATCTGTCCAGAAAAAAAGTAAACTAAAAGGTCATGTTGTAGGAAGGGAAAGTTTATGACGCACAACCATATGCAATCTACGGAGGTTATAACACTCTGGTTTTTTTAATTAGGATTGGTAATATATTTTAATCAGGTCCAGTAATACTTTGTTAATCATTTCCTGTTATCTTGTAAATGTCTTCATCTTGCACATGGATTTAAATTTTGTTGGCAATTGTTAAACCCCTTTGAAGGACTGAATGATGATTTTTACTCTAATCAAATGTTTAAGACATGCTGGCATGGTGGGCCTCTCATACACGGACTATGGTTGGATACGTAAGTTTTTCCTGTTACAGACTAACTCGGCTACGCCTTTGAAGTTATTGAAGATACATCCCTTCTCCAGACACCAAGCAAGTCCATTAAGGAAGTTGTATTCAGTTGGATTATTTCAACATTTCTGACTGTACTTGTAGAAAACTATTATAAGCTGATTGGAGTTTTAAGAGATCATCTGCTTGAAAAGTGCCTTGTTTTTGATTAAGGAAGCACTTGCAAGATTTGATATAGCAGCATTGACTACATTGGCAGTAGGCATTTCTTGAGGAAATCACTAATGGCTGAATTAATGGTAGCTTTTTTCAGCTATTTTTTAATCCAGAAGAAATGCCCTACATCTATACCATTATAGTTTATGTGCTGTATTGCAATAAGTTTTCCCTCCAATACACCTCATTTACAGCTGTCAGAGAAGTGCTAGGCACATGTTTAAAACAGTCAAACTTGATGTAGCATCTTCTGGTGAGATGATTTTTTTATTTAGTTGTAGTGATGAAGAATAACTATCAGAGGCAAATAGTACAGAAATATGACAGTGAACTTCAGCTGTAGTTTTAAAATTAGTTCATTTCCCTCCTTTTCCATATGCTTTTCGCAAATATTTGAGCAATTCAGCTGTGTTTACACAAAAGTTTGTGACAGATTTCCATAAAGTGAATTTCCATAAAGTGAATTTTACATTTATGCTTGCAAATGTTCAAGCTGGAAGTGTTTGTGTGCTCATCTAGAAACCAAGTAACTGGACTTATCTTGTCAGGGGTAACCAAGCCAGACCACTCAAAGGTCAAATATTGACTATGTATGGAGAATTGTTTGTGATCCATCTTTAGAGTAAGAAAAAAGGGTGGGGAGGAAATGTTCAAAATGATCTTAAATAATGAATCAATTCAAGAAAATTACAATAAGACAGCATACAATTCACAACAGCAATATGTGTCATTCATACAATAGATTATTCATTGTGGATTATTTATTTAGGTCTACTAATGGCAGTGCCCCCATTTCTTTCCTCCTGGGATTAAAATTGAGAATGAAAAAACATATATGCATTAAAATAACGTTGATACTTTTATCTCCCCCATGCCGCAATGCAGTGGTTCTTTTGGAAAGCAAAGAGCAGTATATTGCCCAAATATTTTATTTTATTTTGTTTTATTTTGTTTTTAGTTTTTAGTTTTTGTCTTTGTGTTTATTTTTTGTTTTTAGATTGTGTCCTTTGTTCATCCCAAAACAAAAATTGTAAAACCATTTCAAATGAATAGTGAGTTTTTTTTTATGTATTGGGGGTAAGACAGGGGTTTCTTTGAAACACAAGTAAAAGTGGCCAAGCTGAGCAGTTTTCTAAATCCTAAATCACCTAAGAACAGATCTAGCATCCACGGTAAATTTTTGGTTTTTCAAAAGTCTTTCTAATATACAATGTGCAGATTTCCTTTTATGAGTACATACTAGTCTTAACATGAAAATCACTTAATGCATCTGATGCAGTAATAACAATAGTTTCAGTGAGCTGGAATTTCCTGCATAGTGGACACAGCAATCTTGAAATGTTGATGGGTTTAGCAAACTGATAAACCAGTGGCTTTCTATAAGCACTTGTGAAAGGACCACTTCCATAAGAGAAACATATCTGGAAAACCACAATGTGATGTCAGATGCAATCATGGGCATAATAATGGAGCAGGAACTTCATAGCTTCAAATAAACTGTTTGAATTTGCAAAGCATTTTCCCAATGCAATTTGTATGTGGGTCCCCTCCCCCCCCATGTATAAAGTAACATTTTTTAATAATCCAAAGCTGGATTTAAACTTTAGGGGCAGGGTGTTGCAAAATTCATGTCTGGGTACAAGCTACTGTACATTGGGTGGTAGGAACATTGCCTGCTTTCCTGATGATTGCTCTTGATAACAATTTTGAGTAGGGCCATACAACTTCACTTAGCTGCACATAGGTTCAGAAATTAATGGCACTTCAGAAAGTGCCTCCAGAAGTGGTAAGATGGCAGATGGATTGTTCAGTGAAGTCCTCCTGCAACTGCTTTTTGAGCTACTGCATCTAGAGGACTGAGTCTATGTCCTCACTCACCCTAGTGGAAATTCCTGTAATCTCCTTTAGAATCCTTCAAATGCTCTTTGTTGCTTTCTTGTCTAGAGTACACCAGTGGCAGGAATAAATATCAGAGGCAAATAGTGCAGAAATACACTATAACATTTCAGCCTCAGACCCCTTTGTTTTGTTTCAAGCCTCGTTGAGCTCTAGAACCAGTTTAAAATGTTCAGCTGGAAAGTCCATTAGGATACTCCCCTGAGAAGTATCCTTTTGTGTTTCATGGTAGTTGCTGAGCTATTCAATGCAATCTTGCACCTTCAGCTTTTAAACCTTCTCCTGGAATGTGAGCATAGAATCATAGAACCATAGAGCTGGAAGAGTACTTAGAAGGTCATCAAGTCCAGCCCCCTGCTCTAGGCAGGACCAATCCCAACCCAGCCAGGGCTTTGTCAAGCCGAGACTTAAACACTGCTAGGGATAGAGTCTCCACTACTTCCCTAGGTAACCCATTCCAGTGCTTCACCACTCTCCTAGGGTATGTCTAGACTACATGCCTCTGTTATCAGAGGCATGTAGTTTAGGCTACTGGGCATAGGGAAACGAAGCTGCAATTTAAATAAATAATTGCGGCTTCATTTAAATTAAAATGGCTGCCGCACTCTGCCGACCAGCTGATGATCAGCTGTTTGTCGGCAGATCGGGGCAGTCTAGATGCGCCGTGGTTGACAAGGAAGCCTTTGTCGACCGGCGCAGGTATGCCTCGTGAAACCAGGTTTACCTTGTTCTGCTATCTGTCACTACTGAGAACAGCCTTTCTCCATCCTCTTTGGAACCTCCCTTCAGGAAGTTGAAGGCTGCTATCAAATCCCCCCTCACTCTTCACTTCTGCAGACTAAACAGACCCAACTCCCTCAGCCTCTCCTCATAGGTCATGTGCTCCAGCCCCCTAATCATGTTGGTTGCCCTCTGCTGCACCTCTCCAGTGCGTCCTCATCCTTTTTGTAGCTGGGGGGCCCAGAACTGGACACAATACTTCAGATGTGGCCTCACCAGAGCCGAATAGAAGGGAATAATCACTTCTCTGGATCTGCTGGAAATGCTCCTCTTAATGCAACCTAATATGCCATTAGCCTTCTTGGCTACAAGGGCACACTGTTGACTCATATCCAGCTTCTCATCCACTGTAACTCCTAGGTCCTTTTCTGCAGAACTACTACTTAGCTGGTTGGTCCCCAGCCTGTAACAATGCTTGGGATTCTTCCGTCCCAAGTGCAGGACTCTGCACTTGTCCTTGTTGAACCTTATCAGATTTCTTGTGGCCCAATCCTGCAATTTGTCTAAGTCACTCTGGACCCTATCTCTGCCCTCGAGTGTATCTACCTCTCCCCCTAGCTTAGTGTCATTGCAAACTTGCCGAGGGTGCAATCCATCCCCTCATCTAGGTCATTAATAAAAATATTGAACAAAACCGGTCCTAGAACCAATCTTTGGGGCACTCCACTAGAAACTGACCACCATCCTGACATCGAGCCATTGATCACTACCTGCTGGGCCCGGCCTTCTATCTATCCATTTTACTGTCCATTTATCCAATCCATATTCCCTTAACTTGTATGAGCTCTTTATGCCCTGGGACATTAGGGTGTCTCCCTGACATGGATCCTTCACTTGCATGAGAGATCATTGAATTAGTAGACCAGAGAGGCATCTAAGAATGGGATAAAAGTAAATGTATTTTACTCTGATTTTATGTTTTTCTCTTTTCTTGGTTGAGGCACTGCCCCTGCCAATCCAGTATTAGAGCCACAACTGCTGGGGGCCTATTCTGGAGAAAAGGCAACTTTAATCATAGCCAGATAGTCCCCTCACCTGGGGCTGTGAGACAATGCCTCTGGCCATCCTAACCAGTCTGCTTTGCTAGTCCATGTCCATTTTGGGGTGATAATGGTCACTTGTGGGTCTGCCTTGAAAGGAAGTTGTGATCACCTAATGCCACATCCCTAGAAGGACTTTTCTGCACTAGCTTTCAACATAGTGAAGTGAATCTGTCCCCTTCTGTTTTTTTCTAGTGAAAGGGAGGCCTTGAGTATGTGTTAGAGGAATTCCTTTGACTCAAAATAGGCTAGCAAAAGCAACCTCTCTTTTATTCATAAGAACACTACTGTATTTTCTGCCCATTTTTGATCTTGGCTCCATTTGGCATCCTATATTTCTAATGGATATTTCCCCTCCGCCCTTATGTCCCTTTTTCATAGTCACTCTTAAATAATTTCCCTTCATGCTGATTTTACTCAGGTAAACCATCCCATTTGCTTCACTAACATTATTTTTTAGCATAAGGTGAGCAGGATCATGTCCTTGGTGTATACATGAGGTGGGAATGAAGGTTCTAAATGTGGCCTCTAATTAGCAGAAAAATAAGTCCCCATTTTAAGTAAATGTCTGCATTCACAGTGTAAAAATCACCTGTAAACCACTAAAGAAAAGCAGTTTCCAGCATATGCATGGTTTGGTGTATATTACAGTGTAACAGGAAAAAAGGCACACTTCATAGTGGTCAGTTTATGAAACCAGACTTGGGAAAGCGCAGTAGCATAATACAAGTGTCTGCTCTTTATAATAACCCATTTCTATCTGAGAGTAACATTCATGGAGCTGGCATCTTAAAAAGCTACCTTAATGGTATTAGTTTACCAGAAATGGATTTTTTTATTCCATCATAGAAGAAACTGAATTATTTTTATGGCCAAACAGTGACACATTTTCAATAAGATGACGTAACACTAGCCTCTGCATTTAAAAGGAGAGGGCTATACAATCATACAGAATTCAAACAAGTTTAGAGGAAAAAACCAAAATGATGGTGCTCAAATCAGGAGACGCAGGATTACATTTTCAAAGATGTGGTTGCTCTGCTTGAAGATTTTTGCACCCCAAAACTCAGCTGATAGTTGCATCATTAGTTACTAGATTGCAACTGAAAATCAAGTAATGAGAGTTATGTACATTTGTGCCAGCAATCTGGGAGGCTGGGCTTGACTGAAAAAAACCCACAACCATGATACCAGCTAAAGACACTATGCAGAGGGCCTCCTTAAAACAAAAACCATATTGTTAAAATCAGTGAGTGCAGTGACTGAGCAGAAGAATCTTTGTTGTAAGTTGGGATTCATTTAGTATTAAAAGCAAGAGCAGCAACAGTCCTACTGAATGCTTCCTCCCTGTCCCCTCTGCAAAAGTTGTGGTAGCCCTGGAGAGTCGTGGCGTTCCCCAAATTCCTCTTGTGTGAGGGGAAAAAAGACAGAAAGCTCCTTCTGACATTGCCCTTCATTACACTTCTGGGTGACTAGGATTCAGAGGGCAGGCACAATCTGCCCTATAATGCACAGTAGTTGCTATAAAATTAAGACCACCCACCCACACATCCACCCAGAGAATTTCCAATTTAAATAATTCCTAAAATGTACTGCATCTTTAGGATGATACACTTTAAAAAAAATTCTTAGAAAATTATATCCATCCTGTAGGAATTTTGCAGACTGGTTTAGAAATAGCCCTATAAAAAGGCAATCATTTTCTATTAAATTCCATAGGTGGCTAGAGTAATTTGTATAGAACACTATTGCACTTTTTTAAAATCATGTTCATTTTCTTCCCTATTGAATTCTGCCAGACTTTTCCATAAGGACTATAGAGTACAGACCTTTGTCTTTCATTCCTATGTTGCATCATGTCCTGGGTAGCTGACTGATAGCAGAAAGCACTATGTCCCTTTGATGATCCCTGCTGAAGTGCTGTTGATGGCATCATGACAGATGGGACTTGAACAGTTCTAATTTTATCTTCATCTGCAGAAGGATTAGCAGTTAAACTCCCTTATTCCTTTGACATACTTCCCCATCAAAGGTCAAAAACAATTGTTTGATAAACAGAGACTATAATTTTATTTTTAGCCATGTTAGTCTGTATCTGCAAAAACAATGAGGAGTCCTGTGGCACCTGAAAGATTAACTGATTTATTTGGACATAAGCTCTCGTGGGCAAACACCCACTTCGTCAGATGCATTGGAGTGGAAATCACAGTCAGGATGGGTGCAATTTATTTGAGGCAAAAGTTGAATTAAGCTATGCAACTTCAGCTATGTCAATTGTGTAGCTAAAGTCGAAATAGCTTAATTAGGCTTCTGTTGCTGTCTACACATCAGGAAGTCAAAGAATGCTCTTCCTTCAACTTCCCTTACTCCTAGTGAAATGAGGGTTACAGGAGTTGGAGTAAGAAGTCCTCCAGCTTGATATTATTTTGAAATAATGGCTTACTGTGTAGGCACGCATTTTGTTATTTTGAATTAATGTCGGTTATTCCCAAATATCACTGCTGTGTAGATATACCCTCAGGCTACGTCTACACTGGCATGAATTTCCAAAAATGCTTTTAATGGAAAAGTTTTCCGTTATAAGCATTTTTGGAAAAGCCCGTCTAGATTGGCAGGATGCTTTTCCGCAGAAGCACTTTTTGCGGAAAAGCATCCGTGGCCAATCTAGATGCGGTTTTCTGCAAAAAAGCCCCGATCGCTGTTTTCATGATCGGGGCTTTTTTGCGGAAAACACTACCGTGCTGTCTACACTGGCCCTTTCGGGAAAAAGTCTTTCGGGAAAAAGACTTTTGCCCGAACGGGAGCAGCATAGTTTTTCCGGAAAAGCACTGATGATTTTACATTAGATCGTCAGTGCTTTTCCGGAAATTCAAGCGGCCAGTGTAGACAGCTGGCAAGTTTTCTCGGAAAATCAGATATTTTGTTTCCGAATATTTTATATTCCTTTTTATTTGCTTTTGAAATTGTAAACAGATTGCATCAAATAATAATATTGCTGTTACCAAACAGGGCATGTAAAGAGCACTATCAAGAGCACTAAAGAATAATGTCACCAGAGAAATAATTTGCTTGCAGAAGGAGCCCTGTTCACACTCATTCAGTGATGTCTGCATTAATATATGGTGGGCCAGCTACCTCCATACCATCATGAAGAGAGGATGGGAATCAGTGGGTTGGGAAGGAGACAGAATGGGAGGTAGTGTAAATCATTGTCCCACTTGCTGATGTTTAGCAGCTAATCTTTAAAAAAGTAACTTGTGCCTGGAGGTAATTTTTCTGTGACCACCTCTGCCTCCAAGACCCAGGAAAGCCTGGTAGCATGGCTCCAATGGAGCTGGGTTGCCCAGAGTAGGTGGTGAGATTAGAAGGCTGGCAATATATATTTAGAACTGAAATGTCTATCTTAGTGCATACTTTTACAGAATTTAACTTAGTAGTTCTCAATCTTTTTCTAGTGATGCCCTCCTTAAAATGGATCAGTAAGTGGGCACCTCTTTCTTTTCTTTTCTTTTCTTTTCTTTTCTTTTCTTTTCTTTTCTTTTCTTTTCTTTTCTTTTCTTTTCTTTTCTTTTCTTTTCTTTTCTTTTCTTTTCTTTTCTTTTCTTTTCTTTCGTTGTACATTCTGGTAGGAAGTGGAGGGTGGCATTACATGTAGCTAGATGAATGCCATGCGATCAAGAGAAAGATGTTTAGATTTTTGGTTGATGCTGAGTCTCTAGAACTGTATGTATCAGCTGCCCTTGTAACAAGATGCTTTGCGGGCCTGTGGGAGCAACAGCTAAGACTGGGAGCCTTCAAGGAGCGATCTGCTGCTTTACCCATAACTACAGGAACACTTTTGCATTGAGGAGAGTCATCAACTCTGGTAGTTAATGTAATTTTGTGCATGTCTCTGGTGCTTCTCTGATAACCCATAATCCCCTGGGAAACAATGACTCAGCTACATGATCTTAGCCACTCACATTCATGTGATGCAGTATTTAGATGAATTCTGCCCCAGATAAACAGCAGACATAATTATTAATTAGCATTAGCTAGATATGTTCATGGGAAGAAAGTCTAATACATTCCAAATGAGTGCATCTCAGTTCAGTGGAATGTCCTTTGAAATAGGGGTCAGTATTAAAACTTGGTTTGTTTTCATTCTTTAGGATTTCAAAACTCTCTTTAAGTGTTTTTCCTGATGCACCCTAATGGTGTAACTTCTTGCATGCAACCATAAGCAGTGGCACCTTGCAAATATATAAAATGTCTGTAGTATTTCAAATACAGTAATAGGAATACAGCTGGTCATTTTACATCTTCACAACTTTTTGAGGAAGAAAAAAATATTAAGACGGGCCTATTGTGATTAATTTTTGTATAAAGTTAATAAAGAAACAATACAAATACAAAATATTAAATGACTTGCAGAGTGTATATGCCACTAAATACCACACATTTCTCAGAATATTCAATAAAAATATGCAATTACTCACAGGAAGAGGATGCCATTGATGGCTAAGCTGTTTGTGCTGTCCTGAGAACAAACTGTTGATACATAATGTACCCCACAAGGTACTTTTAAATCCTCAAATTCTTTCTTATGTTCTAAAATAGTCTCTGGGCTGAGGTTCAAACCTGTTGCAAAGGAATGAGAGAATGGCAGTGAGGCAGAAGTCTGTGATTTTGGTTAACTAGATTGTCCCTGTGGCCACAAGCAACTTGATATTCACCCTAAACTAAAATAATCACTCTTCTAGATAATCTCAGATGGTTTACATATAGGTCTTATGCACCAGGGCTTTTAAAATTTAAATCAATTTCCAGGCTAGAAAGAATATAGATAGAAACAAAGAGCAAGTTTGCTATTTTACAATTGGGTATTGTTGTATGTTATAGCCAGTGGGCATGTTTCTAACTTAGTGGCAGAAGCAGATATTTCACAATATGTCAGAAGGGTAGAAATGCTATCAGGGCAAAGCATTCTCAGGAGATAAGAACCCTCTCTCTGAATTTAATGGAAAAAGTCTTGTATCATTCCGTAATGATCACCTTCTCCAGCTGATGGAGGAATAATATAAACAGGTTTGTGAAACAGTGGTGTTAACCATCCCAGCTCATGGATAAAACTGTAAGGTGATCCTTCAGCTGCAGTGAATGGACAGGAAAAGGGTAAATTGGTAGAGGCCTGAAAACCAATGTGTCTGATCAGTATATAGGCATATAAATTTCTTCTTCAAAATGAGTTTACATACCTGTTATACCCTAGTCTGTGGCTCAGGTCTTTCAGTGAGATCCTACTTCTTACAGACAGTATAGGTAAAGTGTAAATGTTTGCAAGAAAAAGTTAAGTATTGACTAACAATCTATTTGTGTGTATGATCTATTGTTTAGCTGCACGTAAATGTAAATGTTTTGCTTGTTTAAAATTATTTGGCCAAATTGTGCTCTCAGAGCTTCAGGCCATTTGGATTTCTGGATAGTCTTCAAGGGTATGTCTACACTATCCCACTAGTTCGAACTAGTGGGGGTAATGTAGTCATCTGCAGTTGCAAATGAAGCCCGGGATTTCAATTTCCCGGGCTTCATTTGCATGAAGCCGGTCGGCGCCATTTTTAAATGCCGGCTAGTTCGAACCCCGTGCCGCGCGGCTACACGCGGCACGGAGTAGCTAGTTCGGATTAGGCTTCCTAACTAGCTACTCCATGCCGCGTATAGCCGCGTGGCACGGGGTTCGAACTAGCCGGCATTTAAAAATGGCGCCGGCCGGCTTCATGCAAATGAAGCCCGGGAAATTCAAATCCCGGGCTTCATTTGCAACTGCGGATGACTACATTATCCCCGCTAGTTCGAACTAGCGGGGTAGTATAGACATACCCCAAGGCATTCCTTTTACCCTTTAAAGCCCAAACTGGTTTTGAATCTGGAAACCTGAGAAACTGCCTCTCTCCCCTTACTGAGATTCCATACTTGTAAAGTATGCGCTGAAGACTCCTTTAAACAGAGCAAGATGCTGCTCACAGGGCATTGTCTATTAAGATCCTGGATTGCAGAATCTGCTTCCCCACTGATCTCCCAAAACCCAGATGTATTAACCTCCCACATACTCAGTAAAACCATTTTCTCTCCTAAGCACCCGAGGATAAGACATTCCAAAAGACTGTGGTGTTTGGCTTGGAAGTCTTTCTCACTGAGTTCCTTACTTGCAGAGAGATAAGAAGCCTCTGTTACTTTGAAAATTAGCAGAGCAGGTACCAACTCATGTTAAGGTCCTCATATCTCAGATGAACATGATCAAATACATGTCTGGAATCAGTATGGCTCATCTGTGGATTGGTATTATTAAAATAGAGTAGTAAAAATGTGTCTAGTGTTTATAAGTGAGATGAATGTGTGCAGTGACTCTCAATCATTCAATCAAGTGTAACATTTGTATCCCATATTGTAAGGTAATATTTGAATAGCTGTATTGTGTAAATCACCACACAGGAGAGACATTAATTAGTGTAAAGGGTTTCAATAGAAAGGGTTGATCTTCAATAGTGTAAAGGTTTGATCTACTCCTTTCCCAAAAGAAAAGGTCCTTTGATACCAGACAAGCTACACAGCAGGGCTTAACTCAAAATAAGCTACGCAAATTGAGCTACCTCAATTGAGTAGCTTATTTCGAAATTGGGAGCATCTACACAGCACTTATTTTGAAATAGAGCTGTTTTTCTCTGATTTCTCTTACTCCTTGTACAATGAAGGTTTCAGGAGTCGGAGTAACAAGTCTTCCAGGTTGACAGTATTTCAACATTATTTTGAAATAACTGCCAGCTCTGTGGACGTGGACTAAGTTATTTTGAAATAATGCTAGTTACTTCGAAATAATGTTGCTGTGTAGATGTACCCAAAGATATATAGCACATGATTATAGACACTTCTATTACCCTTTCAAAATTAATTGTAACTCATTTGTTTATCTGTGCTTACCTGCTTTAGCCTCGTAAAATAACTCATTTCTTTTTTCTATTTAATCAGTCTTTATATAGTTTCTTATAGAATTCCTTGCAAGCATTGTCTTAGGTGTGAGATCGAAGGTGCAATTTACTGGGAGTAACCTGAATATTATTGTGTTAACCTTGGTGAAAGGATCATCTGTCACAAAAGTATGCTATGCTTGGTGATGAGATAGATCAGAGTACTCAAGGGGACTGTCTGTGATTTCATGTTAAGGCTGTTGTAGTGCCTGAAAAGTTTATGGTTGATAATTATCATGTTTATGGTTGATTGGTGAAATTCTTGTATGGAACTCACAACTAATGGGGTTTGTGCCTCACTTCCTAACAGTCTCCCTCTGGTTGTTACTCATTCTCTTGAGCCACAGTTGTTATTTGATATTTATAGTAATTGTGTTTGGGTGAATGTAACAAGTGTAGCACAGGCACTAGTGCATGGGATGGACACCTAAAAATTGATTAACCTCTTTATGCACTGAAATATTTAATGGGTCCCAGCATTCTTCAATCTGCAACTCAGTAACACCAAGCAAATCAATAGAATTGCAACAGATTTACATTGATGTCTCTCAGAGCAAAATTTGGCCCTTGTGTCACTTCATAGCTACTGCATTGTTTCCAAAGAATTGTGCTCATAATTGTTTCAAGAACAAACAGACTTAATATAATGCAACATGTTGTGATACTGAATGACACAATGCTGAGAAGTTTGATTAAAAGACATGAGGAATTTAAACTCTACCCCTGTGTCTGACCTAAACTGATTCACTTGTAATGTTCCCTAGAACACACAATGTTTGCTGTATTATTCTCCTCAGTTAAAAATTCCATACTTTTGATGCAGCCAAATCCACTATAACTTGAAATACAACTTGCCTTTTATTGTAATGTATTACTCAAACTCTGAGTTGCTGCAATGCTTTGAAACATCTGGTTTTGTCACATCATACTCATCAACGAACAACAACCATAAGTTGAGAATGGTTCACATTAATGGAGTGTGATATGAAAGGGCCATAAAATCACAGTAAGAATCCATTATGCTTAGAAAGCTTGTTTCTGGGCCCAAGGTCTTGTCATAAGAATAATTCATGTTGTGCCATTTTCTGCTCTCATATTTGACTTTGAGTAAAGGTTGACTTAGCCTTAGATATTTTGCATGACTAAAGATGTAGGAGTGAAAGAATTCCTTGGCAGGGGCGCCATTTCAAATTTTGGTGGTGGGGGGATAATCTGTGCATGCCGTGATGGGGGGGAAGGGAGTCAAAGCTGGGGGAGAGGGTGGACTGAGGACAGAGACTTCAGCAGTGTTACTGACATGATCAGTACAAGCCAAGCACCAAATGGGAAGATGGGGGGAACAAACCCCATCCGCCCTCTTCCTCAGACACATCATCTCTATCCAGGAGCTACCAAGGCACTGGAAAACTCTAATTTTTTTGGCCCACAACTTAGTAGTTAGCTGACAGGAGCACTGTATTTAATTCCTATATAAAATAAAGAAAATTAAATGAATATTAGATCCACTCAGCTCTAACACTAACATATTCTGACATCTTGTGACAAGTCACTTAAGGAACACTGGTTAGTCTTAAAAAAATAATGTATATTCCTACTTTGTTACTCACTCTGTGGAGAGAGACAGACACCATCAGGACTCTTAGTCTCTATCTCAGCTCTGGAAGGGAATGGGGTCTAATGGGTTACAGCAAGGGGGCAGATACATTTCAGCTCTATATAAAAAAATCAGAATGGCCATACTGGGTCAAACCAAGGGTCCTTCTATTCCAGTATCCTGTCTTCCAACAGTGGCCAATGCCAGGTGCTTCAGAAAGAATAAACAGAACAGGCAATCCTCATGATCCATCTCCTGTCACCCATTCCCAGCTTCTGACAAACAGAAGTTAGGGACACCATTCTGGCTAGTAGCCACTGATGGATCTATCCTCCTTGAACTGATTTTTTTCTTATTGGAACCCCACTATGGTTTGGGCTTTTTCACTATCTCCTGGCAAAGAGTTCCACAAATTGACTATGTTGCATTTAAGAACTGCCTCTGGAATCAGGGCATGCAGCTTTCAGCAGACCTCAAGCATGAAATCCAAGTATTCAAAGTTGAGAGGGGGATCACTGCCCCCTGAACCCTCCAGAAATGGTACCCTTGATCCTTGGGCAAAACAGGGGCCAGCAAAAAGCCTGACTCTCCCTTACATCTTCTGTAAGATTGATTGAACCATATGTAGTTCAGGAACTTTTAATCAGCCCTTTGAACAATAGTGAATTTTGGTGCTAATACATATTTCAGCAGAGATTGTTCATCTCCACATATGGTAGGTTTTCAAGTCTGTTCGTTTTCTAAATAAAAATATTTAAAATTACACCAAATTAGTAATTACTAATAGTAAAATAATTTGTCTATTTCACAAATAGTATTGTGAAAAAGATGTTTCAGTTACTGGATTATGTATGTTGTATGGGTTCTTTTTGTGTTATGAAATGTATTATTTCTGTCATATTTAAAAATGACAGAATTCATATTTTTATTTAAAAATTTATTTTAAGTAACATAAGAATAATCAGTTAATTATAGATTAATCATGAATATTTGAAAGTCTAGTGCAACCCCACTCCTTGGATAACCCCACTCCTTCCTAGGGAAAAGGAGGTGGGAGAGGGGAGGGGGAAACCTGGTAGGAGGGAGCTGGAAGGAGGAAGCAAGGGGAAGAAGGAGGAGGGGAAGCTAAGGCTCAGGGTTGAGGATCTCACTGGACTAACTTGATTTTCATGCCAACCTGTTTCTTGGTGCTCATGTGGCCTTTGGTGGCCAGGCTGGCAGCTATCCTGCTATTGACGGTCGCATTCCTCTGTCTAGTGCAGAGATCATGGACGTTGGGGGCATCCTCCCCAAACCTGAATAAGGTCCGTGATCTCCATCCTGGACCAGGAAGGCGCCAGCCTTCTCTGGGCCATAGCAGGCTCTTGGGAGCTGGCAGACTGCTCCTGGGGAGCGGTGGAGGGCTGGCTGCCAGTGGCTTGCTGGCTCATGTTATTGGGCCACTGAGTCAGGGGCAGTGACTGCTGGCTCTGGCCTGGCAGGCTTGGAGCTGGCACAGGCACTGGGGCAAGAGTCAACCCCTTTAAGGGCTCCGGGGAGGCGGAAGGGAGAGGAGTGTTCTTGGTTGAGGCTGGAGTGGCCACCATGGCACCCTGGGAAGGCTGGAAGTCCGTGATCCTATTTCGAAATAAGTGTCTACACAGCACTTATTTCACAATAGCTATTTCAAATTTGGCATTATTCCTTGTGGAATGAGGTTTACCAAATTTGAAAAGCGCTCCGTTATTTCAAATTAATTTTGAAATAGTGGTTTGGCTGTGTAGACGCTAGAAAAGTTATTTTGAAATAACTTTGCTATGTAGACATACCCTGCATTCTGCTTCTGATAATGATGGGGTGGTGGTGAAATGAGGCAAAGTGTCATTTATATTTCACCACTGTGCTAAATGGCATGTTGGTATCCACTAGGAATCAAGTTGTGATGGCATCAATGCAGTTTAGTACAGTTACAGATTAAGTATTTTCCAAGTAGCATTTCTTTCACTGCAAATAGTTTCAATGTCATTTTATATTTGTGGCAAAAGAATTGCATCCAACGTATGGCACTTTCTGAGTCTGAGTACATTTTAATGCTTGGGAAAGAAGAAGAACATGGAGTCTTATAGATGTTTTTGCTACACCCTCTCTCACAGCACACCTCCTTATTGATCTGTAAGGGTATGTCTACACTACAGTGCTAATTCGAACGAACTTAGTTCGAATTAGTTAATTCGAACTAAGCTAATTCGAACTAACGCATCCAGACTAAAAAACTAGTTCGAATTAGCATTTTGCTAATTCGAACTAGCTTGTCTACACAGAGTGGACCCTGAACCGGGGTTAAGGATGGCCGGAAGCAGTGCCGGCAGGGCATCAGATGAGGACTTAGAGCGTGGAGCTGCTGTCTCAGGCTAGCCGAGGGCTGTGCTTAAAGGGACCCGACCCCCACCCCAGACAGACAGTTCTCAGGGGTGCCCCGCTTGCAAAGCAGTCCTGGCTTGGATTGCCCGGAGTACCCACACTGGGCACATCACAGCACTCGGCCATCAGACCGGCTGCACTTGCTGCAGGCTGCCATCTGGGGAGAGGGAGCAATCGGGGGGCTGCAGGAGAGGTTCCACCCCCAGAAGCCCGCAGAGCCACCCCAGTCCTCCCCATCGGGGTACCCCATTCCTCCCTCACCTCCTTCCACTTACCCCTCCCTAGCCCCCCTTCCTGATGTACAAAATAAAGGACACGTGTGTTCAAAAATAGAATCTCTCTTTATTGAACAAAACTGGGGGAGACTGGGAAAAGGAAGTGGGAGAGGGGAAGAGAGGGTGGGAGAGGGGAGGGCAACTATAATGATGAGGGGTTTGGAACAGGTCCCATATGAATAGAGGTTAAAGAGACTAGGACTTTTCAGCTTAGAAAAGAGGAGATGGAGGGGGGATATGATAGAGATCTATAAAAGCATGAGTAGGGTGGAGAGGGTGCATCTAGAAAAGTTCTTCATTAGTTCCCATAATAGAAGGACTAGAGGACACCAAAGGAAAGAAATGGGTAGCAGGCTTCAAACTAGTAACAGAAAGTTGTTCTTCACAAAGAGTCAACCTGTGGAACTCCTTGCTGCAGGAGGTGGTGAAGGCTGGAACTAGAACAGAGTTTAAAGAGAAGTGAGATAAAGTGATGGAGGTTGGGTCCATGGAGTGGTATAAGCCAGGGAGTAGGAGTGGTGTCCCTGCCCAAGATTTGTGGAAGGCTGGAGAGGGATGGCACGAGACAAATGGCTTGGTCACTGTCATCGGTCCATCCCCTCCAGGGTGCCTAGGGTTGGCTGCTGTCCGCAGACAGGCTACTGGGTTAGATGGACCTTTGGTCTGACCTAGTACGGCCATTGTAAGCTCAGGGCTCAGGGTTGGGGGTCTCAGTGGACCACCTTGATTTTCATGCACACCTGCTCCTGGGTGGCCAGGCTGGCAGCTCTCCTGCCCTAGACGGCCACTTTCCTGTGCCTAGTGCGGAGGTCGGGGACGAGGTCCACGATGTCCGCACTAGACCAGGTGGGTGCCCGCCTCTTGCGGTCCCGGGCAAGCTCCTGGGAGCCGCCATCCTGGTCCCAGGAAGAGGGGGAGGGCTGGGGGGCATCGGGTGGCTGGCTCGAGCCATGCCAGGTGCAGGGTCTGCTGGCTGGGTGCCGGCAGGCTTGCACCTGGCACGAGCACCGTAGCCAGCCCGTGCCCCTTTAAGGAGTCCGGGTCCGGGAGGGGGGCAATAGAGTTTCCCTGGTGGTGCCCAGAGTGGCCACCAGGGAAAGCTGGGGAGGGCTAGCCTCCCACTAGTTCAAAGTAAGGGGCTACACACCCCTTAATTCGAACTAGTAAGTTTCAACTAGGCTTAGTCCTCGTGGAATGAGGTTTACCTAGTTCGAACTAAGCGCTCTGCTAGTTCGAATTAAGTTCGAACTAGCGGAGCGCTTGTGTAGCGCCTGTCAAAGTTAATTCGAACTAACGTCTGTTAGTTCGAATTAATTTTGTAGTGTAGACATACCCTAAGATACCTGATCTGGAGATCAGTGGTCTTCTGATCTGAGCTAGATATTTGCCAAACTGCATGGTGGCTTTCTGACTAGGACATAGAATGCACTGGAAACTAATCTGAGCTCACGAAACTGAGCTCACTTCTGTAATTGAACTTGCTATTTTAAACCGTTTCATCAAGAGAAATTGCATTAAGACATTGCAGCTATCTCCTTGCTCTGGCTCTGAGCTATAGATCAGAGACTGCAGGGAATTCTTTGTTCAGAACAGGCAAACAGATTTGCTCAGCTTTCTCCTGTATATGGATGAACCTCAGCCAGACCATTGAAGCATACTTTTGGCCATTCTGGAAAGGTCCCTGACAAGAAAGTCCAAAGGAATGAAGGGCATTTAAATAAATTAGTATCTGTGCTCTCTCATGGCAGGTCTAACTATCTGCGGCCAAAAACCAGCTACATCCCATTTACCAAGATTCTACTTTAATAAGTTAATACAGTGCTGAGCTGGATTTATTCAAATACTGTACTAATGTAGGATGAACACCTGATGAAAGACTCTTGGCAAGAAATCTAAAATAACTTTTCTTATACATGTAATTTTAGGACCGTCTGCCATTATTTCTATCAGTTTTAGGAAGATAGTATAAGGCAGAGTAATCAGCAGGTGGACTGTGGGCCAAATTCAGGCTGCCAGATACTATTGGACTGATCTCAAAATCTTTTTATTTACTTATTATTATTGTTTATTATTTTATCTGACATATGGACCCTGAGTACATCTTGACAAAATAATTGATTACCCCTGTTGTAAGGGCCCATAGGACTAGAATTTTGGTGAACAGAGCTTGGGAAAACTGACAGTCCCAGTCACCACCAGCAACTCACACAGTGTTCTCTCGAAGCAGCACTGTGGAGAGTAGGAGCTTCAGCAAGTACCACCCAAAGGTTCCAGATTAACAGCATCCTGTGGCCTTCTTCGTGGTCCATGACTATTGTGATGGGTTGGGTCACAGAGATTCCCAGGAGATGGTTACCTAATGGGCTGATCATACCACTGAGTGGGCCTACCTGCCCTCTGGTGTACTCCACCAACCTGACCTGCTGAGCCAAAAGCTCTGGTCTCCCCAACAAGGTACAAATTTGAGATAACAGCCTATAGTAGTGTGACACAGACACTGAGATCAGCTTAGCTCAGGTAGGGCTGAAGCATGATCAGCACCCTATGCATAGCTCCAATGGGATCAAACCCCCAGGTAAATCCATCTTACTCTTTATAAAAATTTTACACAGAGAAATCTCATAAAGTCTGCTCTCTATCAATGAGAGCTATGCACATTGGTTGCTCCCCCTAGTAACAATTATTTATACTGGGTTCGAAAATAAACAAAAGTGATTTTATTAAGTACAAAAAGTAGGATTTAAGTGGTTCCAAGTGATATCAGATAGCTCAGTTATTTGTAGGACCAACCATAGTTTAGGCTTACAAGAAAACCAAGACTATTTACAAATCATTGGCTTGATTACAGGGCCATTAAGTTCTTTAAGTACCACTAATAGTTCTCACCATAAGACCTATATTAATAAACTAGTTTCCACTTCATATTTCTAAATTCACATACAAGAACGATACATGCACACAAATAGAACATACACATTCAGGGGGATCACAGGCTCTTGAAAGGTAGATTACGGGCCCTACTTTTCTTAAAGCATATTCGACTTAGTCATATTCATATTCAAAACCACATTTTAATAAAAAAAATATGGAGGCACAACATTGCACTCACCATTTAATATCAGAGAGCCCTCAGGAAGTTATCTAGGCAGATATCTAGATTTTTGGCTTGCTATGACTCCAGACCTCACTTTCTGATCTTTATTCTCTAATCCTAGCCTGATTCTGATCCTGATCTTAGCTCCTGATTCCATCTTTCACTCTGATCTTTAGCCTCTGACTCCAGCCTTTCTGATCTTTATTCTCTAATCCTAGCCTGATTCTCATCCTGATTCCGGCCTCCTAATTCCAGTCTGCGAATTACTCCTGGTTTCTGATCCTAGCTTGACTTTTGCTTATTGATTCCAGCTCTAGTGCTTAAGCTGACCCTGCTTCCTAACTCCTACCTTGCAGCCATTCTTGGCTTGTGGAGACCAGTCCAGCTGTGACTGCTAGGCAAGACAGCCCAAGATTTGGTCCCTTAGTGAGAGAACGTGTTTGCTCATGCAGTAAAGTGGTTGAACACTCAGCTGAAAGAATCTGCATTTATAATTTTAGGAGTTTATCTGCTAGACACTGTACTGTTGATCCAGTTGGCTTCTGGGAGTTTTGCCTGCTTTATGTGCAGAATTCTGATGTGCTGTCTGATGTTCCAAGAGGCACTTCTAGCACTCCATATTGTGATCATGGAGTAACTTTGGGTAAATCTACACAGCAAAGTTATTTTGAAATAACAACCCTTATTTCAAAATCACTTTCCTAGCGTCTACACAGCCAGACAGCTATTTTGAAATAAATTAAAAATAGCAGAGCACTTATTTGGAATTTAGTAAACCTCATTCTATGAGGAATAACGCCAAATGCAAAATAGCTATTTTGAAATAAGCGCTGTGTAGACACTTAATTCAAAATAGGGGGCCTCCAGCCCTTCCCTGGGAGCCCTGGTGGCCACTCTGGGCACAACCAGGAAAGCTTACTCTCCTCTCCCCCAGCCCTGGGCTGTGTCCAGACTCAGGGGTTTTTTCGAAAAAAGTAGCCTTTTTTCGAAAAAACTTCCCCTGCGTCCAGACTCAAGCCGCGTTCTTTCGAAATTAATTTGAAAGAACGCGGCTTTTCTTTCGATGGCGGTAAACCTCATTTCACGAGGAAGAACGCCTTCTTTCGAAAGTTCCTCTTTCGAAAGAAGGCGTTCTTCTATGTAAATAGGGCTTCTTCAAAAGAGAGCATCCAGACTCACTGGATGCTTTTTTCGAAAAAGCAAGCCGCTTTTTCGAAATTTCGCCGTGCAGTCTAGACGCTCTCTTTCGAAAGAGCCTCTTTCGAAAGAAGCCTGCAGTCTAGACATAGCCCTGGAGACATTAAAGGGGTAGACCCTGGCCACAGTCCCTGTGCCAGCTCCAAGCCTGCCAGCCCAGAGCCAGCAGTCACTTCCACGACCCAGTGGCCCGAGAACATGAGTCAGCAAGCCACTGGCAGCCAGCCTTCCACTGCTCCCCAGGAGCAGTCTGCCAGCTCCCAGGAGCCTGCCAGGGCCCAGAGAAGGTGGGCACCTTCCTGGTCCAGGGTGGAGATTATGGACCTTATTCAGGTTATGGGGGGATGCCCCCAACATCCTTGATCTCCACATTAGATGGAGGAACATGGCCGTCTATGGCAGGATAGCTGCCAGCCTAGTCATCAAAGGCCACATGCAAACCCAGGAGCAGGTTGGCATGACAATCAAGTTGGTCTGGCGAGACCCCCAACCCTGAGGCTTAGCTTCTCCTCTCCGTGCTTCCCCATGCTTTCCCCTTGAAGCTCCCTCCTCCCAGGTTTCCCCCTCTCCTCTCCCACTTCCTTTCCCCAGTCTCACCAGAGTTTCATTACTCCCCTCAGTTTTGTTAAATAAAGAGAGTTTGTGTTTATGGAAAAACGTGTATTTTATTTGACATCAGGAAGGGGGTTGGGGGGGGGCAGTAAGTGGAATGATGTGAGGGAGGAATGAGGTAGAAGCTGTCTCGCAGGGACTCCTGGATACTGACAGCCCCCTAATGGACCTCCTGGATGGCAGCCTGCAGAAAGTGCAGCCAGGCTCGCAGCAATGCATCCAAGAGTGCCCAGGGGCAGCTCCAGCTCCATGTTGCAGAGTGTTGTAGTGTCCTGATTGAGGGCAACCAGACCACGCAGAGACAAAATGCTTTGCTGTCCCTCATCGAGATAGGCAAGCAAGCAGGGGAACTTGAGAACCGCCTGTCTAGAATGGCGGGGTGGGGGGGTCCTTTAAGCACAGGCCTCAGATAGCCTCAGGCAGCAGCCACACAAAGTAACTCCTGACCTGATGCCCTGCCGGATCTGGTTCCGGCTGGCCTTAAATGTGATTCAGCGTCCACTCAGTGTGGACATGCTATTTCAAAATAGCAAAACACTATTTCAAAATGCATTTTGTGTGTAGATGTGTTATTTTGAAATACGTTATTTCAAAATAACTATTTCGAAATAGCTTATTTTGAAATAACGCTGTAGGGTAGACATACCCATTCATAACAAGAATAAGGTTTACTTATTTAATATAATTTTAGATTCCAAGGCCTTTAGGGACCATTGTGATTTCTTCTATAGTGCAGGCCATAGAACTTACACATAATAATTCCTACACCACATCTTTTAGAACATCTAATCTCGATTTTAAAAAATGTCAGTGTTGGAGAATCCATCATAACTCTTAATATTTCCTCTCATTGTTAAAAATGCTGATTTCCAGTATGAGTTTGTCTAGCTTTGATTTCCAGACATTGAATACCGTAATATCTTTTGCTGCTAGTCTGAAGAGTCCACTATGAAATATTTGTCCGCCCTGTAGGTACTCAGAGTGTAATCAAGTCATTCCTTACCCTTACAAGTTACATAGGTTGGACTCCTTCAGTCTATCACTATAAGACATGTTTTCTAAATCTTTAGTTATTCTCATGTCTCTTTTCTGAATCCACTTCAATTTATCACCGTCTTTCTTGAACAATGGACACCAGATCTGAACACAATATCCCAGCAGCACTCACCCCAGGGCCAACTCTGCAGGTAAAATAAAGTCTCTGCTCAACTAGAGATACTCCTGTTTATGCATCTGAGAATTCCATTAATTAATTTTTATAGCAGCTATTACAATGTAGCCAGTTGCTGTGAAATATTAAAACATTTGAAAAGCGTACAAATAATAAAATATTGCTTTTATTGTGCAACACAGGCACTATTTTAAATACTATAGGACTAAATATAAAATTCATCAAATGGCCATGAATGGAAACAAACTAAACATGATGATTTATGTTGTATTCTGACGATCAGTAAAGATATGCTCTGGCAGAAAGCCCAGGCTTGCAAGTTCCAAAAATGAGAGCTGCCTACTGGGAAAGCTGTCACCAGTTCTGGAGAGCTCAATTCTAGAAATTGACAGTATGGGTATGTCTAGACTACAGGCTTTTTTCGACAGAGGCTTTGTCGACAGATACTGTCGACAAAGCCTCTGTCGAAAAAGAGCGTCTAGACTACAGCCAGGTCTGTCAACAAAGCAAGCAGCTTTTTCAACAGAGAGTCTAGATGCTCTCTTTTGAAAAAGCACAGTGTGGATGCAATGGCACCTTTTTTTTTTACATAACTCTGTCGAAAAAAGGCGTTATTCCTTGTAGAATGAGGTTTACCTCCATCGACAAAACTGCTGCGTTCTGTTGACTTACTGTCAACAGAACTCAGCAGTAGTGTAGACGCAGGTATAGTTTTGTCTAAAAAAGTCCACTTTTGTCAACAAAACCCTGTAGTCTAGACACACCCTAAGAAACATCCATAGTGATATTACCTACTTAATTGACCTTTAGTAGCCAGCCACAGAAAGTAATATACAGGCTTACTGGAGAATGTTGAAGAAAAAAATTTCTAGCACAGCCCAACAACAACAAAAATTTATAGCTTTGTAGATCATGTAGTCCTCCAGATATCTCAGTCCTCATTCTGTGAGAGATCAGTTAGTCATAGAAGCTCCCAATTCCAAACAAAACCCCTCCCTGGCTAAAAGCTGTAGAGCTCTCTTGGAGGAGGGAAGCTAGTTTTCCATGGCTTACAAGATCAGATTTTAGCCTGAGTTCAGACCTGGAGTGTGTCCACCAACCAAGATATTTCAATGCATCTGTGAGTAAAGGACACAGATAGGATGACTAATCAGTCTGTCTTCTGATCTGTGGTAACTATTATGTAAATTTTACAGATAGGTAAACAGACCCACAGAGAGACTTGGCTGACGTGCCCAAGAACACAATTCTTTAGCCAATTATTTAGACAAAAATAGAACACAAGTCTCTTAACTCTTAGCCACTTGCCCTATCCATTGGGTTTGTTTGTGGACTGATTCAGCAGAAAGACCAAGGAGTTCATTACTCTGTAGGGTGAACAGCTTACTAGCCCTCCACATCAGGGTTAAGACGCATTGGTAAGAGAATGTAAAGTAAATAAGCGCTGCTAATTCATGATATTTCTGTTCCCAGGCTAAATTCTAACCATTCTCCAGAACCTCCAATCTATGAGTCACAAGCACAAACACCTTTCCACTTATTTATTCTTTTGAAAAACTAAACAAATAGAACAGAGGTCAAAGATGACAATTTAAAAGGGAATCCTAGTGCATTGATCCTTTGAGGGATCTTTGCTATTTTTCAAAAAAATCAGTGTAGTATCATCTGCTGACAAAAGAGCATGCACATTTCTTTTGGTAAAATGGGGTTCTGAAATCATGCATATATAAGAGTAAAAGCACATTAACTGATTACTAGCAATTCACTTATTGCAAAAGCCAGGAGGAACAGAGACAATAATACAAAGACATTTATACAATGGTTAGAAATAGGAGAAACTGGAGTCAGAATAGCTGAGTTTATAGTTTATAAAAGAGTCGGTGTCTACCTTTTAAATCTACAAAATGAATCTGAATATGAAACAAAAGGAAAACGAAAAATGTTTTGAATAGGAAAGTGTAGCAAATCCTTGTGTTCAGATATTGCAGTTCATGGGGAAAATATCTCTGTGCCTCTCCAAATGTGCCAAGAATACAGTGTACTACCAAAAAGAACCTGGCTAAAGTTAACTTTGGTTTCTCAGGGCAAAGATGAGCAACTGAATTTCATATGACATATAGTGTCAAACCATGGTCTTGCTAGAGAGTTGCTGAGAGAGATGTAAGTAAATTCATGTGGTTATTAATATCTCAAAATAGCTATTGTATCCCTGTATGTCTATTTAATAAGAGAAATGATGAGAGGCAGTGTAGTCCCATGAATAGGGCAAGGGGCCTAGAGTTAGGATGCTTGCATTCTATTTTTGTTTTAGCAATTAGCCAGAGAGAATGTGGTCTTGGGTATGTCAACCAGTCTCTCTGTGTGTCAGTTTACCATCTGTAAAATTAACATAATACTTGCCAACATTTCCTCCAATCTGTCAGCACTTAAACACATTCATTGCTTTATATGCAGGAATAGTCCTTTGGATCTTGTCTATACAGGGATAAAAGACTAGGGCGTGGCCACAGGGGCTCATGGGACTCAGGCTGCAAGCTGAAAATCACTGTGTAAATGTTCGGGTTTGGGCTGGAGCCCACACTCCGAGACCCTTCACCCTCACACACAGTAAAGGAAGAGAAAATAAAATTAATATTTGAAAAATGCAATTTGCACATGTGAGAGAAATAATCTAAAATCAGGATAATCATTGTTGTGCAGGAACCTAGACATCAGAAGTACTTTAACACAGGTGTGACTAGGGATAACACATTAAGTACGAGTCTGCAGTTTGATAGAGTAACCGAGCCTTTACTCCGTCAAAGTGTACATACCAAGAAACTATGTCTCTTTTGAGACTACCCCTGAAATACTACAGTCAGCAGCAAGAAAAGATGTGAGAAAGCAAAGAGAATAGCAAGAATATTGGGTATTAGATTTATATTGTGACACTCCTCCTGACTTCTGAGTGAGCAAGGTCAGGCCCAGGAAGACAAGGGATTAAGGGTACCAAATGTGTTTCCTTGTGTTGTACATGAAAAAATATGAACCTATATTATACTCTACTTAATTAGAGAAGCCTAAAATCACTAAGAAAGGTGTTTTGTTTTTTATTTGTCTGTTTTTTAAACAAACTGAAAAAACAGACTAGATGTACCTGTTTTTCTTGGTTCACAGCCAAGTTATATGTATAGCTAAAGTCTGAGTCTGGACTGACCGGAGCAATTAGATTTACTGATGAAAATAGGCCATCTTTCCTTGTTTCAGGCAGAGTTTCCTCTAACACTCTTTGGAAATATATGGAAAGTCATTATGGATCCAATTAAGATGATCCTATTAAAAATCATACATACTTTTCCTATGTGACATATGTGTGTGAATAAAAAGAGGTTAAATTAGGTCCCTACAAATTCATCAAAGCTGTATCTTCCAGAGTGGATAGTAGAATATTTATGCTAGTGTACAATTTGTGGCATTATTTAAACTTTAGATGCTGTATAATGAATGGTGTATATTAATGAAGAGGCAATAAATGTGTTTATGCAGAGATCATTACTGTGTTCAGAGAAAACTTAGGGCAAACAGTTTTCATAATCGTCATAAAAAACATTGTTTTAAAGATATAAAACTAGAGATTATTTTGGAATCCTTCCATAGACAAGTTAACTTAAGGAATATGAGAAGGAAAGGAATATGACAATTTTAATTAATACCCTCCCCCCACCTCTGGGACTCTTGAATTTGTATTGGCAATGTTATTTACTGTTTACAAAATATGACAGAGTAAAGAAGGACTTTATTTTTCTTCCCAGAAGAAATTGTTTTCTAAAATATAATAACTTGTATTTAAGAATCATAATTTCATACAGACTAATTTTAAATGATAAGTGTTTAGATGACATTCATTTATTTGTTACAGTTGTGTATCAATAGAACGCTTCCAGGTACTAGTTAACTTACTGCCTTTCACATTAACTATGAGGCACAATGTAGGTGCTAACAGTAACAGGTATACATTTAGCACAAGTCACCAGTGTTGCCTAACACTTCCTATTTCTCCATTTTCAGCCTTATTTAAACTAATTTATCATATTTATCAAGCAAGGGCTTTTATAATCTGTGCACAGTGTGGTAGGTACACATTAGCATCCTCATTTTCCAGAAAGAACAGAGGTCGCTAGCCTGAGTTTTCAGGGGTCCCAAGTTTCCATAGCTACGATGAAGTCAATGGGCACTGCAGGTACTCAGCATGTAAATATAGGCCCCACGTGACTCATGTAGAGCAAGTCACTGATATGTGGTAGAAGAGAACTTGGGGACACTAAGGGTACGTCTAGACTACATGCTTCTGTCGCCAGAGGCATGTAGATTAGGCTACCAGACATAGTAAAATGAAGTGGCGATTTAAATAATCGCCGCTTCATTTAAATTTACATGGCTGCTGCGCTGGGCTGACAAAGCTGATCAGCTGTTTGTCGGCTCAGCACGATAGTCTGGACGCGCGGGTGTTGACATCAAAGGTATTTGTCAACCACCCAGGTAAGCCTCCTGGGATGAGGTTTACCTGGGTGGTCGACAAATACCTTTGATGTCGTCACCCACGCGTCCAGACTATCGCGCTGAGCCGACAAACAGCTGATCAGCTGCTTGTCGGCTCAGCGTGGCAGCCATGTAAATTTAAATGAAGTGGCGATTATTTAAATCACCGCTTCATTTTACTATGTCTGGTAGCCTAATCTACATGCCTCTGGCGACAGAGGCATGTAGTCTAGACGTACCCTAATTATCAGTCCCCTGTGCTGGACCACAGTGCAGAATTGAACCAACAGAGGTTCCAGCTCTTTCAGAAGCAAATGCTGCAGTCAAAATCATGCTTCTTTAGAATGGGATCCTCAACTATGGCACTTGTCAATTGTGCAGTTTTTTAGTAAACTCAGTCTGACCCTTTGGAAAATGCTCTTAATAGAAAAAGTTACCTCAAGAGTACTTATTTTAGAAAATATAATGAGTAAATGAGAAAATGTATACAAGAGCAGAATAGCTCTTCTCCACGGAACTGGAATATATCAGCTAGCAATTTTGTCTTTCTGCATTTAGCAGAATCAAGTAAATTATAACTACTTAAACTTCTTTCATGTTTATCAGATCACCATAAAAAGTTTTCATTTATGCGAAAGGAAACTGTATATTGCCTAAAGGAAATCCAAGGTTTTGGAATTAATTATGGTTTTTAAATTTACAGACTTGGCCTTTCGATCCAGAAATGAGTAATCTGACTAGCAGTAAGTATGTTTACAGATAACATCATATCAATTATCATTCTCTAGAGTGTGCACTAGAAAATGTGCCTGGGAAAATCTGAAGATATCCTAAACCATTTACCAGGCTGGTTGGGATAAACCCTTATGTAAATGCTTTAGTGTGTTGTCAGTTGCATTAGAATTGGAAGCTTTGTTTATTGTTCTAAGACTAATTATTTTTCATTTGTTTACACTCAACTGTTTTACCATTTATTAACCACTTGATCCATCACCAGAAAATAGTGTAGTAAGAGGATTGTCTCAAATGCACCCATGCATATTTGTGATATATACACCCCCAAAAGCCATGATTTCATCTTCAAGGATTTCAGTTCCTATCTTTTTATTATAAACATACTACATCATACATTACTTATTCAGGATGAAGTTGACATTCAAAGAACATGACTAAAGATTCTAGATTACTGGCTAGGAAGCCCTCTTCCTCTGAGTCCAGTAAAAAGGGTGGCCACATTTCTAAATATCTATCCTCTTTTGGTGCTTCTTATGTATAATGCTTGGTGGGAAAGCTTTTCCATTACAAAATGAGTCCATATTTTACCACACCATAATCCTGTAAGAGCAGGGGACACATTTTCCAGTAATGTGGAATAGAGAATCTGGCTGCTAACAATGAAAAAGTAATTAATGTTTCATTCTGTTTAAAATGTAGATCCTTTACTGGATCATTAAGTAAGCAGGTCAGAAGGTTACTAGGAAGCTGACATTATGTCACATGATGAATTTCTTCAATAATTTCCTCCCAAACCATCTAATTCCTGGACAGAACCACTATGTGTTCCCAAGTATGTTCCAAGTAAAAATTATTTAGAAAAGCTAGATGTCTTCAGGTCACCAGAGCCTGATGTAATGCATTCTAGAGTACTCAAGGATCTGATTAAGGAGATAGCTGAGCCATTAAACATTATCTATGAAATAGGGATGTAAATTTTGATTATTCAGCTGATCGATTAGTGGATGGTGGGATGGCATGCTTACTATCTGTGGCTCTTTCTACATTTAAAAGATGGAGGCACAGCATTTGGGACCCGGGGCAAGTAGGGACTACTTCAGTCCTCACTCGCACCATTTCCCTCACTGCACCTCTGGCTCTGCTACCCCCCGCAGAGACGGTGCTGGGGGGAACTGACTTTTAAGCTTGCTTCCCCTAGCACTGGCTCCTGCTCTACCTGCTGTGCTGCCTCTGATACATTTGATAATCTCACATGACCTCCTTATCAATAAACTAGGGAAATACAACATAGATTGGACTACTATAAAGTGGGTACATAACTGATTGGATAACCATTCCCAGAGTGTAGTTATCAGTAGTTCACAGTCATGCTGAAAGGGAATAACAAGTGCGGTTCTGCAGGGGTCCGTTTTGGGATGAGTTCTGTTCAATATCTTCAGTGATTTAGATGATAGCACATAGAGAGTATGTTTATTAAGTTTGTAGATGATAACAAGCTAGGAAGGGTTGCAAGTACTTTGCAGAATAGTATCATACGTCAAAATGATCTGGACAAACTGGAGAAATGGTCTGAGGTAAATAGGATTGAGTTCAATAAGGACAAATGAAAAGTATTCCACTTAGGAAGGAACAATCAGTTTCACACTGAGGATATGTCTACACTGCATCCCTAGTTCGAACTAGGGATGCAAATGGAGACAATCGAAGTAGTTAATGAAGCGGGGATTTAAATATCCCGCGCTCCATTAACATGATCTCGCCGGCGCGCTAGTTCGAATCACAGCTACAAAAAATGAGGAGTAACATTAGTTCGGACTAAGGGCTTTAGTCCGAACTAACGCATCCCGGCGCACACTTCCTGGTTCGAATCAGCTGTGATTCGAACTAGCGCGCCGGCGAGATCATGTTAATGGAGCGCGGGATATTTAAATCCCCGCTTCATTAACTACTTCGATTGTCTCCATTTGCATCCCTAGTTCGAACTAAGGATGCAGTGTAGACATACCCTAACAGAATGGGAAGTGACTACTTAGAAAGGAGTACAGCTGAAAAGGATCTAGGGATGATAGTAGACCACAAATATGAGTCAACAGTGAGACACTGTTGCAAAAAATAAAATAAAATAATTCTGTAAAGCATTAGCACAGTGTTGTGAACAAGACATGAAAATTAATTCTTCCCCTCTACTCTGTGCTGATTAGGTCTCAATAGGAGTATTGTGTCCAGTTTTGGGCACCACATATCAGGAAAGATGTGAAGAAATTGGACAAGGTCCAGAGAACAGCGACAAAAAGGATTAAAGATCTAAAAAACATGACCTATGAGGGAAGACTGAAATAATTGGATTTGTTTAGTTTAGAAAAAGAAGACTGAGAGGGAACATGATAGCAGCTTACTACAGTAAAACTCCATTAGTCCGGCATCCAATGCTCCGGGACTCCTGATGGTCCGGCACCCCGGAAGTGCTGGGGCAGCCGGACAGGCTTCCCCCATTCAGCCGCTGCTGAAACTGACCAGCAGCGTCAGTTTCACCAGCAGGCTGAATCCAGACGCCTGGGGCAGAGCAGCTGGGGTGCTGCGGGGTTGGTCTCGTAGTGCCGCCCCTCGGCGCTGCGGGACCAACCCGGTAGGACCCCAGCTGCTCTGCCCCAGGGGTCCCCAATTCAGCCGCTGCTGAAACAGATCAGCGGCTGATCTGTTTCAGCAGCGGCTGAATTGGGAACCCCTGGGGCAGAGCAGCTGGGGTCCTGCCTGGTTGGTCCCACAGCACCGTCCTTTGGTGCTGCGGGACCAACCTGGAAGCACTCCAGTTGCTGTGCCCCAGGCGTCCCCAAGAGCAGCTGGGGTGCTGCCGGGTTGGTCCCGCAGCCCCGAGGGGCGGCGCTACGGGACCAACTGGGTAGTACCCCAGCTGCTCTGTCCCAGGCGTTCCCAAGAGCAGCTGGAGTGCTGCTGGGTTGGTGCCGTAGCGCCACCCCTCGGCGCTGCGGGACCAACCCGGCAGCACCCCAGCTGCTCTATTGCAGGCATCCCTGATTCAGCTGCTGCTGAAACTGACCAGCAGTGGCTGAATCAGGGACTCCTGGGGCAGAGCCGGACTATCGTAAAGGGGGGCTATGAGGGGTCTGGGGTGGCATCCCCTCTTACCTCACCCCAGACCCCTCATAGCCCCCCCTTCTGATAGTCCAGCATATTTGATAATCCGGCACCCCCTAGGTCCTAAAGGTGTCGGATTATCGGAAGTTTACTGTAGTACCTAAAAGGGTGTTACAAGGAGAATGGAGAAAAATTATTCTCCTTAACATCTGATAATAGGACAAGAAGCAATGGGCTAAAATTACAGCAAGAGAGGTTTAGGTTCGAGATTAGGAAAAAGTTCTTGTCAGGGGGTACGTCTGCACTAGCCCCCTAGATCAATCTAGGGAGGCTAATGAGGGCGACCAGAATTGCAAACCAAGCCCGGGATTTAAATATACCGCGCTTGATTTGAATGTTCCCGGCCGGTCGCCATTTTAGAAATTGACTAGCCCGAAGTAACTGCCCGTGTCTACACGCGGCAGTGAAACGGGATTCCGATTTAAAGCCCCTAGTTAATTTCTAAAATGGCGACCGGCCGGGAACATGCAAATCAAGCACGGGATATTTAAATCCCGGGCTTGATTTGCAATTCCGGTCACCCTCATTAGCCTCCTTAGATCAATCTAGGGGGCCAATGTAGACGTACCCAGGGTGATTAATCACTGGACTAAATTGTGTATGGAGGTTGTAGAATCTCCAGCATTGGAGATATTTAAGAGCAGGTTAGACAGTCATCTGTTAGGGATAATCTAGATTCTAGATGGTGCTTTGTCCTGCCATAAGGACAGGGGACTGGACTTGATAACCTCTTGAGGTCCCTTCCAATTCTAGCATTCTGTGAGTTAATGATTTCCATGCAACCCTTCAAACAGAATGCTTCCTTAGAAGCAACAATGTGACAGATCTTAATATTTCCTTGAATTCAGCCGGAGATGCATATTTGGCCAAAAAATAATAATTAAAAAACAACAACATAGGGTGAAACTAGACACAGCTGTGACTGTGTTGAGGAAATACATTGACCACAATAATAAGTGTATAGCGTTAGTGACAAATGGTGATAGAAATACAAATAAGAATAAAAAGAGGCATTTATGATGATGATGATGATGTTCCTATCCTAAAACCCAGGAATTTTTGACAACTTTTTCACTGTTGAGAGAAAGTGATGGGCCAGCATGTAAGAAAATTAGAATTTCTTTGGGCTTAAATCTGGGCTCTAAATGGCTCTCAAAAATATGGTTGTATGCAAGGCTGGCAAAAGGGCATTCTGGCTAAGCAGCTGGGTGCAGATGAGAGCATGCGTCACTCCCACTTTTTTCTGCATTAATTTTTTGTTTCAATTGATTTTTATAACTGTATAAGGTGTGATATATACTGTAGTAATATTTTTGGCCTTGATTGTTTACTTTTGTTTTATCTTTCACATTGCGCACATTATAAATTTGTGCAAAAATGACTGAAAAAAATGCAGCCTATCTATTTTGTGTTTTCGGCATATATGGCATCTTCTGTCCCTGCTGAGAACATTACATTGTCCCATTTTAAGTCATTGTTGGCAGTCATGTCTATAGGAACTGAAAGTTTTTTGTGTAAATATTTAGTTTTTAATAGGAGAGTGGGCAGATGGATAATATAAATTAAGAATGACTGTTGCTTAGGGAGTTGAATGAATCATACTAGTAATACATATCCTTTGGAAGAATTACTAAATTTCTATCATGTCATAGTAGTCTTGCGATGTTATTAATCAGTTTTGCTAATGAACTATAGAAGTTGTTTAAAAATGCTCATCATATTCATAAAATAGTCATGCTGTAGTAGCTCATTTATGATAGAATCCCATAACACATCAGTCGTGTCATCACAAATTTCACTGAAATGCTTAAAAACACTTCCTTTTACCTAGTCATTCTGGCTGGTTTTCTATACTGGTTTTCCTCATCTCTGGGGGGAAAACATTCTGTAAACATTTTTCTGTCTGCTAGTTGTATGAATTTGAATCTTATGAAAGTGAGATGATCAAACATATTGGGAACAAATGCTTCAATGATAGGTATCCTCTGTAATCCCCAGAAGCCAGTGGAACTGCCAGGATTTTGAATCAGGGCAAAATTCAGCTTTACTTGGAGTTATGCCGGGTTAAGCAGTGGTTGCTGGGACGTTAGCTTGCTCTCTTATTTCTTCATGTTGAACAATGGAAAAGAGTAAATGTGGCCCAAGAGAGTTTGTGTAATCCAACATAATATGAAGGAAGCTGAAGAAAATAACTCCACAGGTTGGGAAAAGTAAATCTCTAAGGATTTTTAGAAGGAATTCAAAACTCACAAAATAGTTTGGAGCTTACTAAATCTTTGCAAGTAAGTAGGTCTATTATAAACTTGATATTTAAATCTGATCCTACCTCAGCATTGCTGGGTATATTTGAGGTGGCTGTTTTAAACCCTTATAATCTAAAAATCCATTACAAACTTCAGCCTAGAGCAGCCCTTCCTGTAGAAATAACTTGCAGGAATGAGAAAAAAACTCCACAAGGATGCTCTTGGGATGTTTCCTAGGACAGAGCCATTATTTTGATTTTTCTGCCGGCTTTTCTGCAGGGATCAGGAGAGCACAATGTGCCCTTCTCCATCCCAATTCTTACTATTTCTTTTTAAAAATTAAACCAGATTCCTGTATCAAAGACATCTGTAATGCTGCCACATGGTATCTCCTCTCCATAATATCATGTAACTGTAGTGCCCTGGGTCCAAGATAGCACCTGTTGTGCAGGATGGCTTCAGCCAAGAAAATGCATGCATAGGAACACAGATGGGAAATGCCTTTTCATCCCTTCTGCATCTGTTCCCACCCCCTGAAATAAACACACTCGCACACACTTGGGAACAGTACAATAAATACAGGACATGGGAAAATGTACTCATAGGGGGATGCATGAAAAAAGGCAACAGGAGGAAAAGTAAAACGGATACATCCAATACATGAACCAACAGACACAGTGGTACCACGGTGGTACCACAATATGAAAGAGTAAACACTGAGGGTACGTCTACACTACAGCGCTAGTTCGAACTAACTTAGTTCGAATTAGTTAATTCGAACTAAGCTAGTTCGAACTAGCGCATCTAGAACTAAAAACTAGTTCGAACTAGCGTTTTGCTAGTTCGAACTAGCGCGTCCACACTGATTGGACGCAGGGGGGCATTTAAGGGCAGCTGAAACCGGTTCTGGCAGGGCATCAGGTCAGCAGTTGCTTTGTGTGGCTGCTGTCTGAGGCTATCTGAGGCTCGTGCTTAAAGGGACCCCCCCTGGACAGCCGGTTCTCAGCTTTTCCTGCTTGCTTGCCAACCTCGCCGAGGGACAGCAAAGCGTTGGTCTCTGTGCCCGTCTGTGTCGGTGCTTCCCTTCGGGGGGGACTGCCGCAGGTGGCAACATGGAGCCACGGCTCGCCCTGCACCTTCTGGTGCACGTTCTGGACTTGCTGCTGCAAGCCTGCCACCAATGGCTCGAGGCTGCCTGGCACCACCTGGGGAATGTCAGCCCCCTGCCTCTCCGCCTGGCCGCCCTGGGGGCCGTGGAGGAGCCGCGGCGGCGCCCCGGCACCGGCGTGCCCCGCCGCATCTGGCGTCTGGACACCAGCAGCGACTGGTGGGACCGCATCGTCCTGGAGCGCTGGGACGACCGACAGTGGACCCAGAACTTTAGGATGAGGAGGGACACCTTCCTGGAGCTCTGCGAGTGGCTCGCCCCTGCCCTGCAAAGAAGGGACACTCACATGAGGCCCGCCATCCCCCTCCAGAAGCGGGTGGCCATCGCCCTCTGGAAGCTCTCCACGCCGGACAGCTACCGATCCGTCGGGAACCAGTTCGGCGTGGGGAGATCCACTGTCGGAGCAGTGCTCATGCAGGTACGGCGCTCGTTGGCCACCGAGCCGGGGGGGAGGGGGGCTGCGAGGAGGGGATGGGCCGCCCCAGGGACAAAGGGGGGGGCGGGAGGAGGCGAAAGCGCCCCGCACCGGAGGGGTCGGGCTGTCCCGGCCGTACTACACGCCGCCAGGGGGGTTGCTTCCGGGAGTGGGGCGCGGGGCACTGCCAGGGCACGCACGCTCCCAGCCACCCAGGCGCCCCACTGATTGACGCTTTGCTGTGTCTCTCTCCGCAGGTGGTCAAGGCCATCAACCGGGTGCTGCTCCACAGGGTGGTCCGCCTCGCCGACCCGGACGCCGTCATCCGGGGATTCGGCGCCCTCGGCTTCCCCAACTGCGGGGGGGCCATCGACGGGACGCACATCCCCATCCGTGCCCCGGAACACCAGGCGTCCCGGTACGTCAACAGAAAGGGGTACTTCTCCGTCATCCTGCAGGCCGTGTGTGACCACCGGGGACAGTTCACGGACATCAATGTGGGCTGGTCCGGCAAAGCACACGACGCACGGGTGTACCGGAACTCCTCCGTGTGCCAGCGGCTGCAGGACGGGACCTTCTTCCCCAACCGCCACATCAGGGTCGGGGACGTGGACATGCCCGTCTGCCTGGTGGGGGATGCCGCCTACCCACTGCAGCCCTGGCTCATGAAGCCCTACACGGGGCACCTCAATCCCTCCCGCCAGGCCTTCAATAACAGGCTGAGCAGGGCCCGCATCGTGGTGGAGGGGGCCTTCGGGCGACTGAAAGCCCGCTTTCGATGCCTCCTCACCCGTCTGGACCTGGCCGAGCACAACATCCCTCCCGTGGTGGCGGCATGTTGTGTGCTCCACAATTTGTGTGAGCGGAAGGGGGAGGCTTTCTTGCCAGCCTGGATGGCTGAGGCTGACCGCATGGCTGGACACTACGGTCAGCCCCGCACCGCCGCCGTCCGGGAAGCCCAGCGGGGGGCCATCCGGATCCGGGAAGCCCTGCGGGAGAGCTTCCAGGTGGAGGAGGAGGAGGACTGACCTCTCCCTGCATGCCCCACCGGGGCCTTCTTCCACCCTACCCCCCCTTCCCCTTTCCCCTCCCTATCTACTGTACAATAAAGACACCTGTTTTTCAAACAAAAACGTCTGTTTATTTCAGAGAACTGGGGTGGGGGAGGGAGGAATGAAGGTGGGAGAAGGGAGGGGGAAACCTGGGACGAGGGAGCTGGAAGGGGAGGGGAGGGAAGGGAGGAAGGGAAAGGAAAGCTCAGGGGTGGGAGTCTGGGTGCCTCTCCCGTCTCGCCACACTGCGGGTCCGGGGGCGTCGGTGGGGAATGGTTGTGGAGGGGGGGGCAGAGAGGACAGGGGGTGTGGAGGAAGCAGGAGCGGAAGCAGGAGCGGAAGCAGGAGGAGCAGGGGGAGCAGGGGGAGCAAGAGGGGGAGCAAGAGGGGGAGCAGGGGGAGGAGGATGGAAAGCGGTCCAGCAGGCTCTGGAGGTGGCCTCGCAGGGCACGGCCCTGCTCCTCCAGGGCCTCCAGACTCCTCTGGCGCAGCCTGAGGTCCTCCTGGACCCAGTGGTCCTGGAGACGGAGCTGTCGGTCCAGGAACCGGAGATGCCGCCTCTGGTAGTCCTCCTGGTTCCTGGCTGTCCTGCTTGCCCGGGCGCGGGCGGCTGCTGCAGGCGGTGTGGTGCGCCCTGCAGGCCCCGGTGCTGCAGCTGTGGTGCAAGAAGTCCAGCGGTCAATTACCCCAGGGGCCCAGGTGTGTGAAACCCAGCTCCCCTCTGCAAGGCCAGGGCCCCTGCAGGATCCCCAGCTGCTGCTCCGTGGTGGGCAAGGCCCAGGCGCACGGTCCCGGGGCTCCCTCTCGCCCCAGCCCCCCGTACACATAAGGGGAACACGAGGGTACTCACAGGTGGACGCCTCCCCGGCCTCTGATGATGCAGGCGAGCGGCTCTGTGGGGTGCCTCGGGGGTCCCGGGTCCTGGGAAGGCTGGCGGCAGGCTCCTGGCTCTCAGAGCCCTCTTCCTCCTCCTCGGTGTCCAGGAGCGGTCCCTCTGCCCCGGGGTCAATCACGTCCCGGGGGGCAGGGACGGCATGAGGCCCCAGGATGCGGTCCAGGGCATGGAAGTGGGGGCAGGCCTCCGGGTCAGCCCCTGGCAGGCAGGCCCGGGAGTAGGACTGCTGCAAGTCTTTAATCTTGCAGCGCACCTGCTCCCGGCTGCGCTGGTGGCCCCTGGCGGCCAGGCTGGCAGCCATGCGTCCGTAGACGGCCGCGTTCCGGTGGCTAGTGCGGAGATCGTGGACATTTGAGGCTTCCCCCCAAACCTCGATGAGGTCCACGATCTCCGCACTTGACCAGGCGGGCGCCCGCCTTTTGCGCCCCCGGGCAGGCTCCCGGGAGCCGCCAGGCTGGTCGTGGGGAGCAGTGGAGGGCTGGGAGCCCTCGGATGGCTGGCTCATTGTGTGGCAGGTGCAGGCTGTGCAGGCACGGGTGCTTGCAGCCTTGCAACTGGCACAAAGTGAGTAGCCAGCCCGTGGCCCTTTAAGGGCTCCGGGGCCGGGAGGGGAGCAATAGAGTTTCCCTGGTGTTGGCCAGAGTGGCCACCAGGGAAACCTGGGAAGCCTTAGCCTCCCACTAGTTCGAACTAAAGGGCTACACAGCCCTTAGTTCGAACTAGCTAGTTCGAACTAGGCGTTAGTCCTCGTAAAATGAGGTTTACCTAGTTCGAACTAAGCGCTCCGTTAGTTCGAATTAAGTTCGAACTAACGGAGCGCTAGTGTAGCGCCTAGGAAAGTTAGTTCGAACTAACGTCCGTTAGTTCGAACTAACTTTGTAGTGTAGACATACCCAGAGGAATGTGTCTAGACTCAGAGTTTGGGAATCCTGGACCAAGATCCAGTCTAGCAATGAGTCATGGGTTCTTCTGAGTCTCTTCAGCACCCATAAAACTTTCTCCAGCAAATCTGTCCAGTGCCGCCTTCTGCCATCCTCTGTGAATCCAGAGAGAGATAACCTTCCCATTTAACTAACTACAAAATCCAGCCTTATTTCCAGGACCGTAACAAGGGTGAGGTGAGTGAGGTACTTGCCTCGGGTGCATAGCTGAGGGGGCACAGAAAAGACAGCTACTACGCTGTTTTCACTCATGCCTTGCACCTTGTCAGCACTCCCACTCGCACCGAGGACAGTCTTGCCTCAGGTGCCCAATTAGCTAGTTACGACTCTGCTTATTCCCAGTGCAAGGTCATGAGATCCAGTACTCACAGTCCCATACATTTCTGAATGACAGTGATATTTGAAACTTGCATCAGGGCTTGACAGTAAATAGGATGAGATTCAATAAGAACAAATGCAAAGTACTCCCTTTAGGATGGAACAATCAGTTTTACACATGCAAAATGTGAACTAACTGCCTAGGAAGGTGTACTACAGAAAGGGATCTAGGGGTCATAGTGGACCACGAGCTAAATATGAGTCAACAGTGTAACACTTCCAAAAAAAGCAAACATAATTCTGGGATGTACCAGCAGGAGTTTGTAAGCAAGACATGAAAAGTAATCTTTCAGCTCTAGTGTGAGGCGGATTAGGCCTCAACTGGAGTATTGTATACAGTTCTACTTCGAGGAGTGTCCCTGTGGGTGCTCCACCTTAGGTCTTGCAGCACCCTGGTGTGTCTGGACAGAGATTTTGCCAGCAGTGCCCTCCGGTGTGCTGTGCGTGTGGTAGTCAGCACGCACAGTGCCGCTATCACACATGTGCAGCAATCATCCCCTTCAGTTCCTTCTCTACCGCTCTTGGTGTCGGTCAGAACTTCAGTTGCTCTCCTGTCTTTTCATAGCAGTTTGTAGTTTTTCCAGTTCTTCTTCGAGGATGTCCCTGTGGGTGCTCCACTGTGGGTGCTGGGCTTGCCCTGGCGCCGCAGAATGGAGACTTGTTGGAAGCAGTATTCTGCCGGACCGTGCATGCGCCACTGTGCTCGTGGCATTTGCGCTCTTTTCCTGTGCATGGTCCAGCCACCCACCAGTTCCTCTAGACTGCCTCAGGCTGCAGATGGATAGAACCATGCTCTTCACCTCAACCTGTTTGTGTGACTCTACATCCTCAAATTACCTCGTAGATAGCCCTTACTTGATTTCTCTTCCTTCCTCCACTTCGTTTCTTCCCCTTAAAAAAAAAAAAAAAGTTACATTAATAAGAGTTAGAAAGCTGTTATCTCCCTACATTCCTGTCAGTGACTCTCCGGTTCACCCTTGAACATAGTTGTTCATTTAAAACTAAAAAAAAAAAAAAAAAAAAAAAAAGAAGCAGAGACAGAAACTAAGAGAAAGACAAGACAAAAGCGAAAAGAATTCAAGAAACATATATTCTACTTCACATACTAGCGATTCAAAACATCCTGCATGCTGCCATCCTCAGATTTAAGAAATGTGGCACCTGCTGGGAGGCAATGCCAGCCTCCAATGGCCACTCTGACTGCATTAAGTGCCTTGAGGAATCCCATGTCCCCCAGAAGTGCTCCCACAGCACTAAGCTGACAGCCAGGGCTCGAAAAGATAGAGAGGTGCCCACGAATGCTTCTCTTTGACAAAGCCCTTCAGCCGCAGTGTCTCATCCACCACGGAGGAACAGCCCCCCTAAGTGACAGACTTCATCTCCCAGTGTGGGCTCATCAAAAAGACAAAGGCTCTCTCCCACTGGGTCCTTACCTGCTGCCCTTCAAAGCAGGGTGAGCCAAGGAGACAGACCGGGAACGTCTGGCATTTCCAAGCCATGTCCCAAACCACCAGCTGCGCTAAAACCGGGACAGCCGGCACACACCATCATGCCGAGGGTAGCATTGGCTCCACCTGTACCCCGGCCGCAGGTGCTGACCACTGAGCCACCAATGAGAGCCTCGTCGGAGCCAACCACAACGGCGCTGACCGGCGCCATTCCCGGATCAGCATACGGTTCCAGAACAAGCAGCGCCGACGTGAGTGCCGCCTACCATCTCAGCACCGGCCACTACGGTGCCTCAGTCATCGGCACAGCTTGCACCTCCAGAGCAGGAGTCTAGCCCCCTTGACTGCACTGCGCTGGAGCCAGTCTCACTCCCTTATGTTCTCCCCGGCACCATCACCCTCTCCTCTGGCACCGCGCTCTCCCTATTACTGAAGTAGCCGTCGCAGGTCTCCGCACTCTCCTGCCAGATTGCCATCGCCATTCCTGGCAGCTCAGCCTCATTATCAAAGACATCATTATAGCCGATTATCTGTTTCTTCTGTCTCCTCCACAGCGTCGTACGGCTGTTTCTCATTCGCCTTACTCTCCACGCCATCATTGGCATTGTTCACACTCTTATTACCCAGAGAGATGCTCTCACCTCTGGACAGGATATACCCTCGCGATGACTATTACACCCGTGTTTCTTGCAGCAGGTACTGTTACCACTCATGATCCGCCTACGATTACACCTCTTCTAGGCTCTCTCCAGCTCCTGCTCCCTTCACTCCTCCGGAACACATGGCTTCGCCCTCTCAACTTCCATTGGAACCTGACTTTACGCCTTTCGCCGAACAGCCAATCGAAGTCTCCCCAGCAGACTCCTCTCCGCCAGATGAAGCAGTCATGGAAACTAGGACAACTAACAAAGGATGAATATAAGCAAGCAACACGGGAATGCAGGGGCAAGATTAGAAAGGCAAAGGCACAAAATGAGATCAAACTAGCTACAGGCATAAAGGGAAACAAGAAGACCTTTTATAAATACATTAAAAGCAAGAGGAAGACCAAGGACAGGGTAGGCCCACTGCTTAGTGAGGAGGGAGAAGCAGTAACAGGAAACTTGGAAATGGCAGAGATGCTCAATGACTTCTTTGTTTCGGTCTTCACCGAGAAGTCTGGAAGAGTGCCTAACGTAGTGAATACAAGCAGAGAGAGGGTAAGTTTAGAAGATAGGATACACAAAGAACAAGTTAAAAATCCCTTAGGAAAGTTAGATGTCAGCAAGTCACCAGGTCCTGATGAAATGCATCCCAGGATACTGAAGGAGCTGATAGAGGAGGTATCTGAGCCTTTAGCTATGATCTTTGAAAAATCATGGCAGACAGGGGAGATTCCAGAAGACTGGAAAAGGGCAAATATTGTGCCCATCTATAAAAAGGGGAATAAGAACAACCCAGGAAACTACAGACCGGTCAGTTTAACGTCTGTCCCAGGGAAGATAATGGAGCAGGTAATTAAGGAAATCATATGCAAACACTTGGAAGGTAATAAAGTGATAGGGAATAGCCAGCATGGGTTTATGAAGAACAAGTCATGCCAAACTAATCTGATAGCTTTCTTTGATAAGATAACGAGCCTTGTGGATAAGGGAGAAGCGGTGGATGTCATATACCTAGACTTTAGTAAGGCATTTGATACAGTCTCGCATGATATTCTTATTGATAAACTAGGCAAATATAACTTAGATAGGGCCACGATAAGGTGGGTGCATAATTGGCTGGATAACCGTAGTCAGAGAGTTGTTGTTAACGGTTCTAAATCCTGCTGGAAAGGGATAGCAAGTGGTACAGAGAAGAGCGACTAGAATGATTAAAGGTTTAGAGAACATGACCTATGAAGCCAGGCTTCATGAACTGGGCTTGTTTAGTTTGGAAAAAGAAGATTAAGGGGGGATATGATAGCAGTTTTCAAATATCTAAAAGGGTGTCACAAGGAGGAAGGAGAAAATTTGTTCCTCTTGGTTTCTGAGGACAGGACAAGGAGTAATGGGCTTAAAGTGCAGCAGGGGAGGTTTAGATTGGACATTAGGAAAAAATTCCTAACTGTCAGGGTGGTCAAATATTGGAATAAATTGCCAAGGGAGGTGGTGGAATCTCCCTCTCTGGAGATATTTAAGAACAGGTTAGATAGACATCTCTCAGGGATGGTGTAGGTGGAGCTTGGTCCTGCCTTGAGGGCGGGGGGCTGGACTCGATGACCTCTCGAGGTCCCTTCCAGTCCTATTATTCTATGATTCTATGATTCTATGATCCCCGGCGAGATCTCTCTGCCCAATGACCTTCATCAATTCCAAGAGCTGTTTAAGCGAGTAGCCATTACTCAGGAGATACCATTGCAGGAACTCAAGGACAAGCAACACAAACTTTTTAGAAATCTTCAGCTGCAGCACAGGTCGCGCCTGGCCATTCCTCTTGACGAAGGTATCTTAGAGATTGCCGATGAAATATGGCACTCCCCACCATCGGCTCTGTCGACTAACAAGAGGGCCGACAGAAAATATTTCATCCCCCCCCCCGAAGGGGATGGAATTCCTCTTCGCCCATCCTCAACCTAACTCCCTCATTGTGGATGCAGCTCAACAGAGGGCTAAGGTCCCTCAATTCAAACAGCAAGGCTCCAATAAAGACACAAAGAGATTGGATATTCTGGGCAGGAAAGTCTATACATCAGCAACCCTACTGCTCAGAATCGCTAACTATACGGCGCACCTCTCCAGTCACACCTTTGACACCTTCTGACGTTTGACTCTGCTGATAGACCACTTGCCAGAGTCAAAAAAATCTATATTGAAATCAGTGATCCAGAAGGGCGACACGTCAGCAAGAATGTCCCTCCAAATGGCCATGGAGGTGGCTGACATCGCCGCTCGCTCTACTGCCACTGAGATCATTATGTGGAGAGCCTCTTACTTGCAAGCAGCGGGAGTCCCTAAGGAGTTATAGAGCTAGGTTGAGGACTTGCCCTTTGACAAGGACAAGCTTTTTGCTGAAAATACCGACACCGTTCTACACTCTTCAAAGGACTCCCGAACAACGTTGAGAACTTTGGGGATGTATACACTTCCCTTCAGGAGACATCGATATACCCCATACTAGTACAGGTACGACTATTTGTATATCAGACATCAATGGCAGCAACAACATCAACAACAGAGGAGCGTCGATAATCAACGCTCACGCCAGAGACCCCAACGATGACGCAGCAGGAACGGCCGTGGCCATATGGCCCCCAATAAGAAGCAGCAAGTATGATACCTTGGTCAGGGGTGCGCAGACAGTCACAGGCAAGATTACAGATCAGTTTACCCAAGTCTTCCACCATCGATTGAAGCCCTTCTTCCACCAATGGGCAGCAATCACCACAGACAGATGGGTACTGGAAATAATTCAAATGGGTTACACCATTCCCTTCACTTCCATTCCCCCTTCCCCCCCACCCCTTCTCTTTTCAAGGAACCCACTCATGAGGCCCTCCTGCAAATTGAAGTCGACCGCCTGCTCTCTCTGAGGGCTATAGAGATGGTCCCAAACTAATTCAAGAATAGGGACTTCTATTCCTACTATTTCCTCACCCAGAAAAGATCCAGAGGTTGGTGACCCATACTAGACCTCCACCGTTTGAACAGATTCCTGCGCAAACAAAGATTCAAAATGAATTCCAGAATATATTAAATTAAAAGCTCTCCTAAGAGAAGTAAAGATAAGCAACTGGAAATATCAGCTATGCATGTTTGTCTGGAATAGAAAAGTGATTCTGTTAAATTCTTTTTTGAATCTAATTTAGAAAAAAACTGTAATCTTTGATAATTGAAAAATGTGTATATAGAAGTAATCAGTGCACAATGGTCCTGGTTCTCATATATTGGCGAAATCAGGAGTAAATCTTTTAAGTGAGATCAGAATCTTGAGAGATTTTCTTTCCAGGAAAATAATTTTTGCTGGGTTGTAAGGAAAATTCTTGCCATTGATGGGTCTCTGTTGTCTGGCTGCCAATTTGCCATCATCACTAATAAAAACTGCCCGAGTATCAATATTCTGTATTATTTTAATTGGAAACTAGCAGGACTGGAGAAATGGGATTGTTGACACAATGACAGCTAGGCTTCTAGAGTCTTACGTTAGAGCATACATTGATTAAAATTATTGAATTAATTGTGTGTGTATGTGTGCATGCATGTGTGTGTGAAAATGAGAGAGACGCAGACGATTAACTGACTGGGCAGCATCAAAGCATACATCTTACCAGTGATAGAAATGTAGCCGTGTTAGTCTGCTGTAGCTGAAACAAAAAACAGTACTATGTAGCACTTTAAAGACTAACAAGATGGTTTATTAGGTGATGAGCTTTCGTGGGCCAGACCCAGTTCCTCAGATCAAATAGTGGAAGAAAATTGTCACAACCATATATACCAAAGGATACAATTTAAAAAAATGAACACAATAAAAAGGACAAATCAAATTTCAGAACAGAAGGGGCGTGAGGGGGGGAGGTAAATGTCTGTGAGCTAATGATATTAGAAGTGATAATTGGGGAAGCTAATGGGTAAGATAATTAGCGTCTTTATTCAAACTTAGGTGTAAAGTGTCGAATTTAAGCATGAATAATAGTTCAGAGGATTCTCTTTCAAGTGTAGTCTTAAAAGGCCTTTGAAGCAGGATGCAGATAATCAAGTCATTGAGACAATGTCCTTTCTGGTTGAAATGGCAAGAAACTGTTTTTTTTTTTGTGATCCTGTCTAATATCTGTTTTGTGGGCATTGATCCGTTGGCGAAGTGTCTGAGATGTTTGTCCAATGTACATAGCAGACGGACACTTTCGGCACATGATAGCATAAATTATGTTTCTGGATGCGCAGGAATATGTGTTTTTGATCTTATAACTATCTTACTAGGTTATCTTATAACCATCTTACTAGGTTGCCTTGCAATGCTTGTTCCTCAAGAACAGATATATGCTGCTGGTATCTTGACATTTCTGTTAAAATGGATCAGCATTCTGTTGAAAACTACCAGAATAACTCATTCAAAAGACAGAGAAATGAGCCTACTGATGGGAGGAGGGAGTAAAAGGGGCAGCTAATTACCAGCAACAGTGGCGATAGGAGCCTTGGCCCTTTTGAATTTCCATTGGAGCACCAGAGCACAGCTCTACGTGGGTGTGAGGACTGAGGGCAATGTTCCCTCTAATCTTTTGCATCCATATGCAATTTTATCTGAGTGTAGAATAAGTCTTATGTGCATTGAGGCATGTGCAAATGTGCACCACCAGTAGAAATACAAAACCTAGTTGTGGGGCACTCTGTTAATCAGCGTGGTGACATCTGAATCTCTTCTTAGTGGCTGCACAAATGCTCAGCTTACAGGGAACACTGGCTGGAGGAATGGATGCACCGCAGTCTGGGAGGTGCTAAGGACTGCCTGCTCTCGACTACACCCTTCCTCTTGAGGCCCCACCCCTTCTTGGAACACAGAGCTATCCCCTTCACATTTTATCTAAGGGCCTATGGTGGCTGTTGGTCCTGCTGGACATAAGTAAGAGTAATGTACAAATCCTACTGTCCAAATTTAATGAGAATTGTTAGTGAAACAAGAATGGAAACGAGAATACCATTATCCACAGTTTACACAAACATTGAATTGTTGGCTTTTCACCTATCTGTAGTTTAAAAACATTTCAGGCAACACAGTCAATTTTTGAAGGTGCAGTTCAGATATCCTAAAATATGAAGCTCTTAAATTTCAGAAAAAGAAAATTGAATCTCTCACAATTTGTCATGAGATTCCAAGCACTTTTTGGCTTCAGTCTGGTAGACTATGTCATGATAGATTTTTTCCCCTGGTATTCCAGTGTTTCTAATCCTAGGGGAAGTCAGAGGTAGTCCAGGTACTGAAGGATGCTTTTTTCAAGTTTAATGAACATTTTTAAAAACTGAAAAATAACCTGAGTCTTGTTCAAGTTTCAATGAAAAGTCAGGATAGGTTTTATTATATCCAAACTAGTTTAGGACCTAACTCAGACTTTAAGGACGTCCATTATTTAATGGCCTCTTTCCCAAATGGTTTAAAGTGACATAGTGCTTAAATTTGTCCCATTTCTAATAATAATCCATGAACATTTATTACTCATTCCTCTGATCTACTATATTTGCAAGCATTCAGTCCAGTTTGAACCTGAATGTTATTTTGTTTGTGGTGAGTCACTGTTTAAAAATAATTCATGTGCTATCTATCAGAACTGTAAAAATTAATTAAAAAGAAAATGCTCGAGTCAGTGGCAGGAAAAAAACCCTCTAATAAGTTACAATGATTATAGTGTTAGATACTTCTTTGGCAGACACATATCCCTTGCATTTCCAAATAAATGCCTACGGTAGCAAGAGCTGCCATAGCTAAACTGTTGGCAATCTAATCTTTGCCTCAAAGCATGGGAGGAACGCCAGATGGAATGTTTAAAACTTTGGGATTCAGGACTTTATATGACATGACTATGTAAATCGAACCGTTTGAAAAATATTTATTGTAGAAAATTTAGGAAAAGGCAAGATCCTTTACTCAATTAGGGGTTAAGATGGTAAAGCTATCATTTGAAATGAAAATTCTTTAATGAATATTTATCGCTGTTCCCGCCTCAGCACACAAATGACTTTAGCATTCCTTGGCACCAGTCATCTCCCTTATTTTAAGAGATGATCTTACTCTAATGTCAAAACAACTTGAGAAAGAGGGAACAGTACGTCTCATGAAGTGTTTCAAGCAGAAGTGCAGTCAGCAATTCATTTGTGTTGACTTTATCTTATTGTTCTTATCCTCATTCCACGAGGAGTACAGCTAGTTCGGATTAGAAGCAGCACGGGGTTCGAACTAGCCGGCATTTAAAAATGGCGCCGGCCGGCTTCATGCAAATGGAAATTCAAATCCCAGGCTTCATTTGCAATTGCAGATGACTACATTACCCCCGCTAGTTCAAACTAGCGGGGTAGTGTAGACATACCCTTAGCTACCTGTGGGTATGTCTATGCTTGTCCCCTAGTTCGAACTAGGGAGGCAAATGAAGCATACTGAAGTTGCTAATGAAGCATGGGATTTAAATATCCCGTGCTTGATTAGCATATTCATGGACGGTCGCAATTTTAAAATGCCGGTAGCCCAAATTAACTTGACGTGTGTAGATGTGGTAGTCCGATCCAAAACCCTTCCCTCGAATTAACTGTTACTCCACATTGCATGAGGAGTAACAGTTAATTCAAAGGAAGGGTTTTGGATCGGACTACCGCGTCTACATACAGTGAGTTAATTCGGGCGACTGGCATTTTAAAATGACGACCAGCCACGAATATGCTACTCAAATGCGGGATATTTAAATCCCATGCTTCATTAGCAACTTCGGTATGCTTTATTTGCTTCCCTAGTTTGAACTAGGGGACAAGTGTACACATACCCAGGGTGGTTATCTTCTCAACCCCTATATAGTCTGCTGATAGTAGCAAAACCCAGTGGTGGACAGCAATTGAAGAAGAAAATAGAAGGAATAGTTCATGATCCCAGACATTGCTCTACATATTTTTAATTATTATGTAAAGCATTATATTTTGGCCTGTTATAAATTTTGTTAAACCCCAGTCACTATAGGTGATTTTGTTCACACGCCTTAATCATATCACTTCTGTGAAATGTCTGATGAAATGAAGGGACTTTTGAATAGTGACCCTGGAACCCACCTTGCTTCACAATTGTCAGCACTGCCATACTGTCTGAAGCTTTCAAAAGCCAAGCTCTAGTCTGAGAAATGTTTTAACATGTCCATCAAACCCTGTGTTTCCTCATTCTCAATCAGGGGCATCATTTCAGAAAAATTCAGTGGGGAGAGACAAAGCTGTGTTAGCATCCCCACTTCTGCCTCCCGAGCCAAAATTGGGCGGGGGGGACACAGTCACTATCTTTCATTTTTCCCTGAGGTTCTCCACCTCTGCTCCATTCCAAGGCCCCTCTCCTGCTGTTCCCCTCGGGTCCTGCTCTTGTGCACCTCTTCCTTTCCCCACTCTGCCTCCTCCCATTAGCCCCCCACCCAACGCTCACTATTCTCTGCTGTCCCACTAAGTGCTTTCCCGGCCACCAAACTGCCGGTGGGTGGAGCTGCAGAGCATCTGTGCCTGGAGGGTTTTTCCCCTGGGTGCTTGAGCCCCAGAACATTCATTGAGTTGGAGCCTATAGGATGGGCAATAGTCTCCTTGCCCTGTAGCAAATGACACACCTGCTTTCAAAGACTCAGTGTTAGATTCACTGTTTGCAAGTCACACACTGATCTCAAACTGCCAGTCCTGGGATATGGAGAAAGTTGATCAAATTTAAAGCAGTGTTTGGTTTTCTGGCTTTTTTTTTACATCATCACCGGAGTAAAGAGTCTGTCAATAGAATTTAGCTGGCAGAGTTGTTGGAGGGGAGGGGAGGAGTCAGCTCACTTTTCCCCAAAGCTGTGTTGGCTTTGGAGTGCAAACAAAAGTAAAATGCTGCTTTAAACAGTAAGGTGAGGGATATATGAAGAGCACACATTCAGGAAGGAGTCTTATTTTTTCCCCCACAGCCACTAGCTTGCCCTATAACTTTGCTTTAAACCGAGACAGTATTGACCAAAGCAACATATGCTGTCCTGTACATGTATTCTGCCTAATTAGGGCTTGTCATACTGGTTGTCTTGAGCAGAGCTCTCTGACCCCACAAAGGCAGAAGGGCCAGAGATTCTATGAAATCCACTAGGGTCTTTGATATTGCTATTGATTTTGCATGAACGCTGTTCAGATCAAGTGCTGGAGAGCAGTATAAAATCCTCAGATAAATAGACAAATTAATTTACTGCAATAAATAGCAGTAAGTATTTTCAAGATAGTGGCTTGTGTCTGCTGTCTCTTTGGGGAAGTGATCTTCCTATGCTATGTTTTGTGAAGTAGCTGAAAATATTTAACAAATCATTGATAATGGTCGCACACAAAAAAGTTAAGGTTGCACAATCAAGCACTCAGAAGTTTCCTCCCAGTTCCCAGTCTGACTCTTCTTGCCCAGCCAGTTCCAGTGTGTTTCTTCTGTCCACAGCTTCCACTCCCAGTTTATTTTATACACACCCTCAGCCTAGCCCCAGTCTCTCTGTCCTCTCTGCCATCTGCAGGCTCCTTGTCCCAATGTACTCCATTTGCATCTCTGCCAGTCCTGGTCTAGGTCTTGTCCTCCTTGCAATTAAGTCAAGTTTCTTCCTCCTCTTCACTTCCTAGACACAAGCGGGTGAGGTTCAGGTAGGGTTGCCAGCCCCACAGGATTGTTCTGGATTCTCCCAGAATTAAAAATTAATCTTTAATTAAATATGTAATTTGGTAAAACCTCCAGGAACATGTCTAACCAAAACTGGCAATCCTAGGTTGAGGGGAATTGAGAGCACAGGAGAGACAACCTGTGGCCCACAGCAACCAGAAGCAACAAGTGGAGTGAAAGTCCAACTCAGCCCCTGCAATCCCAGCATGGAGGATAATCAGTGGGATGGAATATCTTGAGAACTTACTTACCCAATGTTAACAAGTCTCCAGTGAGCATCTCCTCATGAAGATTTTTATAATGCCCAAAATTGTGGGGTCCTCCATCCAAGCAGCAAAAAGCATATCACTGACACCAAAATCAAATTTCAAGTCCCTGCTCCAAATTCTGGAGTCACTAGAGTTTTTCAACAAAAATGTTGTAAGAATGTATTTAGCATGGCCCAACAATATATTTTTCTTTAATCCTCACTCTTCTTTTGAGTCGATTCATCACTGAGATCTCCCATAGGCTATCATTTGGCTAACTGGCACACACTACATTGGAGAAATGAAAAGAAAAAGTCTGTTTAATGGATTGCCAGTATCTTGAAAGATGCAATGTGATAAAGAACCTTTATTCTTTAAATTAGGGATTAAAGTCCTGATAAGGCTAGCAGCAACTGAAAGCATATTTGTAGATCTTGCCGATTTTTTTAAATGAAAACTAGCTTTTCAACCAAACGGAACATTCTTGCAAATTTTTGGTTCCATTTTGTCATGAAAAATTTCACATTTTCTAACATTTTATTTCTGATCTTTCTTTCCTTTTTTCCCATTGAATAAAGAGGGCAAAGGAATGATTTAACAATGGGAGAGTTGTTTCTATTTTCCCATCATTTAAAAAAAAAAATTCTCCCAAAATTACAAATTATGAAAACATTATTTAGAAATTTTGTTAGAAAAAATATTTTATGAAAAAATGCAGAGGGAATGCAAATATTTAATTTCTTTCAAAGTATTAAATATACTTACATGTTTTTCAACCAGCCTCATATACTACCACATGATAGCCCTGTGTGAAAGGATTGAAAAGGTCTGTGTATCATAAAACTCACCACCACATTTGGCACTAACTTGCTAGGTTGTTGGCAGTCTCAGCGGAGGGGGACTAAGTTGTCTCTGGAAACTGAGCTACCCTTTTTCTTTCTAGAGGAGGGCCCTCCAGATCAGAATTAAGACAATCTGTTGGTTTTTCTTTCCACCCTGCTATTGAGGAAATGCAAATCTATGAAAACTACATTTCCACTGCTTGGATTGTCCTTGTCTGAAGCTAGATATGGAACTTTAGTTTGCAGTGCTGCCAAATTGACCCTTACCCTCTTCTTCCATAATTCCACTTCTTTGCTGCTCCAGAAACAAAACAGTTCTCTCCTAGCCCTACCTAATCTCCCAACAATGGACAGTTACCTTTCTTGGCAGATGATTTTTCTTAAACTAACCCATTTACATTTTACAGCACCAATTTATGTCAAGGTCCATGATGCAACACAAAATGGGTGAAAAGAATATATATGTAAATTGCATTTCCACCTCTTCTTAAAACATGATAATTGAAACAACAATGCTACTACAAACAATTTGCAAAAACAGTAGCAGAAATAATTATATTTATGTGGTATAACATTGAGATCTGTATTTGATTTTTACAGAAAAAGAGGTTTTTTGATTTTTATAGAAAAAGACTTCTTCAGACTGCTTAACATTTTTTAGGCCAAGGACCATAGCAAATGAAAAAGCCAATCTAACCTGGAGGCAGAATGAAGTACTGTACCAGATGCTTTATTGGAAAACTGTGCTAATTACGTAGGTGAAGACAGACACCAGACCAGGAATTCAGGTGGCATCTTTTTTGTAAAAGGAATTACTATTACACAGTCCCCCAGAGAACTGAGAAGCTTTTTCTTCAGTTGTTTGAATGGTAATCACATAAAGGAGACTTAAATTCTAGAATGTCCTCTCAGAGCTTCTGTATTGAAAAGTCTTTTATATAATTATCCAATATGTATATGGAAATTTTGCTAGAGCCGAGCTAATATTGTATATAAAAATGTTCCCAGTTTTTTATCTTTTTCTTTTTGCAAATAGTTTGCAAAGATTTTGCAGTTTTCTCAGTTGTTCATTATTTAAAATTTCCTACCAGTTAATTTCAATTAATAATTTTTTAGCTATGTCTATTGCTCATTTGTGAGCAGCTCATTGCAAGTATTCAGCTTTAGATTTTAGAAATGTGAGCTGACAGGTCACATGGTAGTGTTAGTCTTCCTTGACTGAATGAGAGTAATCAGAACATAAGACTGGCCGTACTGGGTCAGACCAAAGGTCCATCTAGCCCAGTATCCTGTCTTCTGACAATGGCCAATGCCAGACTCCCCAGAGGGAGTGAACAGAACAGGGAATCTTCAAGTAATTCCTCTCCTGTCACCCATTCCCAGCCTCTGACAGAGCCAGGGACACCATTCCTACCCATCCTGGCTAATAGCCATTGATGGACCTAACCTCCATGAATTTATCTAATTCTTTCTTGAACCCTGTTAGTCCTGGTCTGCTACAATGTTAGCAGCCGGAGGTCCCATATAGGGTATACAAAGGGTTGAATTTTTAAAATTAGACATGTTTGAGGAAAATACATTCACTATAAGTCTCAAGCAAGGCTTATTGTTACTAGAAATTGACCTGAGGTGCACGGTTGGGACTGGATTCAATTTTTCCAAAACTAGGTTATTTACAACAAGGGTTTTGGTTCAATCCACCGCAGAGGTTAAGGCTATGCACATAGCTAGCACGTCCTTATCTGTCTGAACTTCCCGTTTCTAATTAGCAAATAATGATCAGGGGGATCTTTATTGCAAGTAAATGATCATCTTGCTTTAAGGGGTTGTTTGGAACCAGACTGTCCCAAAGAGAGCATCAGGAGACAAATGGAGCTCCCCAGTGAAAAGGTACACTATGCAAAAACAGAAAGACTACCTAACTAAAAGGGTGAAACATGTTAGTACCAGTGTGGATTCACCATAAATCCAATTTTTTCTAACTGTTTGGGGATTACTTATATCTCTATGGATGCTAATATGGACAGTTCCATCACTCAAGTGAACACAGGGACTAGAGTAGTGGGCAGCCCTAATGCAGGGAAAATGAGGAATAGAAGGCTCAATGCACAGTTTTGACCCAAAAATCATTCTAAAGACTGAGCTTTATTGCATTTAACTCTAACAATAAAGCTGAGTGTAGTTTTGCTTTGTCAGATGCATATTTAATTTTTGCAGTTGTATAGCACATTCCTTCAAATCAGTCTTTAATCATTCGTAAGGCTGTGGGAAAAGATTTGAAGAAACGGTAACACATAAAAATATTGCTTATTCAGTTATAGTTTATCTTTCCCATTTCTTTTTAAAAGCAAAAAAAAAAAAAAAATCATAGCACTGCATAACTGGAATAAACTGATATTCTGAGTTCCTTAAATAGAGTTGTGGTTAGCAAGAGCGGTCATTTTTTTAAAAAAATGTGTCAGAGTTTCATTGGATTTCATCCTTCATTTTATCATTTGAGTTTTATAAGAATGATACAGCTGAAAACCAGTTAAATTTAGTACAGAAATACAGACTGTAGGAACTTTTTGCCAGCTGAAAAGCCAAGACATTTGTAATTTTGGTACAACTGACAGAAAAAAAAATCTTTCCGTTGTTAATTCATGTGTGAAACTTTCTGTAAATTTTAGTGACACAAAAGGCAAACAATTGAGTCCATCAGACCACGACATATAGTATTTTTAGCATCATTCAGTGAATCACAGCACCGTATAGCACCTCACCAAAGCCACTTCAAAAACCCCTTTCAGGTAATATGTCACAATCACAGGTTTAAAAAAAAAGCAGTCAAGTATGACAAACATTTAACATTTTGGCAGTAGGAGGAATTTGGCTTCAGTACAAAAGTGAGCATTGTAGCTGAGTTGGAGGATGATGCATCTGAAATTAAAAGATACGGTCTGTCATGGGCTTAGTAAACTCTGTTTTCTAGATGGCATAGTCTCTTCTTACTGCCAGTAGTGATGGATGGAATGTATGTAATGAATATTTATCCTAAAATGCCTGTAGATATTGCTGTGTTCAAGAAAAACTCTATCCCTCATTGCAACTGAAGTCACAAGGGTAAGGAAAACTGTAGCAACAACTACATTTGAGAAAATTGTCTCATTAGGTATACAAGCCACATGCCAAAAGAAGAAACTGAGTCCCAAAGCATCAGCATCATGTGAACCTCTTAAACCTAGAGGGTGAAGAGATACCATTCCCACCAAAGCTGCCAGTTATATCTTACATGGTTGAGTCACCTATTACCGTATTTATCTAAATACTGATGCTTTCCCACCTATTGATCTCTCCTTTATCTTGTCTGGGTTGATCTTCAGCCAGTTCATGCTCATTCATATCCTAATCTCAGGTAGGTATCAGAAGATCAAAGACACTGTTTCACCAGATTTCACTGAAAGAGAGAAAGAAAGCTCTGTCATCCACAGACTCATTGCATCTCAGCCAAAGTAATATCGCCCCAATGACCCTACAATTCACATTGAACAAGGGGGCTAAAAGAATAAATCTTTGTGGAAATCCACAAGACAGCCCTTACGGCTGATTAGCAATTGTCCAATAGAGCTATCCAGAATCTTGGTAGGAGGAAGGAATAGATCTACTTATGATAATCCTGTCTATCCAGGTAGGGTCTGCAAGAGAGTCAACAGAATTTTAGGATCAATAATTATGATGATTACTGGCATATCTACAAGAACCAGTATGTACATTGCTAGATAGAAAGCATCAACCATTGAAGCTATAACACTGTCGTCAGTCCAGATTCAAGTCATAAAGGAAGACTAAAGGGTTCAAGGAATCTGTGCATTCTTGACACAAAGTTGTTTCATCTGAACAACTTTAACAATAAAGGGAACAGTAGAAACAAGGCGATAACTACTGTTGCCAAGGGATGCCTTCTTAAGAATGAAATTTAACAATCTCTCATTTGAGGATAGCTGGCAACATGCCTTCCTGTAGAGAAACATGGGTGCTACAGTTTTTTTTAAAGGATCTTTGTCCAGGTGCCAAGCCTGCTAGGACTGTGATGTTGCTCTGGCTTGCCTGAAATAGAAGGCCTCATTTGCAAATTTTTCTCTTTGATGTTGTTTTTCATTTGGCTTCCCAGAAAAGCAAATGAGTAGTAAACACAATAAAAGTACATTAGATCCAGTGGAACTTTCCAACTAGTCCAACAAAACTATGATTTAAACAAAATAATTCCTCCCCTCCATAGATGTCTCATAGTGCCCCTTTGCATTGTTTCACCTTACTAATTATTATATGGGCCTTCATATTTCCAACCTCACTGTCCATGGCTTGTGGGAGAGGTGCTGCATCTACAGCATTTTTGTGGGTGTTTTTTTTATAGTAAAATCCAGCGCATTCATCAAGAGCTCTTTGATGTCCAGTTCTCATTACCTGAATATATCATCTGTAGAGTGTTGTAGGGACTGAGATTCATCAAAGAGTTTACAGTGTTGTGCAGAATCAGAACAATATCTATATTTCTATCTATCAATTCATTTTTGAAGTTTGAGATTCCTAAATCTAATCCCGGTTATAGTAGTCATATCTGAGGACTTAGGTGTTTGGTATTCTCCTGTGTTTGGAGTTGTAGAGTCAAAAAATCAATTTACACACTGAGGCCATGTCTACACTACGTGGAAGACTGACACTGCCACAGTCAATCTGCAGGGGTTCAAATTAGCAGTGCCAGTAGTCTTGCTCCTCATGAGGAGTAAGGGAAGTCGACAGGAGCATTTGCTCCTGTCAACCTCCCACTGCGTGGCTGGCCCCAAAACACAATTTAAGATACTTTGACTCCAGCTATGTAATTAACATAGCTGGAGTTGTGTATCTTAAGTTGGCTTTCTTCTTTAGTGTAGACCAGGCCTGATAGTTGAAAAGACTGACACATTGTATATATTTGTTGTATTTTTGTAATTTATTAATGCAATTTATTTATGTATTCCATGCCCACATTTCAAAATGCTTTTGTACAAATCTTGTCCTAGTAGTGTAACTCAAAAGCATAACCTTAACTGAAATTAAGGTTGTTCCTAAGCACAATCAAAGCAAGTGGCTGATTGTGTTACTGCTCTTCCAGTGTCCTGACTCCTGAGCAATTTATAGGCCATGCTAGTTTCTATCAGACATTAGGTTCAGATCTGAACAGTAAAACTGATTCCTTCCTCCAGTTATTGGACCTGATAGGAAGACCACCAATGTCCTAATTTTCCCTTCTTACTTTATGAAGTCCTGTAAACGGTTTGGCCAGAATTGACTGCAGTCTTCGTAACCTTCCTCTTTATGGTCTTAATTCAGCAAGGTACACTTCCTATTACACCTCTGATATTGTATGACTGGAATTGCAGCTGGAATTGCAGTCTGAGCAGCTATGGTAATTGCTGTGTTTCTGTGTTCCTATGGATGAATTATTTTTAAATTTTCCCTCCTGTGTAAAGGGTTGTGGGTTTTTGGACAGCACACCGTGGTTGCCATGTCACTCTTCCACTGCCCAAGCACGGGATGCACTTAGAATGATGTCAGTGGTTGATTACTATGTTCAGCCTATAAAGAAAATGTGGGATCTTCCAGGATGAAAAACACCATATTAAAACTTAATCCATCTATTGCAGTATCAAATATGAAACAATGGTGTCTCTCAAAGCTGAATGTAAGTTGTAAAAAATAATCTTGGTATTCCTATTGAGAATACTTAAACACACCTGTCTAAACTAGTTTTTCACACTTGAGGTAGGTGCATGCAGAAGTGCTTGAGTACTTACATGTGCAAATTTGGGCCATTACTGATATATTTATACATTCAGTTTCTTTGCAGTATTAAGCGGATAGGGAAAACAGCTCAACAAATTTATCATATTTTTGAGTTCCTTCTCTGTAAAACTGTCTTCTTGTAAAGGCTACACATTATTCATATGAATAGTAAAGCATTTAACTGAAAATTGATATAGGGAGGCTAAGTGCTACTTCATAAACCACATGCTATGTATTGAAATATGGTTGAATGGAAAGCTGCTGACATATGTGTGATGGAATAGTAAACTTTTGCATCATATTATGTTGAAAATGTGGAAAATGCCATCGTTTTTGTTTCCAGAAGCTCCAACTAATCATATCAATATGTTTTCTTTCTCAAATTTTAGGACACTGATTTTTCACTGAATGTGTGCTTTGTTAAGATGATTGCACTAAGCCTTAGGCACTGGAGTAAATTTTCAGTCTCTCTTTAAGCACCTACTTTTGCTCTCGTAGTTTTGTGGGTGCAAATTTCTTCCTTCAGATATTTGCAGGTGTAGTTAAGGTCACTTCCAATGTCTAGACACCTATTTGTTAGATACAACTAGGTCCTCATATTTCAAAGTAACATTAATTACTCTCTCTGGGTACGTCTATACTTGCTCCCTAGTTCAAGCTAGGGATGCAAATGTAGGCGACCGAAATTGCTAATGAAGCGGAGATTTAAATATCCCACGCTTCATTAGCATGATCTCACCAGTGTGTTACTCTGCTCAACAGCTGATTCGAACCAGGAAGTGTACGCCGGGACGCGTTAGTTCGAACCAAACCCTTTGGTTAGAACTAACGTTATTCATTTTTTGAGGAGTAATGTTAGTTTAAACCAAGGGGTTTGGTTCAAACTAACATGTCCCGGAGTGCACTTCCTGGTTCAAATCAGCTGTTGTGCAGAGTAACGTGCCGGCGAGATCATGCTAATGAAGCGCGGGATATTTAAATCCCCGCTTCATTAGCAATTTTGGTCGCCTACATTTGCATCCCTAGCTCGTACTAGGGAGCAAGTGTAGATGTACCCTCAGGTAATTGTAAATTCAAAAATTGTGGCAGAGTTTTAAAACTTGGCCCATCATATACTCCTGCAGCATTAATTGGATAGTATGTGTATACAAGCAACACTGCACTGCTAAGGGAATTGCACATTTACTTCTGTGTGAAATGTGTTGAGTTTTCTACACAAGAATCTGGGAAAAATTTAAACTGACAAAAGGTGTCAACTATATCTCCAGTGTTTCTTATACTGTTGAGAATTGTTGAGAGTACAGTGTTTCTCAGACATCAGCTAATGATTTCTTATCCTTTACAGGCAATTAAGTAATCAGACAAAGATATACACACACAAATAAAAAACATTTTCTCCTGTTCTTCCTCAAAACAAACTACACACTATAAACCTATTGTACCATTGTAGAATCCATTTTAAACAATCATCACAAAGTTGGCTTAAACTATTTTGTATACATTGAGCCATCACAAAGCTATCTTACCCTGTTCTGTATACAATGAGCTTTGAGCCAGAAATGTAATTTATCTCAATAGTTGTGGGGGACGGTGATTATCAGCTTAGGTTGCTTTATCTTTGTATTTATTATGGAAGCACTCTTATTATAAAGCTCTGATAATAAGTACTTACAACATTTCAGAAGAAAATGATTTTCTCAGCTGAAATACTGTATATATGCCTGTCCTCAGGCCAAAGGTGAACTTTCCTTGTATGTTAAATTTAGTTTGATGGTTTTATTATCTAAAGGTGAGCACATGTCGTTCTGGGATGTTTGAAAAGGAGTATTGGATGTAAGGCATTGGAAGTAATTGTCTCCTCTTCTAGTCTTAGATGGAGTTCTGTGTCCAGTCCAGGACACCAAATTTTATGAAGTATGTGAATGAACTGAAGAGAGTCCAGAGGAGAACAGTTAAAAAACTTATAAAAGGATTAGAAAACCTGATTTATGAGGTTGAAAGAATTGGTCCTCTTTAGTCTAGAGAAAAAAAATCTGAGGGAGGACATTGTACTAGCCTTCAAATATTAGAAAGACAAGATGGGAGAAGTAATAACTTCTTGGTCCAATAAAATATATTACCTGACCTACCTTAGAAAATAAGAAAAAAAGCCTTACTGAGTCTGAGTCCAGCTCAGTATCCTGTCTTCTGACAGTGGACGATGCCAAATGCTTCAGAGGGCATGAACAGAGAAGATGAATAAGTGATTAGTTCCTTGTTGTCCAGTCCCAGCATCTAGCAGTCAGATACACAAGCATGGGCTTTCATTATTGACCATCTTGGCTTATAGCCATTGATAGCTCTAACCTCCATTAGCTTAACTAATTCTGTCTAATTCAGTTATAGTTTTGGTTTTCACAACATCCTCTGGCAATGAGAGCCATTCTGTGTGAAAAAATACACCCTTTGGTTGGTTTTAAACCTGCTACTTATAAATTTCATTGGGTGATTCTGGTTCTTGTGCTATGTGAAAAAGCAAATTACTTGCTTTCTCCACACCATTCATGGTTTTATGGACCTTGTCATATCTCCCCTCGTCTGTTTCTTTTTCAAGCTGAACTTTACCAATCTTTTTAATCTCTCCTCGTATGAAAGCTGTTCCATATCCTTAAGCATTTTTATTGCCCTTGTCTGTACCTGTTTCATTTGTAATGTTTCTTTTTCTGAGGTGGGGCAACCAAAACTGTATGCAGTATTCAAGGTATGGGCATATCATGGATTTATATATTGGCAGTATGGTATTTCCTGTTTTCTTATCTATCTCTTTTCTAATATTCCTAACATTCTATTAGCTTTAATCGTGCTGCACATTGAGCAGATGTTTTCAGAAAACTACCCGCAGCGACTCCAAGATCTCTGTCTTGAGTGGTAACAGCTAATGGAGATCCCATCATTTTGTATGTATAGCTGGGGTTATGTCTTTTAACCGGTTACTAATCCATGAGTAAGACTCATGCCAGGATTGCTTACTTTGTTAAAGAGCCTTTGGTGAGGGACCTTATTAAAGGCATTCTAAAAGTCCAGGTATACTATTTTACTGGATCAACCCTGTCAATATGTTTGTTGACCTCCTCAAAGAAATCTAATAGATTGGTGTGGCATAATTTCCCTTTACAAATTGCCATACTGACTCTTCCCCCAACAAGTTGTGTTCATCTATCTGATGATTGTGTCCTAATTACAGTTTCAGTCTACGTAGTACTGAAGTCAGTCTTACCAGCCTGTAATTCCCAGGATTGCTTCTGGAGTCTTTTTTTAAAAATTAACATTACATTATCTATCCTCCTGTCTTCTGGTACAGAACCTGATTTAAGTGATAGGGTTACATCCCATGATTAGTAGTTCTGCATATTCAGGTTTCTTCAGAACTCTTGGGTAAATATCTTCTGGTCCTGGTAACTCATTTTGTACTTAGTGATTTCTGCTAAGTCCACATTTGTCACCAGATACCATACTGTTTCTTATTTCCTTTTCTGATTATGGTGAACAGCTTTGTGATATCACATATAGTTCTAAGTATCCTAGAAATACCTAAAGTAGATAGACTTGATAGATGGAAAAATATCACCATGTCATAGCTGTTGCCAAAGGATGACTTTTTAATGGTTGCCACTGAGCCTCTCTTTGACAAGATTTTGCATTGCCATAGAGTTTTTTTTATACATATTGATCATGGCTGGAAACATGATTTTCCTTTAATGGTCAGTGCAATGAGAGTGATGATGGCATCCAGTAAACGGTGAAAGAAAAGCAACCAACAAATAATTTAATGAATGTATTGAAAACTTGCACATGTTATGAATGAAATCTCACTGGACATATTGGGAAGCTAATGGAAGATATAAAGAGGTTAGAGAGATGGTATTTTGTCATATTTCTGTTCTTTCTATTGATAGATCATGAGGAAGGAAGACAAAAAATTGACTCTTGCAACTATTTACATGTCAGCTTGCTAATTTTAGCTGTGAGTGACCTGAGAAATAGCAAGTTAGCTTTAAATATTGAAAAGCATAAATACAAGAAATAAAACAGAGGATTTTTATGTTATTAACTTTCCTTTTTCTCTTTAGAATTGTTTTCCTCCAAAAGTGTTTTATTAACAATATAGACTGGAATAGCTTCAACACCAATGACATGCAGCTATGGTGGAATTCCACAATACAGTGCAGACCTTGGGAGAACCATTTAGAAGACATGCAGAATAATAATCACTAGTTAAAACTGTGAGGAGGCTTTAGATTGGTAAACCACAATTAACATGAAATTAAATAGAATGCTCATGAGACTGGGCTAACATCTCTATTTTTACTCCCCCTGCAGACGTACCATAACATTGGAATCTGTAATAATTATTAAGTGTAAGGAGGGCATTGGCGTTAATATCTCACCCAAAGTATCCCAACCAGAAGAACAGATTCTGTTGGCACCATGATAAGGAATGTATTAGATATTAAAGGGAAGAATGCCACCTATTGAATAATTAACCTCCTCAAGGAGTATGTGAGTATCGCTTAGAGGTCTTCTTTCCAAGTATTAATGCAACTCAGATGCAATTAGTTTGAGATTAGACAAGATCGTACCTTGAGGTTATATGGCTTCAGATTGCATGTGAATACCATATTTCATAGAACAGTCTAATGTCTTTTTTGGTTTTGTCTGGCAGAATTATATATTATCCAAGAATCTGTAATAGCCTAGGGTTATAAATATGAATTATTTTCTCATGACTGGATGGCACGCAACCTTGATTATGTAAGATTCTACATGTTTTCTGAAAGTTCCATGTAGTAGAGTAGGAGTTTTTGTCTTCATCATTGCCAAAACATGCTACTTGTAAAATCCTGAATATCTTTTACCTCCATGACACTGTATGTCAAGTATTCACATTCAGGTTCAGATGGCATCTCTGTTAATAAAGGAGAATTACATTAAGGATCGATCTATCTATCTATCTATCTATCTATCTATCTATCTATCTATCTATCTATCTATCTATCTATCTATCTATCTAAATTGCATTGAACTGCCATCAGTACATTGATTAAAGATTATCTTAATACTATTTTAATATCATCTTAAAATGCTGTTTGGAACTTTGGGCCCGATTATACTAAGTTGTCGGCAGCTAGATATGGAATTCACTCTACTCCCACTAAGTTCAGCTGGAGTCACAGCACATATGTCAGATGCTGAAAGCATTCAGATGGCCTCATGAGATTTGCATACACTATATTGAAATATTTACAGTTCAGAGAAAATGATTCTAAATTGAGCATAAGGATGGCTAAGCAAATTAATTTTTAAATTCAAGAAAATACCTGTGGAAAATGTTTGACTATATTCCGCAATTCTATAAACTAGAGAAGATCCAAATGAAAATGTTTGAGATTATGAGAGCATGACCTACAAAGACTCAGTAAAAAACCAGAATCAGGTACATGACCACTCTCAGGCCAGCTACACCATGCTGCTGAAGCAAAGTTGTCCCAATGCCGGACTACCCATCCACTAGGGGAATTTCTTCTGATGTAGAAGGAACATTGTGCAGCATATAAATCATTATAGTGACGGTCTGCCCCACTTCCATCCAGTGGCTGGTGTAGGTGGGGCAATCGGAACACCCTCATACCATACTGATTGCTAGTTGCTGTGAAGGCTCATAAGGCAGCTAGTAAAACTTTGGGGAGCCTGCTCACCTATATCTACACTACCAGGTTATTTGGAAATAATAACTCTCGAAATAATTATTTTGAAATAAGCTTATTCCTCTTCACAAGCAGGAATTACTATTTCAAAATAACAGGCCCGTTATTTCAAAATAACAGGCTTGATAGTGTGGACACTCATCTTGCTATTTCGAAATAACTCCCCAGCGTAGATATGCCCTCAGTGCTGAGCTGCCCTAGGTTATGGAAGCACAAAGATACCATAAAACAACAGAGCACCCTTCTTTCTCAGATGTACACTAAGCTGAGACCTTTGTAGGTCACACTTTGTATGAAGGGCCTATTTATAGTTTATAAAAGGTTAGCAAAAGATTAATCAATTTTAAATATTATTTTAGAGCACAACAGATTAAAAGATCATCTCTGTGCATGGCTTATAATTATTTATAACTAACCATGTCTGTAACATGCTTATAACATCTGTTTGTAAAAATACTCTTCATATAAAGTGTGGCCTGTTTATTCTACTTAATACCTGACAGGTGGTAATAAAAACAGAACACTTATTTAAGGGTGCTGGATAACAATTTTGAATATAAATACACAGTCACATAATTTGATCCAGAGCCATTATAATATTTTGAATAGGTACTGAGAAATGTAAAAATCAAAACAAACAAAAAAGCCACCTAAACAAAAATGCAACACTTTTTGATAAAAGTGAAGTATTTGGAACTGGTATTTTGTTTGAATATTGAGAAAAGAACTTAAATATTTTTCTTTATGTGGTGTTATGCTAAGTTTGCATATTATTCTTTGTGGATAGATACTATCACCAAAATGACTCACAAAACGTGACAGGGAATGATTGTCAGTACACATTAATAGTGGTATTGTGTACTAGCCAGATTTCAAATATGTTTTGCCTATGCTATAGGTCAAATTCATACTAACTCATATTGCTCGTATGACATCTTACTTTTATGGAGCCATTCCACTGATAAAAATGCCATTGAATTTTATGGATTAGCATTGTAATAGTTATAGAATATGAAATTTATTATTTAAAAACTAGTATGAAAATTGGTAATTAGCATATTTTGAATCAACCATTTCTAATGAAAGGTCAGCTTGCTTGAAGTGATTAGTGTACACTTGAGCTAATACTCTGAGATATAATTAAAAAGCTATTTAAAGTTCAAATGGAATAATTAAAAAGCATCTAAACCTGCCAAAACAGATCTTTCATTCTTCACTAAAAGCTACTCAAAATTTTGTACATTATATATTTTTAAAAGGGTTCAGAGAGAAGTCATATCATTTGTTTTATTCTGAAACTAATTTATTTAGAGTTAACCTCTCTAAGGGGCTTTTCAATGAAAACTTGGACATAGCTTTATGTCAGCATGAATAGTGCCTCTATAATAAAGAGGCAACTGAAGATTTTTGTCTCTTCATAGCTACAGATGGCAGTCTGATTTAGAAACACGATAGATATTTATTACCTTTAGACTTCACTGGCCTCTTAACCTCCATTTCCTTTGTCTAATATAGGACTCTATTCCTTTTCTTCACAAAAAAAAAAACAAAAAAAAACCCTACAGTAATATTAGAGATCTGCTGATAGTGTAAATATCACAGTAGCAAGCCACCTGCAGTTACAACTGACAAGACCTGCTTCTCACAGGTATCAGATTCACTAATTACGCTAAAAAAAATCTGATCAGATGTCTTATACCTGCATTTCTTTCTTTACCAATAAATGCAGCTGCAGGGGCTGAGTTTTAGCAGGAAATTAACAAAATAATTGGCAAATATTAGCAAAACTAAAAAAAAAAAATGCTACAGTGCTTGAGCCTATCTGGAGTTTGTACCTCTTGTGTTATAGCTGGATAGGGAACAAATTAAAACCTGGTGAGAAGAAGAAACCTGCAAAATACCATCATGTGAAAATAATTAAACTCCCACAAATATGTACAGCCTCTCTACCTCCTGCTGTGCTATTTCAATAGCTTAGATGGAAAACATGAGTTTCACAAAACACATACCTCAGTCAATACAGTGTAAGTGACTGAAAGCAACAAATAGCAAAGAAGGCTACTGGCTTGAACCTAGTTCAGGTTATTTAGAAATTCAATTTATTGCTACTTGACAGCTGTTAGTATGCCCAAGTGAAATGACTTGACACAGAGTCAACATATTTCAAATTGAACAAGTACCCAAATTTAAAAAGTTGCCATCAAATTTGGCCATCTGTAAAAATCTTCTAGGGAATCTCAAAGGAGAGACGAAAGGGCATAAAGATATCTATCCAAATTGGGGTTAGCTAAGGCCATATTTGTAGAGCTGTTATTGCTGTTTGCAGTGCTATGCCTTTTCTACAGATAGAAATGGTGCTTTCATATTAGGAGGATAGATACCCTAACCCTAGACAGATTTTTATATAAAGGACAACAAGAAGCTATTCTACAAATATATTAGAAGCAAGAGGAAGACCAAGGACATGGTAGGACCATTGCTCAGTGAAGAGAGAGTCACAATAATGGAAAACTTGGAAATAGCAGAGGTGCTTAATGACTTCTTTGTTTCGGTTTTCACCAAGGAGTTTGATGGTGACAGGATGCCTAGCATAGTGGATGTAGGGTAGGTTTAGAAGTTAAAATAAAAAACAAGTTAACGTTACTTAGAAAAATTAGATGTCTGCAAGCACCAGGACCTGAAGAAATGCATCCTAGAATACTCAACGATCTGATAGAGGAGGTATCTGAGGTATTTGAAAAATCATAGAAGTCAGGAGAGATTCCAAAAGACTGGAAAAGGGCAAATTTAATGCCCATTTATAAACAGGGAAATAAGAACAACCCAGGAAACTATAAACTTCTGTGCCAGAGAAGATAAAGGAGCAAGTAATTAAGGAGTTCATCTGTAAACATCTGGAAGATATTAAGGTGATAGGAAACAGCCAGCATGGATTTGTAAAGAAAAAACATTTCAAACCAATCTGATAGCTTTCTTTGATAGGCTATCAAGCCTTGTGGATAAGGGAAAAGCAGTGGACGTGGTATACCTAGACTTTAGTAAGGTATTTGACACAGTCTCGCATGATCTTCTTATCAATAAACTAGGGAAATACAACATAGGCATGAGCAAAGGAAGCATGTGCTTGGGGCGGCACATTTCCAGGGGTGGCATTCCAGCCATACTTGTGTGTATTGTGCCACCCCCATTCTGCCCCCCCACCCATGGTCACCTGCCAGCAGCAGCCCCTTCCACACACCCCTCCGCTATGTGGGGGGTCCCAGCACCAAGACAGGTGCCCCATAGCATCACCCTTCCACAGGTGGCGCTGCCGAGTCTCTTTCCCGCAGGGCCAGGACCTGCATGTGCCCCACTGTGCACGCTGATGGGCCAGCTGGTGCCACGTCATAGACCTGATGGGGCCCTGCATAGGGAATAGGAGCAGGAAGGGCCCGGGGCCCTGTGAGGGGTTGTGGTGCACGGGTGGATAACCATAGGGGGTGGCCAGGGAGTCCATCCCTTCCGCCCCTCCCCACCCTGTCACCATGCTTGGCCGCGCAGGGCTCCTGAAGGGGAAACTGAGGCAGAAGGGAAGCGACGTGCCCCAGGCCAGCCGGCGGCAGGGCCAGAACTCAGGCGTCCGGGCTCCAGCTTGGTGCTCTGGGTCATTTGGGGCCTATCCTGGTCTCAGGCCAAGCTCTTCCTAGACAGTTGCTTCCCATTCAGATTCTGCGGCCCTGGTCAAGCATGGCAAGCAGAACACCCTCTCCCTCCGCACCAGGATGGCTAGAGCTGCCCCTGCTCCAGTCCAGGTTGCTGCCAACAAAAAAAGGGGGAGGGGAATGGCCAAAAATTTTTTTGCTTGGGGCGGCAAAAGACCTAGAGCCGGCCCTGTATAAGGTGAGTGCATAACTGGCTGGATAACCATTCTCTTGGGCTACGTCTACACTGGCAGCTTCTTGTGGAAGAACAGCCGTTCCTCTGCAAAAACTTGCCAGCTGTCTACACTGCACAAATGTTCTTCCAGAAGTAAATTTACAGTACAGTGTTGTAAAACAGGGCTTCTTCTGGAAGAGTTATTCCTCTCCCCACCAGGAATAAGCCCTCTTGCGCAAGAGCTCTTCCACAAGAGGCCAATGTAGACAGGCAACATGAATTTCTTTCACAAGAAGCCCCTATGTTAAAATGGTCATCAGAGCTTTCTTGCAGAAGAGAACGTCTACACTGTCATGGATGCTCCTGTGCAAAAGCACATGGCAGTGTAGATGCTCTCATGTGGAAGAGTTTTTGCACAAAAACTCTTCTGCAAAAAAGTTCTTATGCAAGAAGCTGCCAGTGTAGACATAGCCAGAGAGTATTGTTACAATCATGTTCAAAATCACAGTGGAAGGGCATAACAAGTACGTAACACGGTTTTTCCTGTGGCCTAGGGGATAGGGCGCTTGCCGGGGAAGGACGGGATTGTGGGTTCTAGTTCTGGGTCGGGAGGAATAAAGGATGCCCTGAGGGTAAGGTGGTGGGGCGGTCAGTTTTGGGACGACCGGTTCTGTTTAATATGTTCATCAATGATTTATATGATGGCATAGAAAGTATGATTATTAAGTTTGCAGGAGATACTAAGCTGGGAGGTTTACAAGTACTTTGGAAGATGGGGTCAAAATTCAAAATGATCTGGACAAACTAGAGAAATGGTCTGAGGTAAACAGGATAAAGTTTAATAAAGAAAAATGCAAAGTACAACACTTAGGAAGGAACAATCAGTTTCACACACAAAGAATGGGAAGCAACTGTCTAGAAAGGAGTACTGCTTAACACTGATGCAAAAAAAGCAAACATGATTCTGGGATGCATTAACAGGAGTGTTGTGAGCAAGACATGAGAAGTCATTCTTCTGCTCTACTCTGTGCTAATTAGGAGTCAATCGGAGTATTGTGTCCAGTTCTGGGCACATTTCAAGAAAGATGTGGAGAAATTGGAGAAGGTCTACAGAAGAGCAACAAGAATGATTAAAGGTCTAGAAAACATGACCTATGAGGGAAGACTGAATGAATTGGGCTTGTTTAGTTTAGAAAAGAGAAGACTGAGAGGGTGTGAGGGAAGGCGACTTTTAATCCAAGTCTGGGGCACCCCAAACTCCTGTCCCCCTCTCTTTCCTTGCCGTCCTCTTCAAGTTTTAGGTTTTCCCCCATTCTGGTTCTCAGTCCCACGGTGTTTCAAGGTCTCTGGACCCCAGGCATTCCCAGCTGCAGGTCCTCGGCTTCGCCCCCCCATTCAGCTCCGTCTGTCTTACCCTAGTCTCCAGAGTTTCCTGCTCTGGGACTTCCACGGGGGTTTCCCTGGGAAGTGAACGTTACGAAGCGGGAGCCCATCTGCCTCCCCCTTTGTTGCCCTTCTCTCCCCCCTTATCTGCTTCCTCCTCCACTTATGTGCATCCGCCCCCACAACCGGCGTCCACCCCACACATGCCTCTGACTTTTTCACTGCCGTACTCTTCCCTGCTGGGTCTCCCGTGCAGGGTCTAACACCTACTCCTGCCTCCCTCTCCCTGTGTCTCTGCGCCTGCGCTCTGGCTCAGTGGCCGGCTCCGGACATGGCACGACGGGGCTCCACTCTCCAGTTGCTCCTCTGCTCGGTGAGGAGGGGGTTGGGGTTGGTCCCGGTCCCCCCCTCCTTTTACTTTCCCCCACTGAGGATTTACACCCAGGTATGGCCCTCATGCATGTGCTGCAGGGCTGCCAGGGCGGTGGCACACCCCCTTCCCAGGCCGTTCCCGAGGCTTGGATAGTGCGGGGGTCCGGACCCCCATCACACACCTCCCCCTTTTGATTAGAGTTCTGCTCCTGTGATTCTTCTTCGGGCCAGTGCCTTGAAAAATAGTCCACATTTGTGTGAGCTACTCCTGGCCTATGCAAGACCTCAAATTTATACGGCTGCAGAGCTAAATACCATCTAATTATATGCGTGTTTGTGTCTTTCATTGACTGTAGCCACCTTAGGGGGGCATGGTCCGTCACTAACTGAAAGTTACTCCCCCAAATGTAATATCGCAGGGCTTCTATTGCCCACTTGATGGCTAATGCCTCCTTCTCTGTGGTGACATACCATCTTTCTCTTGGTAATAACTTGCGACTTAAATATAAAATGGGGTGTTCTGCCTCTTCTGATTCCTAAGACAATATGGCCCCGAGCCCCACGTTGGAGTCATTCGTTTGTACTATAAAAGTCTTGGTATAGTCCGGTTGGGTTAGCACCGGAGCTTGTGTCAGCTTTACTTTTAATGTCCAAAAGGCCCTTTCGCATTGGTCGGTCCACTGGATTATCTGGGGCATCATGTTTCTGGTCAGTTCCGTTAGTGGGGCCACCAGAGTGGCGAATTTGGGGATAAATCTCCGGTAGTATCCGGCTAACCTTAAAAACTGCCATACCTGTTTCTTTGTGGTAGGAGCCTTGTAGGATCGCAATGCCTCTACCTTGTTGACTTGGGGTTTCAATTTACCTCTCCCCACCACATACCCCAGGTATTCCACCTCCCTGTGCCCCAAGAAACACTTACAGGGATTGGCGGTTAATTTTGCCTCTTCCAGAGCCATGAGGACTGCTTTTAGATGTTCTAGGTGTTCAGTCCATGATCTGCTATAAACAACGTCGTCAATGTATGCCGTGGCGTAGGTTTGATGTTTACACAGCACCTTGTCCATTAAATGCTGGAACGTTGCTGCGGCCCCATTCAATCTAAAGGGCATCGTCACAGAGTGGTACAGCCTGGAAGAGGTGGCAAATGCTGTTTTCTCTTGAGATGTTGGCATCAGGGGTATCTGCCAGTACCCTTTCGTGAGGTCGAGTGTGGAGATATACTGGGCCTCCCCCAGCCTTTCTAATAATTTGTCGACTCTTGGCACGGGGTAGGCATCAGAACGAGATATAGCATTAATCTTCCAAAAGTCTATGCAAAATCTCAGGGACCCATCTGGCTTGGGGACCAAGACTATGGGGCTACTCCATTCGCTCTGGGACTCTTTGATCACCCCCATTTTTAGCATCCAATTCACTTCGTCCCATACTGGTTCCCACAATTTTCGGGATAACAGGCGTAATGCATCTCAAACTTTTTGTCTGGGTGGTGTCCGGATGTGATGGTACATTAGAGGTGTCTTCCCCAGCTGGGCTGACAAGAACCTGGGGAAAGCTCTGAGTAGGGTTTCTATTTCCTCCTTCTGCCGCTCAGTGAGGTCCTCCCCCAAGGTCACTTTGGAGTTGACTTCCCCTTCTCCTCCCCATTGTCCTAGCTCTGGGTCTGGCGCCTGCAAAGTGATCATCATCGCCTCCCAGGCAGTCCATTTCTTTAGTAGATTAACATGATATATGTATGTTTGCGTTTTCCTGTGAGTAGCACTTCATAGTCTACTGGTCCCACTTGACAGATAACCTCAAAAGGCCCTTGCCATTTGGCGAGAAGTTTGGAATCCAAGGAGGGCAACAGCAAAAGTACTTGATCACCGGGTTGAAATGTATGGGGTTTCGCCCCCTGATTGTAATATTGGGCCTGTTTTTCTTGGGCCCGTACTAGGTTTTCCCTCACTATCTCCCCAATCGTTTTTAACTTGTGTCTTAACTCTAGGATATAAGGGATCGTACCTTTTACCTGGGAATCCTGTTTTTCCCAGGTTTCTCTTAAGAGATCTTGTATGTCCCGGGGTGGGCACCCATATAAAAGCTCAAATGGGGAAAATCCTGTTGAGGCCTGTGGCACTTCCCTTATAGCAAAGAGAAGGGCTGGGTGTAAAAGGTCCCAATCCCAGGGGTCAAGTTCCACAAATCGTCTAATCATTCCTTTCAGTGTCTTATTAAAGAGTTCTATGCGTCTGTCTGTTTGAGGGTGATACACAGAAGTTCTAAGAGCCTGAATTTGTAAGAGGCAACAAAGCTCAGCCATTAATTTAGCCGAGACATTTGTTCCCTGGTCTGTCAGTAACTTGCGTGGGAGCCCTATGCGGGCAAAGATTTTGACCAGTTCAGTTGCCAAGTTGGCCGCGGGGTGTTTCTTAATGGAACGGCCTCGGCGTACCATGTGGTATAGTCAATGAGGACTAGGATGTATAGGTTACCCCGTCGAGACCTCTCTAGGGGTCCCACCAAGTCTAACGCCACCCTCTCAAAAGGGACCCTCACTACTGGCAGAGTCATTAACAGTGACCGGGAAACGTTCCCCGTGCCTGTCCTCTGGCATTTGGGGCAGGAATCACAGAAGTCCTTGACTTCCTGATGTATCCCCGGCCAAAAAAACCATTGTGTTACTCGCTGGAGCATTTTCTCCCACCTCAAATGTCCGGCCCAGGGGTTGGTGTGGGCTAGGTCCAAGACCTGTCTTCAGAAGCTGCGAGGTATGAGGAGTTGGCTCAGTTCCCCCCATTTCCCCAGGCGCCCTTTCACTCTATAAAGTCTATCCATTCTTACCTCAAACCTGGGGGTTGTCTTTCGTTCTGTCCCTCCTGAGCTGTCGTCTGTGGGGGTTTAGACCTGTTCCCAGGCATTCTTCAAGGTGGGGTCCTCCATTTGTTCTAGAAGGAAGTCTCCTCCGGCTCCGACCTCCTCACACCCCAGGCTCCACGTCTGGGGCAGCAGCTGGGCTCCGGGCTGTCTCCCCTGAGGGCTACTCCCCTTCTGAAGGTAGGGCAATCCTTGGCTCCCCCTGTTCCCATTCCCTCATGAGGCATAGGAATCCTGGCCAGTCTCTACCCAGTAATACTGGATATACCAGTTTTGAGACAAGCTACATTCTACAGGTGACTTCTGCCACTGCATACTGTTTTTTACAGCCCCAAAATATAAACACGTATTAAAAAAAAGAATGAAAAATGAATAAATTTTCAGTGTTTCACTCGGCTATATCCTCTGCCCAGCTTGGGCCAGGGTTTGGGGGACCCAGCACTACATGGGCACTCCAGGAGGTGGGAGCAGGAGCAGATTGTGGGTAGGGTATCTGGCTGGGAGGGAGGCTGCAAGGAGGGATAGGGTTGCCAGGTGTCCAGTTTTGTACCGGACAGTCTGGTATTTGAGGGCTCTGTCCGGGAAACAAATTGAGAAAATACCGGACATATAAAATGTCTGGTATTTTCTAATTAGGTAAGTTTTATTATTATTAGGTGTATCAGTCCATAGCTGCCTGGCTGGTAGAGGTGCTCACACTTCATGAGTGTGTCTACCAGCCAGGCAGTTCATAACTACTCAAGGGAGGGTAGGAAGGGTGAGCAAAATGGAATCCCCTGAGCTAGACTAATTCGTGTGCCCGGGTCTCCATGTGCCCAGGTCAGTCCTCCTTCTCTCCAGTTGATTTTCTTCCCCCCGCCTGCTTCTCCTCCTGATCTCCCCTGGCCAGCCCCACTGCCCCCGTTCAGCCCTGCTTTCGGCAGCTGGTTCTCCTGTCTTCCTCCTCACGATCTCCCCCGGCCAGCCTCCTCTGTCCGGTTCCCTGGCCAGCCCACTGCCCTCATCCAACCCTGCTTCCGGAGGCTGGTTCTCCAGTTCTCCTCCTCCCGATGTCCCTCATCCATCCCTGCTTCCGCCGGCCATGCGCCTGCCCACCCTGATCTCCACCAGACAGCCCCGCTGCCCCCAACCCTGCTTCCACTGGCCAGCCACCAGCCTGCTTCCCGGTGGCCGGTTCCCCTCCCACCCCCCACACCACTTCTTTCTTGAAATCCGCAAGGTGGATAGAATGGAAGATCATTGAGGAAAATAGACAAGTATCCTCTCTATGTCCTCTCAGATTAAGAGTGAAGCCAGTTCAAAATATCTCCCTCCACTCATGGTAAGACCTGTTTGTCAATAACTCTAAGTAATCAATTATACCAAAGGAAATAGTGACAGATCTAAAAGAATAAGTATGGGAATGCGGACATCACTTATGGCTTGGGGGAAGACACGTGCAACCTCAGAACAGTTTCTTTTCCATGTCTGGGACAAGAATCAGATTGACTAACATCAAGAAATTTTAGACTGCAGAGTATGTCATCCTATGTCTCCCTCCAGCATGTTTTATAAGCACCATGCTTCTCTACTTTTTAAACATTTTCATATGCATAACGATGGGGTTTTTGACGTTTTTAAAAAAATACACAAAATTGGCATTTTTAATTTAACTTTCATTAGGCAGTCAGAGACTAGTAAGATTTTCCTTATTAAGATTTATTTTAAATCTAGGTTAAGCACTCTTTGCTTATGCTTAAACTCTCAACAAATCCATCCAGTAATAGCATAGGTCTCGTTTAATGGGTTTCATACATCTGAATCCGTGCATTCTACTTTGGAAATTACTCTCTTTCGATCAAACAATCTAGCCAATGTTGTGAAAATTTACAAGCTTTTTCAAAAGAAACCAAGGGCATGATGTAGTTTGTCACATTATATTCAACAAATAGTATATTTTGGGATCAGAGTTTCCTGACTTGGTAGCTTTTCCTTTTTTGGTATAAATGAGTAATCCTATATTTTTCTCTTTTACAATGAAAGCTGCAGAAGTTTAGCCAACAAGAATATATTTCCATTCTGACCTGTTTATAGACATCTTTCCAGCAGCAATTGATTTTAAATCTGCTAAACTCATTACCAATAGTTAGGTGGATGAAAACCGAGGTATCCAAAAATATAACTACTGCTTTCTTAGTGCCTGTTTACTGTGGAATCAGTGAGTCTGAGATGAACTCCTCCTCGGTATCACAGACAGTTTGGAGACAATCCCAGCGTATGTCCTATGGTATCTTCTTCAACAAAGAAGTCAAATTTGGAATTTGCTCTGAAAATGTGTCTGGGACTTGAATATTTTTAGAGCTACTTGGAAAATGAACTTGTGACATATCTAACTGCAGTATGAGAAACATAGCGTAACTCTCCAAATAGTAACATGAACAAGAGTTAGACATGTCTCCTTAACCATTAAGTGGACTTTCAAATATTTGATTCTTGCTATACAATATTACATTGTTTTTGTCATACCACTAGAACAAATCCCCTTTTCAAATCCATTCATTTTATTCCGGAATTCCTTTCTCTTCGTACCTTTTTGCCAGTTCACTGATTAAAGGTTTAAATAGTTTGGTTTAATTCTAAGCCATAATTTACTAGCAGTAGCCTCACTGTCCTCAATTTTAGCAATTTCCGTCACACACTGGTAAACCTAGAGGCATCCAAGAACATATTGACTCATAGTCTCGGTATTTGGTTAAAGATTTGCATCTTTCCTTTCACTTTTTCATTGCTTAGGTATGTGTAACCATTCTTCACATAGCTGTTATTGTGCAATAATACAATTATTCCTTATATATTTAATGTCAAGCTAATAAAATAATTAAAGGATTGGAAGAAAAAAGAAAAATCATATTTATATGAGAGTTTAATGCATAAGGATGCAGGATTAGGTCTAATGGGTTTGGTTTATTGTGTTAGTGGACAAATTGTTCCTGGCCCTTGAAAACAAGTAGTAAGTTTAAGTAACACTAGTGTCCTGTGCCTATTTAATGCCCATTCACAGAAAGGCAGGCTCTGCAATTCTTTCACATTAACTGCTTTTCTGTTCATAGAAGGCCTACTCTTTGTGTAAATTTGGTGCCAGAACTAAAACTCAGTTCTGCTTGAAGGAGAAGAGGGTTGTTACAAGGTAAAATAAATGTGCAATGTGTGTGGTAATTAAACAAAACAGTAACAGGAAACTTGGAAATGGCAGAGGTGCTTAATAACTTCTTTGTTTCGGCCGTCACCAGGAAGTCTGATGAAGGAATGCCTAACATAGTGAATACTAGTGGGAATGGGGTAGGGGTTTAGAAGATAAAATAAAAAAGAACAAGTTAAAAATCACTTAGAAAAGTTAGATGTCTGCAGGGCATCAGGGCCTGATGAAATGCATCTTAGAATACTCAAGGAGCTGATAGAGAAGATATCTGAGCCTTTAGCTATCATTTTTGAAAAATCATGGAAGACCAGAGAGATTCCAGAAAACTGGAAAAGGGCAAATGTAATGCCCATCTATAAAAAGGGAAATAAGAACAACCCAGGAAACTATAGACGAGTCAGTTGAATTGGTCTTGTTTAGTTTGGAAAGGAGAAGACCGAGAGGGGACATGATAGTGGCTTTCAGGTATCTAAAAGGTTGTTACAAGGAGGAGGGAGAAAAATTATTCTCTTTGAGGATAGGACAAGAAGCAATGCACTTAAACTGCAGCAAGAGAGGTTTAGGTTGGACTTTGGAAAAACTTCCTGTCAGGGTGGTTAAACACTGGAATAAGTTGCCTAGGAAGGTTGTGGAATCTCCATCTCTGGAGATATTTAAGAGCAGGTCTATCAGAGATGGTCTAGATGGTACTGAGTCCCGCTGTGAGGGCAGGGGACTGGACTCGATGACCTCTCGAAGTCCTTTCCAGTTCTAGTGTTCTATGATTCTTTTCTTTGTTATTGTAACAGTATAATATCGCCATTGTAAAACTAAATTACTAGATTTTTTCTATAAAACTTCCAGGTTTCCTGAGTAAAATAATAGCAGTAAAGATTCTAACTGTTTAACATAGCACCTTCCCCAGTGGCTAACTGAGCCTGATAACCACATTAAAACAGATATCTTAATGTGCGTGTAATTTAAGGAGATATTTATATTACTCTTAGCTGAACCAACGTGGAAGTTCTTATTAAACATGATTAGAAATGGCATTTTACCCCTACAAGACATAAGATGATTTTCTCCTAACTTTGCCCAACTGCATCCAGATAGAACCCTTCTTAGCTAAAAAGTCTAGTAAAAATGTGTGCCTTAGCCAAACCCACTGGGTCTATTGCTCATCTGCAGTAGTTAAAATCTGGCAGGCACTGCATTATGGGTGATCACAACTGCCATGGCAGTAGATTAGGAAAGAGAGACATTTATCCTCTCAACCTGTAAACATTTGAAATCAAAGTCAGTTTACCATAAAGGGGAAAAAAAGGAAATTTCATATAAATAAAACTAATATACTGAGATGCATCTTAATGGAATGATGGATTTGTCTAGAGTGGCTCATTTGTCACTATACTATATGCTGAGACCATTCTGGACTTCATAATCATAAATGGAGATAGAATTCTGCTCCACAAACACCCGAAGTGTAGACCCTTCCATTTAAGCTAATGGAGAATTGTATGAATTAATGCCTTATATTCACATGTAGAAATATTATATTTTTGTCAAACCGCACATTTTGCAAGGAAGCAAAAGCCATCACAGATGTCTCCATTGTACCGTAGGTCTCTTACAGAAGGTAATTTTCCTTAAGCAAGTCTTTAGGTATCATATGAGAAACCACAAGAGGGTATAGGGTTTTGATTTGACTATAACGGTAGTCAATGCAACTAGAACTTGAAATTCTATGGAAACATGACTTCATCTAATCTAAACTATATTGCCATACATAATATTCTGACATTGCATAGCCCAGAAAAGATTATACACTGGAGACCAACCCTAAATTGTGAGTAAGAATGGCAATTCTTTGAAGAAGCATTAGATTTTCTCCCCAAGTTTAACTCAGCTACCGTTCTGAAGCTTTTATACCAGACAGATAATTCAAAGTGAAAGTTTAATGGCACTTCCATTATCTCTAAAGACAGACTTCAGGCACATCTTGGGTGGCTTTTCCCAGGTGACCATTAAACTCCTGACAGCTGTGTTTTAAAGATGGTCTTGTGGAAGGATGCAATCTTCTGAAATGGTGTCAAGACATAATATGGTATCAAAATTAACACAATCACAACTCATTTTGATTATTACATCCTGATGCCCCCATTTAAAATCTTCCAAGTCAAAGATCACAAGAGTTTGTGATTATTCAGAATAAAATTGTCATAAGTGCTCTTGCCTCTCATCCTGACCATTTTAAAGCCTTTGTTAAATCAATTAAAAACACACACACACACAAAGATCATACTTTCTTATATGTAGCTTGGTAAGATATTTTCTCCTATAGTCGGAAGGCACAAAACTGGCTGTAAGAGTTCATTTGTCATCTAAAGTTAAATAGAAAAAAGATCCAAGAGCTGAAGAAGGTATTGGGTCCCACAATAATCAATATTCTCATGTCACATAAGAATGCCCAAGAAGTTTTCAGGAAAGAATTTAGTTGTCACCTCCAAGATCTGGCAGACTTTACAAATATTTCACTTTGAATTATCTGTCTGGTATAAAAGTTTCACAGCGGTAGCCGAGTTAGTCTATAACTGGAAAAACTTAAAAAACCACAAATAGTCTAGTAGCACTTTAAAAACTAACAAAACATGTAGATGATACCATGAGCATTTGTGGAGCAAAATCCACTTCTTCAGATGACTGGAGTATTAAAAGTCCAGATCCAAGAATAAATAAGGGAAGAGAGAGAGAGAAAAGGAGAAAAAAGACAGTGAATAGTTTGTTCAAGTTACAAGAGGCTAATTGTGCTAATTGTTCTTAGCAGCCTCTTGTAACTTGAACAAACTATTCACTGTCTTTTTTTCTCCTTTTCTCTCTCTTTGTTTCCCCTCCTTCACCCCGCCCTTATTTATTCTTGGATCTGGCCTTTTAATACTCCAGTCATCTGAAGAAGTGGGTTGTGCCCACAAAAACTCACGATACCATCTACATGTTTTGTTAGTCTTTAAGGTACTGCTACACTATTCATTGTTTTTTAAGTTTTTCCTGGCTGGTATTGTCGGCATTCTATTCTGTATCAAATGCTTAATCACTGTTCCATATTGATAAGCATGAGTATAATCTGTGTCCAATTCCAAGGCCCATTTCCTTTTTGAATCAGAGTAATGCTTATGGATTGACCCACATATTGTCTGCAAAGTGCAACAGAGGTGGAGATCACAGAAATGTATTCACCAAATTGTTTTGAGAATAGGGAAATTAACTATTTTTAAGGCAATTGTTTAGAATTATATATCTAGCATCTTACATATGGACATAGTGCCACTTAAAATACTATTTACCAATATTTCCCAATTGCAGATATATGAGTCTGTTATGAGTGAGTCTTTTAAGATCTCTGGTACTCTAGATATTTACCTCTTCATAATTATCTGCTTTTGTCAGGGCTCAGTAGACCTCTTCTGCCCAGCTCTCATTCAGTTGTGTGAACAGGGACATGGTGGCTACTGTGAAACCTGCTTTACTCCAAACCAAGCCCCACAGTTGCAATCATAGGGCCATAGCCCAAAATTCCAACTATTGAATTGAAGAGGCCACCTACTCAGTTCATACTGTCAGAGGTTTTGGTGTAGTAAAACTTGTAGTTTGCAGAAATTGGTGGGAACCACTCACCTAGAAAACCAGTGTTCAGTCAGTTCCCTAAGAATATTTCATTAAATCCAAAATTCCTCACTGAGCTCCACATGTCAGATTAAATCTCTGCTGTGCTCTTTCTACATGCACATAGCTTCCACTGATGTCCGTGTGAGATTTGTTCTTGTAGAAAGCACATTACAGAATAGAAATGTATCATATAGACCTGAAAGCAGAGGTTTGTCCTTGTTGTGATGCTGTTGAAATGGTCTCTGCTCATTTACACAAGCACTATTAAGTTGATTTCATTGATATATTTTACAAGTGGATTAGATCTATGGATGGTATTTCCAGCCTTGAAATCATAGTTTTAAACATTCTTTAGCAAAGCACTTATGTAGTAGTGTGAATTATAGGCCATGGCCCTATGACTGCAACATTGGGTCTCGGTTTGGAGTAGGACAGATTTCACTGTTCATTCCAGCCATTCTTTTCTCTGTTTGTACAACTGAATGGCATATGGGCAGCAGTGGTCAGTCCAACCATCTTAATACTCCACAGAGACAAGGTAGGTGAGGTATATTTTTATATTAAACCAACCTCTGTTGGTGAAAGTTATAAGCTTTCAACTCCACAGTTCTCTTCTTGAAGTTACAAGTCCACAGTCTGTTTGAATATTATTGCAAAGCAGATAAGAAGTCAAGAAGAACCTTTTAGAAATTAGATATTATTTGTTTTCAAATAGAAGCACTAATTGGAGAGGTGAAATACTTCTTTAGTAAGATTAATTATTTAACACTTGTAAAACACTTTGAATATTGAAATGTGCAAATAAATGCTAATTGTAATAATAGTGCTATCATTATATTTATTCAGCTGGCAAAGTAAATATAGAAAAGGTCACTGTTACTTACTGGAGAAAATATAGGATGGAAAATGATTCTGGATAATTTGTATATGCATAAGTGAAAGATAAAAGAAAATAATGAGAAGTTTGTAATTGATGTGGGATATGATTGGGATTTGAATCTATCAAAAGATGAATTTTACTGTAGAGTGAATGATTGTTAATACTAATCATAATATTGGATTTAATACGTACCATCTATATACAGGCAGTCCCCGGGTTACGTACAAGATAGGGACTGTAGGTTTGTTCTTAAGTTGAATTTATACGTAAGTCGGAACTGGCGTCCAGATTCAGCCACTGCTGAAACTGACCAGTGGCTGACTGCAGGAAGCCCGAGGCAGAGTTTCTCTGCCCCGGGCTTCCTAGAATCAGCCGCTGATCAGTTTCAGCAGTGGCTGACTTGGGGACGCCTGGGGCAGAGCAGCTGGGGCGCTGCCGGGTAGGTCCCCGCAGTGCCGCACCTTGTCGCTGCGGGGACCAACCCGGCAGCACCCCAGCTGCTCTATCCCAGGTGTCCCCAAGTCAGCTGTTGCTGAAACTGATCAGCGGCTGATTCCAGGAAGCCCGGGGCAGAGCAACTCTGCCTCGGGCTTCCTGTAGTCAGCCGCTGGTCAGTTTCAGCAGTGGCTGACTTGGGGACGCCTGGGGCAGAGCAGCTGGGGTGCTGCCGGGTTGGTCCAGTAGCGCCGCTCCTCGGCGCTACTGGACCAACCCAGCAGCACCCCAGCTGCTCTGCCCCAGGCGTCCTGATTCAGCTGCTGCTGAAACTGACCAGCAGCGGCTGAATCAGGACGCCTGGGGCAGAGCAGCTGGGGTGCTGCCGGGTTGGTCCAGTAGCGCCGAGGAATGGTGCTGCGGGACCAATCCGGCAGCGCCCCAGCTACTCTACCACAGGCGTCGGTGAGAAAAGCCTGGTCTGCTGGGGGGGGGGAGGGGCGCACACTAGCTGCGCCCCCCCCCCCCCAGCAGACCAGGGAGACGCGGGCGGCGGGACCGCCGAGACGTGCCGCGGTCCCGCCGCCCGCATGCTCTGCGGCTTTGCTCCGTGTCTCCCTGATCTGCTGGGGGGCTACCCCCAGCAGACCAGGGAGACGCGGAGCGGCTTTTCTCACTGTGGAGGACGCGGGCGGCGGGACCGCGGCGCGTCTGGGCGGTCCCACCGCCCGCGTCCTCTGCGGCTTTGCTCCACGTCTCCCTGGTCTGCTGGGGATCCCCCCCCCCAGCAGACCAGAGAGACGCGGAGCAGCTTTTCTCGCCCCGGAATACGTGGGCGTCGGGACCGCGGGCAGACCAGGGAGACGCGGAGCAAAGCCGCGGAGGACGCAGGTGGTGGGACTGCGGCATGTCTGGGCGGTCCCGCCGCCCGCGTCCTCCGCGGCTTTGCTCCGCATCTCCCTGGTCTGCTGGGGTCCCTCCCCCCAGCCGACCGGGGAGACGCGGAGCAGCTTTTCTCGCCCTGGCGTACGTGGGCGGCGGGACCATGGCGCGTCTGGGCTCTCCCGCCGCCCGCTTCCTCCCGGGCGAGAAAAGCCCCGTTCGTAAGTACGGATCCGACATAAGTCGGATCTGCGTAACCTGGGGACTGCCTGTATGTATACTCTTGCCCTAATATTCTCATGGAAGAAGAGGAAGTATAAAAAGCCAAAAGCTTATTTGGTTCCTGATGTTTGTGTGAGCTGCTCTTACATTAAAAACAAACAAAAAAAGGGTGCCAAGAAAAGAGTTTTCCCATGGGTCAGCTTTGCTGTTCCAGAAAGGAGTCATCAGGACTGTGCAGCCCATTCATTATAGTAATTGCCAAAAGTGTTTGTTGCAATGTATTTTGAAGTTGGGCTTAGCATATGCATAAATATGTGAAAGTTTTAAACAATCCTGTGTAGCAGAGGATGAAAAATATCAGGTATATTTAGGATATAGATATTAAATTAATTACTGTTTTTATTATTTATGCATTAAAGTTGTAATACGGGACCTACAGTCCTCAGGCCTGTAAGACAATAGTTTAGCTAAACTAATTGAGACCTAAAAACTAAGGTCTTGACATGAGCAGTTAACTGTAAGTGACCCTAGATCAGAAGCTGTCACAAGATAGCAATGACACTGTATTACAAGATGCTATAAGATAGATGCTATAAGCAGTGCTACAAGCAAGTGTTGCTAAACTGCTGACAGGTAAGCACAAGATATCTGTTTATTCAAACTTCAGATATCATAAGTTAGGCACATAAGTAGATGTTTAACCACAAGAATACCATGGTAACTAACACATATATATGCTAATCAACTTAAGGGAAAAGGTCCAGGAACCCATGAAAGAAGGTGTTGGAATTCCCTCTCCACTTCCCCAAAACTCAGGTCTTCTTCAGATTTTGTCACTCATACATCCAGGAAAGCTGTGCTGCACTGATAAGACTCAAGCATAGAGGGGTGTGTATGCCCAGAATGTACCCAATGTCCAGAGTTACTCAGAGAACCTCTTCCTTTATATACACTTATGCATTCACTATATACTGTATCTCACATTCTGGGACCCATCTCTATACAGCATGCTCTGTTCATGCACTGCCAATATACAAACTGACCTCTATTGATACCAGGAAGATCCTGCTGATTTTATTGAAGTCTAAGAGTTGCATGTAACTGCTTCACTGGGAGCAGAATCAGGCTTTTTTCTCATTTTTTTCTTTGAATCCTAGAGGAATTCTTTAAAATTACACTAAGATTAATTATAGGGCAGCATCAAAATATGATTAATATTCAGTGTGAAAATCAAAAAGAATGGGATTTGTAATCTCGCACATTCATAAGAAGTCATTTTAGACAAAGACATCATGTGGCCATTTTAAAGATGGGGCAAAACAATAATTGCTTTGTTTTAACTGAATGACAAAATGAGAACATACAGTTTCTGGAAATAAGTTGTTGAAAGTGCTTTGCTTTAATACCAATGATTCCTTTTCTGCTTACTGTGTTTCAAAGTTCTGCTTTATCCAGGTGAAATGAACCACTTCTCTACACTGTGAACTTGTGTTTGACTTCCCAAGGTGTCACATTTGTGTTCTAGAAACTAATCTTTCTGTTTTGTTAGAAAAATAATATTTTTCCAGCATCTTCAGATGTGAACACATCAATAACGTAGGCAAGTGTTCATATGCAATGTCTGATTAACAGTTTTACCACTGACTGCAAAGTCATACCAAGTATTTTTTTTGGCAATTTGATTCTCAGAATGGACAGGTGACAATCCAGGAGAGGATGAACTGGTAAAAATTTCTTTCAGCTGTATTTTCTATATTCTTAATGTCTCCATGAAACTGGTAACTCCACTTAAAAAAAATCTGAAATGGGTTATACAATAGTTTATAATCACTTGACCCAAGATAAAGCACAATTAAATCACCAGCAAACCACACTTCAAAATGCTCTATATGTGGGAAAAAATAATTATAATATATTGAAGCAGAGAACCACCTGGTCCTCATATTTCAGAAACTTACTCGAGAGCTGTCACTTTGAAAGCCACTAAATCTTGATTTCACTCAGTCAAGCCTTCAAGTTTAATGTCCACCTCATTGCGCATCATTGCAGAGCTCTTACTTTTTAATGAATGCCCTGTGTTATTATTTCTCAGAATTTCTTCTAGTACATACTGGTACAGTGTGCCACTTCACCATAAAAGTCTGATTCCATACCTGTTGAAATCAGCAGGTCCCTTTTCATGGACTTCAATGGGCATTGAAACAGGTCCTTAATTAATGTTAAGATTTGCCAACAGTGACTGTAAGCATCCCTTATTCATACCCTACACTTTACTGCAAAGATATTGGTACAAAATGTGTTTTGTGAGGTTTCATTTGAAAACTAATAACACTCTGGTTATTAATATCATTGTAACATGCATGTGCTAACATGTGAAATTATGAATTCTGTCTATATTATCTTACTAGAACACATATAAGACCAGGCAGTCTAGACTAAGTAAAGGTAATAAACAGGTCTATCCTAGACAAAGGAATGTGGATTTACTTCAGTTTACATATTAGCAGAAAACAAAGCCATTAAGTTAATCCAGAAAGGGTTTTTCCTGGTCTTGAACTCAAGAGACATCCCAGAGAGAATCATTAGATGGAATATCCAGGATATATTCTTATCTTGTAAGAAAAACAATCAGATTGGAATATAAGAAGCACAGAGAGTCTTTATAGATTCCACATTAGGAGACAAAGGAATCAAGCAAGTGCATCTCTGTGATGGATTCTGCACAGGCTGGCATGTGAAAGTTGGAAAGGAGACTGTGGATAAGAGAAACCACCTTGAAACCTGCTACTTGGTATCACTTAACCTAAGCTTCTGTTTTTAAAAAAAATCCTTGTTTTATTTTTACTGTAGAGAAACTGTGGCTACGTCTACACTACGATGTGAGATGAGATGGCACATTTTTTAGCAAAACCCCCCTTTAGAGCAAGATCCGTTCTTTCCTCATTTTTGGGGAAGAACGGTTCTTGGCAAAAGAAGATTTTTGTGCAAAAAGGCGACATCTACACAGCGCTTTTTTGCGCAAAAACCTCTTGCGCAAAAGAGAAAGGAAAAAGAAATGCAAATGAGAGTGTGACATATACAAATGAGTGCTCTATTTGCATTTGCTCTTCTGCAAGAGGCTCATAGTGTAGTCGTATCCTCAGTGTTTGAAGGGAAGGGTGTATTTATCCAAATACGGATAATAAGTTGTAATGATCTGACTCTTGAAAAAAGCAGCAACCATGATATCCTTCTGTGAATGAAAAGTGATAGGAATTGGGAGCTGGAGTTGTCATATTGTTACCTGTAAGGCAAGGGAGAACCTTGAGGATTTTGCAGGTGAAGCAAACATACTGGTGTGGCAGGAAGATGATACAGTTGCTAAAGCAGAGAAACTCACAACTCTAGGCATACCCAATAGCATGCTACACCATTGACACAACAGATTTATAGCATTTTCTTTCTCCTGTGTCGATGAAAATCTCATGTCTTTCTCTTTCTATCTGTAGTCCCCTTATTAAAGGGGACTCTGACTTTTACTGGGAGGATTCTTTGTGCTGCAATCTAGCCCTAGAGACTACAATTCCCATGAGCCCTTGGGAAAAAGGGAGAAGTGTGCCTTTTCCAAGCTATGCAGACACAGAGTTGGGCTCGGTTCCATTTTTGAAGAGAGGATACAACCTGCTGGTGTGGAGCCTTTTCTAGGCCAGGAGCTGTTGTGTTGCCGCTGGAGCCTGTTACTGAGGGTGCGTCTAGACTACAGGGTTTTTTCAGAAAAACTTCACCTATGTCCATAGTGCAATCACATTCTTTTGAAAGAAAATTGAAAGAATGTAGGGGTTTCTCCAACATTTGTAAACCTCAATTTATGAGGAATAATACCTTTTCCAGAAAAAGGCATATGTAGACACAGAAGAGGCAGTTCTTTCAAAAAAACAGGCCTCCAGGAAAAAGCACAGGTGCCCTGGTGGACACTCCATCCACACTAATCACAGCTCTATAGTTCCTGTCTCCAGCCACCTCTTAAAGTTGCAGGCACCTGGGGCAAGCCTTGTGTCAGGAAGCTGGCCTCAGAACAGCACCCTGACCACATGACTTTCCCTGCCACAGCAAGAACCAGCCATGGCACAGCCACAAGCCCTCCAAGACCCTCCTGACCCTTCCAGGGAGCTGCCCCAGGGGTCCCAGGACCCACCCAGGGGCACCAAACGCTGGGTGCCATCCTGGTCCGGGCCTGAGATCTGGGCCCTCCTGGAGCTCTGGGGTGAGGAGGAGTTCCTTCAGGAACTCCAGTCGTGCTGCAGAAATACAGACATATATGGCTGGATGGCCAAGGCTCTTGCCCAGAGAGGACACCACCCCCGCACTCTCGGCCAAGTGAGGAGCAAGGTCAAGGAGCTGTGGCAAGGCTACGCATGGGCCAGGGAGTGCAGCTCTCACTCCGGGGCAGGACCCCACTCCTGCCCCTATTACACAGAGCTCCACCAGATTCTGGGTGGTCGGCAAGCCCTGTCCCCACACCTATTGGTGGACTCAGGGCTGGAGACACCCGTGATCGTCCAGCCAGAGCTGGAGGAGGAGGAGGATGACCAACAGCAGCTGCAGGATGAGGACACTGGCAGTGTCATCACCCTCAGCATGGAGCAGGTACCCCAGGCCCTGGACGTTTCCCAGGCATCATCTGACACCAGGGAGGGAACATCAGGTGTGTGCTGTCAGGCTGGCACACACACAGAGCGGGGGAGGCAAGAGCCAGGGGATGGGGTGTGATCATCACTCAACATGCTCGTCCTGGACAGCATGCAGCAGCAGTGTGCAACACGTGGTCTCCAGAGCCAGTCCCGGATCACACATGGGCTGCTGCTCACAGCCTAGGGAGAGGCCCCACCCATGTCTGACCCCTGGGAGGGACGTCCTCCCCCCACCAAGCACTGCCAGAAGCAGACTGAGCACAAGGACACGCGCATGACCCCACGCAGACCAACGACTGTTGCACATAGCACACGGCCATGCGTGCACGTGCAAGGCACCACCCACTCCCGCAGACAGCGCTGCCAGGTGCAAGTGTGTGTGTGTGTGCAGGCTTCTTCAGGCCCCTTTCCTGCACATGGGAGCCCACTGCGGCTGAACACTTCCCTGGCCTGCTTGTCCAGAGGGAAGAAGCAGGCAGGATGGTCCCCTGGGCACCACAGGGCTCCTGCTCTTGGGACATCACCATCCCCTGTTCCAAGGACAGCTGCTTGCTGCTCACAGAAGAGGGCATGCCCTCAGGAACAGTGTCTGCAGGAATGACTTACTGCCTCTCCCTCTTGTCCTCCACAGATGGACCAGCCATTGCTGAAGGGTGAGCCATGCCAGCCCAGCCAGCTGACTGAAGCTGGGGAAGCCGCAAGCACTAGCAGATCCACCATGACCTCATGCGACAGCACATTGCAGTCCTGTGAGGCATGCAGCAAACAGTCGCCCAAAAGGTTTGTGATGATGCCGAGTGAGAATCACCACCTGCATGCGAACCCGGTTCAGGTGCACGTTGAATTGTTCCCTGCTCAGGTGTAGGTGGCAAGTGTAGGGCTTCATGAGCCACAGCATCAGTGGATAGGCCACGTCATCCACGATGCAAGTCAGCATCTGCACATCCCTAACTGCAAAGTCCTGCTGGGGGAAGAATGTTTCAGCCTGCAGTAAATGCTAGAGTTCCTAAATATGTATGCATCATGTGTCCTGCCCGACCACCCTATGTCTGAAAACTGTCCCCAGTAGTCAACTAGAGCCTGCAGCACCATGGAGAAGTAGCCCTTCCTGTTAATAAATTGGGTTGCTCTATGGTGTGGTGTGCAGATCGGGATGTGTGTCCTATCGATCGTTCCTTCACAGTTTGGGAATCCAAGGGCAGCAAATCCGGCCAAGATGGGGTCCAGGTCTCTGAGGTGGCAGCAGGACGGAATTGATGGCCTTCCCCACCTGCAGAAGGACACATAGAAACACACAAAACAGAGAATGAGAGGGGGTGACTGAGCCCTTGGGAGGTGCCCACCTCCCTCCCCTGTCCTCCAAAGACCCTAGGAGCTTGCCCCATGAGGCCACCCCCGGCAGCAGTTCTGTGCGAGGGCGGGCCTTGCCCCTACTCCCACTCCACTCCCTACTCCCCCTCCCCTTTCCCGAGGGTCCCTCTTGTCCCCTGAGAGTGCCTTACCTCCATAAAGATGACCTCAATGGTGGATTTCCCCACGCCGAACTGGTGTCCTGCTGAGCTGTAGCTGTTGGGGGTGGTGAGCTTCCATACAGCAATGTGACCCTCTTCTCCGGGGGATGGCGGGCCTCAGGTGGGTGTCCTGTCATTGAAGGGCAGGGCCGAACCAGGCACACAGCTCCAGGAAGGTGGCCTTCCACATGAGGAATTTTTGGAACCACTGCTGGTCGTCCCATCGCTCCATCACCAGGTGGTCCCACCAGTCGGAACTGGTGTCCAGCCTCCAAAATTGCCTCTCAACCATGAGATACGGGGGCAAGGGCATTGCTCCCACATCCAAACAGAGGTTCTCAGTGCTGAGCTCTGAATTGAGCTGGGGCAGGACTGTCATGAAGATCTGTTGAAAGTGTTGCAGAAGCTGCATCATTACAGTGTGGGGCCATCGCCTGCCTCGGGCAGCTCCAGCTCCATGGCAAAAAGAGAAAAAAATGCTGTGGCATTCAAGAAAGCTGGGCAACCAAAGCACACACTACAAAAGTTTTGCTGTCCCTCAGAGAGGTAGGCAAGCAAGCAGCAGAACCTGAGAAATGGCTGTCCAGGGGGGTCCCTTTAAGCACACATCTCAGATAGACTTAGGCAACAGCACCCGGAAGTAACCGCTGACCTAATGCCCTGACAGAAGTGGTTCCAGGTGGCCTTTTATGCGACAGAGCATCAAGTGAGTGTGGATGCTTTCTTTCAAACAAGCTCATCGCTTTTTTGATCTGTTTTTGAAGTGTGGACGCTCTCTTTCGAAAGAAGATTTTGCTGGAAGATCTCTTCCGAAAAAGCTTCTTTCGAAAGAAGCTTGCAGTCTAGACGAACCCTGAGGCTGTTACTGCTGGGGCTTGGATCTAGCAGACTGCTTTGGCGGCTGCTGTTGATTGTCTCTGGAGGGGAGATATCCTGGCTGTGCCTATGGCTGGGAAGAGCTTACATAAACCTACACAGGAGGTGACTGTGAGTAACTTGGCTGTTTCGAAAAGTGCTGCCTGGGATGGAGCACAAAAGACAAACTGACTCTGGGTGCAATGAGAGCCAAAGTGGCTGCCCAGAGAGGTGCTGGCATTTGGTAGGGCCTGTTCCAGTGGCAGAGGGATTTTGCAGCTGGCTGCTTAGCTTGGACTGACAGCACTGTGCAGGTTCTGTGTGTCTCCACTCCAGCTGCAGACCTTCAAGCGCACCCATGCAAGCAAGTGTCTGGGACTCTGAATCCAGAGGAGTGCACACTCGGGGTGAGATAAATGGTGGCAGGGTAAATACTAGATGGATATGTTTCCTTTCTTTCTGTGTACTTTTTAATTGATTTTGTTTACTTTTAATCTGTTAAACCTGGTTTCTTTAAGTTAAGTAAAGGTGTGTTAATTCTAATTTAACCAATTAGATATATTTTATTTATAATTGTTGTCTTAGAGTTAGTTCCAGGTTATTACTGGAATAATTGTATTCCTGGAGGCTCCCAAGGCACACCATAAACAGGGCCATCCAGGTGGAGGCACCGCCATTGTATATTCTTTAGGAGCAAAGGACTGCAGCAAGGGTTTGGATGGGGAATCCCGAACTAAACATCACCACTGGGGTACTCAGGATCTCCTTTTATGTTAAAAACACTAGGCACCCAGGCACATATGTGAGTGTGACCTGCTCCCGAGTAATCCAGGGAGGAAAAAGGGGGGTTACATATCTTTATTCTCACAAATGGAGGTAGAAGAGTGAAATTTCCAAAAATGAATAAGTCCCATTTTCAAAAGTGACTTAGGGCTTGTCTATAGCAAGTTAGAGAAATGGTCAGAGGTAAACAGGATGAGGTTTAATAAAGAGAAATGCAAAGTGCTCCACTTAGGAAGGAACAATCAGTTCCATACATACAAGATGGGAAGCGACTGTCTAGGAAGGAGCATGGCGGAAAGGGATCTAGGGGTCATAGTGGACCACAAGTTGAATATGAGTCAACAGTGTGATGCTGTTGCAAAAAAAGCAAATATGATTCTAGGTTGTATCAACAGGTGTGTTGTAAGCAAAACTCGTGAAGTCATTCTGCCGCTCTACTCTGCACTAGTTAGGCCTCAGCTGGAGTACTGTGTCCAGTTCTGGGCACCACATTTCAAGAAAGATGTGGAGAAATTGGAAAGGGTACAGAGAAGAGCGACAAGAATGATTAATTAAGGTTTAGAGAACATGACCTATGAAGCCAGGCTTCATGAACTGGGCTTGTTTAGTTTGGAAAAAAGAAGATTAAGGGGGAACATGATAGCGGTTTTCAAATATCTAAAAGGGTGTCACAAGAAGGAAGGAGAAAATTTGTTCCTCTTGGTTACTGAGGACAGGATAAGGAGTAATGGGCTTAAAGTGCAGCAGGGGAGGTTTAGATTGGACATTAGGAAAAAATTCCTGTCAGGGTGGTCAAATATTGGAATAAATTGCCAAGGGAGGTGGTGGAATCTCCCTCTCTGGAGATATTTAAGAACAGATTAGATAGACATCTGTCAGGGATGGTGTAGACGGAGCTTGGTCCTGCCTTGAGGGCAGGGGGCTGGACTCGATGACCTCTTGAGGTCCCTTCCAGTCCTATTATTCTATGATTCTATGATTCTATGATACAGTGCAGCAAAGCACACTTGAGATACCTGATTGATATAGTGCTCTAACATGCTATGCTCTAATTGCCCAGTGTAGATCTTGGCAGTGTGCTTTAGTTTGTATTAACTTAACTTCAGACAGGACTATATCAACATACACTAGGTCCCTTTTAGAGAATGTTGGCAGAGTCTATACAGATCACTCTGATGTGCAATGTTGATAAGCCATAAGTCACTTAAGAGTGAGTGAGAGTTTTGCCATTGACTTCAATAGAGCTAGATTTCATTCTAAGGGTATGTCTTCACTTTAATGATTGCAGCACAGGTAGGTATACCCAGGGTAGCTTTAATCTAGATAGCATGGCTAGCAATAGTAGTGAAGATGTGTCATCAGCATGGGCTAGCAACCTTAGCGTGAATCTGGAGTGTCCAGCGGTCTTGTAGTTGGGAAATGCACTAAGTTCTCTCTAAGCTGTAATGCTATGCAGCCACACAGCAGCCTATCAAAACCTGTGCAGGCTGTCAGGGCTGTAGTGGATTGAGGCACTTCTCCCCTGGCCCAAGCCTCTGACCTGCCATGGTGGGGAAAGGCACCTCTCCCCCAGTTCAAGAGCTTCTGCATGGCGAGAGAGCTAAGGGAGTCCTCTTTCCCTGCCACAGCCCTGGGGCAGCCTGCAGCTCAAACCCCTCATCCTGGCCCCACCCAAGAGCCTGCACTGCCCGCCAGAGCTCTCACCCCATCCCACACCTCAACCCTTTGCCCCAGTCATGAGCCCCCTCACATACTCCAAACCCCTCATCTCTAGCCTCACCCCAGACCCCGCACCTTCATCCAGAACTCTAACCCTCCCTCACTCTTCACCCCTTGCCTCTACCTCTGCCACATGAATTTTGTTATGTGCACCAAGACATAACAATTTTGTTATGTGTCCCATGGGAAAAATTAAAGAGCTCATTGGTGATGAACCAGAGTACATGATGTGCTACCATGTCTTTAGTAGTGGTGTTATCTGGGCTAGCTATCTTAAAGCTAGCATGGACACCTGTCTGCTAGAAATACACCTTCACTCAGCAATGAACACATGTACCTAATGTCATTGAAAGTCAACTAAAGTTCAGCTTCTGAAACATAGACACTTTGGCAAGTTTTAACTCTGTCATTTGTTGTTTTGTTTGTTTTCTGTTTCCTCTTAAAATGTTGACAGTCCTGAGAGTGTCTTATGAGAGATTTTTTCAGGAATTTAGACTTTAAAAACCATCTTGCTTGCCATATTACAGAGATTACAAAGAGGATACTTATTTCCTTACTAATCAAGAGATGTGGCTTCTCCCCTAATATGTGTCAAGCCTCCTCCCTAGTGCTTTTTCTTTTGGAGTGGCTTCTCCCCTCTCCTTGCATGGGATCAGACTCTTGTGGTAGTGGGACCAACACATTTATAAACTGTGAGTTCAACTGGAATGAGTAACTAAAAGTTCATAAAGTGTCATATAACCTTAAAAATGTTGATGGGAAAAAGTATGAAAGGGAGACAGACTGAATTAGGCTTAGTGATTTAACCTGGAATGTGAGACTTTAGTACACACACACTTTGTTCTTTTCCTTCCCTACCTTTTTCTTCTTTCTTTTTTCTCTCTCCTTTTTCCTTCCATCTTTTAAGAGTCAGGCTTAGCTGGCCTAGCTTGTATTTTGCAACATTGCTTACAAGTCTGTGATCAGAAAGGCCTATAAAAACAATGTCCTAAACAGCCCAATTCCAATGTATGTTGGCCACGTCTCAAAATGACTGATCAGAACAAGCGCCAGATCTGTGTTTCTTCAGCAGTGAGATTGTGGGTCAACACTAGAGAGAGAAGCTGCATTTTCTAGCTTTGCTGTTCTTTTTTCTTTCTGCGCGTGCATGTGTGTAATTTCTAGGAAATGGAATCAGACTTTAACAACAGCAAGAGCCCATTTCAATTGATTTCTTCTCTTTTCTCCAAAAAAGGGAAAGTCAAAAAGGCTTTTAAGTAAGGATTATTTTTCCTAAAGATTTTCTCCAGCTAAAAGGAAAGGGAGCAAAAAATGCTGTTGAAAGGAAAGCCTCGCTTTATGCTTTACATTTCAAATGCTTTAACTGATTTTACATCTTCCCCATATCTTTAATAAAAGGTTAAATGATGTTTAATCTGTGTTTGCCATGGTACTAAGCAATCTGAGGTCTCTGAATAGCAAGCTCAGAACACTGTTTAATATTGGACATGCTAACACAGTTAATTCTTTGGGTCTTTATAGTTCACTTATATTAATACAACCATTCTTGTTATATTAATACAACTTCTCACTGTGCCTGAGACACAAAAGGTGCTATTCCTTAGGAAAATGAATTAAGTTGTTAATGGGCACGTGATATAAAGCTCAACACATGAGAAACTATAAAGTACAGCAACATAAACTTCACGATGGAATGACACACTGAAAAATAGTATTTGGTGAGGGAAAGGGGAAAAAATAACTAATACGCACTAAACATTGTCAAAACAATAAATCCCCCCACATCACAAAATGTATACTCTTCTTTTTGTTTTTGAATATGAATTTTACCCACTGAACTAAATGAAAAGCTTTTTACCCTATAAGTTAACAGAGATAGAGATACTTGACTCTTCCCTAATAATAAATCAAGTTCTGACTGCATGACTAAGACTTACTTACATTTATAATAGTGACAGAAACTATTTTAAAGTAAACTACATATGCAATTTCTTGTGATTAATTATTGCTGATAAAAGCTCTTGTGATCTACTGAAATTTTGAAACAGACTTATGATGAATGGAATGATTCCTTAAATCTGACTAATACACAATTTATTCAGTCTCTGAAAATCCCATTATGTGCAAAATCAAACCACATCATTGAGGTTTAAAAAAAATCATAATCTAATTATATACAAACCATGAATAGTCTCTGACATTCCATTCCATATTATTTAGGAAAATATGCTTATGATATGATATGACTAAGATGTACTTTATGCAAGACAACTCATGAAAGGTATCATTGGTAAGGTTATGATTTACTGACTATGATAGTTCTATTTATATGTGTAAGCAGGGTCAGGATAAGCTCTATTCTGACATCTGGTGGTGAATTGTGGCGAGTGGTGCAAAAAGTCTTTAGGGGTTGATCTCATTTGCATAGGCACACCCACCCCGCCTAGTATGTGCTCACAGCAGCCCAAATGGTCACTTTGGCCACTGTGGGATCCCTAGTCTCTCTGTTATTGAGGCAGGGGGGATAAAGTGTTGTTACCCTGATTATGTAAATCAAGGACAGTGGAATAGTGGAACTGTTTATGACAAAGGGATTCGCCATAAACTAAGTAGCACTCACTAGAAAAGGGGCATGGGTTCCAAACCCAGTCAAGTTGAGAGAGGCTGGGGATAGGTCTTTGTACCTGGTGGTGGGGTGGCCCTCTCTTAGTGCCTAAACAACACCAATTGTACCTTCTCCACTGTGGAATATCAGAGCTAATTTGGATTCCATTAGGAGTCTAGTTGCAAGCTGCTGAGCTGACTTCACTGTGGGCCAATGAGTACTAGCACTGAGGCTGTAAATCACTGTGTGCTGAGGGGAGCCTGGTGCTATCCTGAAGAAGAGCTGAAATCACTGTTGCTGGGGGTGGGGGAGCCTGGTGCTATACTGCTGAACTACTAGCAGAGCAGCTTGCGGGGATGACTGGCGGGGGCAGGCGGCCAGTGGAGTAGCTTCAGGAACAACTGGCTGGCAGCCAGGGGCGTGGACTGAGATGGCTGGTGGAGCAGAGCAGTTCGTGTGATGGTTGGAGTGGCTCACGGGACAGCAGGTGGAGTGTGGCGGAGTGACTCGCGTTGATGGCGGCAGCAGAACCCTACAGAGAGGTGGAGCTGTTGGTGGACCACATAAGGTATATCAACCCCCGCCTCCACCATTCCACCCAGGTTGGGATGGTAAAACCCTGCTGGGTGAACTTTTGAACCCTGGGGTAGCACTGACCCGGGGCAGAGATTCTTGGGGTATTGGACTTTTGGGGACTTTGGGTGATTTGTGACTGGGGGGTGGGTCTTTGCTCATGTTTGGTTTATGAATCTGAATTGTGGTGTTTTCCCACTTCAATGGTGATGTCGGTTACCTCGTGTTATTAAAGATTTGCTGCTATACCGAGGCTCTGTGCTTGCGAGAGGGGAAGAATTGCCTCTTTGAGGCGCCCAGGAGTGTGTGTAAGATTTCCCAGGTCACTGGGTTGGGGTTCGAGCCCGTGTTGTATTATGTTGTTGGGAGGAGACCCCTACATACTGAACCCGGCCCTTGCTGCTATTAGCTCAGCCTGGCAGAAGGGTTACATATGCATGTATCATTTTTATATCTGAAGTTAGGAATATGGACTAATTTATTTGTAATTCAAACACATTCTTCTTCGAGCAGTGTCCCGTGGGTGCTCCACTACAGGTGTCGGGCTTGTCCCGATGCCACAGATTGGAGATCTTTTCCAGACGTAGTCCACCGGACCACGCATGCATGAAGTGCGGCTCGTGCCTTTTCGCGCCGTTTGTGTGTGCACAGTCCAACTCCCACCAGGTCCTCCTGACCGTACTCATCCATGGTCGGAGTTAGGACTCTCTCTGACAGAGAGTATATGTGTTAATTCAATAGTTGTTAGGTGTGTGTTAGTTGTTATTTAGTCAGTAGTCATAGTTATTAAAAAAAAATTCTTCTTCTTAGTGTAGTTCTGTAAATAGTTAGTTAACCAAAATGCCAGGATCACCTGGCTTCAAAAAATGCAGTTCTTGCCGCGAGGCAATGCCCGCCTCCGATGGCCATTCCCTCTGTATTAGATGCCTCAGGGAAGGCCACATCCCACAGATATGTCCCCACTGCTCGAAGCTCACAGCCCAAGCAAGGAGAGACAGAGACATTCACTTAAAAATGCTCCTTTTTGACAGTGCATTACAGCTGCAAAGTACTGATCCCCAGCCACCTCAACCCTTGGGGCCTGTAGACCGGCCCACGAAGAGGAAGAAGAGACCATCTCCTTCCTGGTCCCTTCCTCCTGGATGGGCGTCGGCGACAAGCCAGGCACCTCAGGCATGTCCTGAGAAGTCAAAGCAAAGCTGAAGCAAGTCGGCTCCAAGCCCATTGGTATTGGGCTCCGCTTTCTCTGTTCTACCGGTGTCCCTTTCAGCACCAACAGCATCTATAGCCTTGAGAACATTGCCTACCCTCAGAGGCTTCCCGGCACCAGAACGCCCCCTTACACCGAACAGCTTGCCAGTACAAGCTGCTTGCCGGCACCGAGATGTTCCCCAGCACAGAGTCATTCTCCAATATAAAGATGCTTGCTGGCACCAATTTGTCCCCCGGCACAGAGGCTCTCACCAGCACTGAGACGATTGCCAGCACCGAGACAATCACCAGTATCCAGAACTTCACCAGCGCTGAGATGTTTACCGGTGCTGAGCCGCTTGCCAGCACCGAGACGCTGACCGGGACTGGGATGCCCTTCTGCAGCTACATACTCACCTGTTCCACTGGCTACAGTCACAGTGGAACTTGTTCCTCACACTACAATTTCCACCCTGGCTTCCTCGCCGCCTGCTCAGATTATAGTGACCCAGCATAGGGCTAGCAAGCAGCCAACTTTGTCACCCAGCCCTGAATTCTCACCAGAGCTACCATCACCATTTTCATCGTTCTTGAGACGTTCGCCGGCGTACTTTCACAGATGCCATCATTCTTCACAATCACGGCACCATTACCACCATGACCGTCGATCACCTAGTTACACCACACACTATATGGGAAGGTCCATTTGCTCAGTTCACCCACCTTATTGACCCATTCAGACTATTACAGAAGATCACGTTATTCCAGATCACCATACCGTTATCACCGGTCTTCATCGCACATCGCCACTCATATTCGCCTCATTGGCAGGTGGCACCATCCCTTTCACCTCACAGCTCCCATTCCTCGGTCGTCGAGGAGCGCTCATCACCTCCCCCATCTTCAAGACCACCGACCCCATTGGGGGTCCCACCTCATCCTAGGGATGTACAACAACCTCCTTCTACACAGGAGCGTATGGAATGTCAATCCCCGTATGGACTATTCCTCTTTGTCCCCAGACAAGGCAGTCTTCCAGGGTGATATCTCCCCTTCCAGCTATTTGCACCAACTTCAACAGCTTTTCAAAAGTCGCGGATAGTCAACGGGTGCAACTTGGGAAGTACAACAAAAACATCACCATCTCCTACACAACATTAAACAATCACACCAGGACAGAATTGACCACTTGATGACACTATCCTTGAAATAGTAGATGACATCTGGCAGCTACCAGCATCCATTCCGCCCACCAGCAAAAAAGCGGACAAAAAGTATTTTATCCCCTCAAAAGGGATGGAGTTTCTTTTTACTCGTCCACAGCCTAACTCATTGGTTGTGGATGCAGTACAGCAGAAGGCAAAAGTGCCTCTACACAAAACCACTGCTGCTGATAAGGATAGCAAGCATCTGGACTTGATTGGCCGAAAAGTATATCTTTGGCAACACTGACACTACAGATGGCTAATTATTCCACGTTACTGGCTAACCATAATTTTGATAATTGTGCCACTTCTAGAACACCTTCCCGAAGCCAATAGGGACATCCTAAAGGCAGTAGTCCAGGAGGGATACGCAGCCTCCAAGACGGCTCTACATATAGCCCTAGACACTGCTGACACTGCGGTGTATACAACAGCTACCTCAGTTGTCATGCACAAAGCATCCTGGTTACAGCAGTCATCTGCCCCTAAAGACCTTCTGCCAAGGGTTGAGGACCTCCTCTTTGACAGGCATCTATTTTCAGAAAAGACTGATCATCTGTTCCATTCAGGGAAAGACTCCAGGACGACCCTTAAGACACTGGGAACGTACACACCGCCTTATCGCTGGAAAAGATACACTCCGTACCAGAGACAGAGACCCTTCCTTCATCAATCACCAGCATATAGACCTCACAAGCAACAACGAGGCAGACAACTCCAGCAGAGGAAGCGATCCCCACCGAAAGCGTCCACCCACTAGAACACCAGGCAACAGGTTTGATGCTTCCGTCGAAGGACTGAGAACCATTCCCATCAGCAATCATGCCTGTGCTTCAAATACGGTCTTCCATCACTATTTGAGACCTTTCCTTCAACGCTGGGCCCATGTTATGACCGACAAATAGGTCCTCCAGACTATCCAGCTAGGCTACATCATTCCATTCACATTGCTACCCCCCATCCCTCTCCCCCTTCAGGGACCCATCTCATGAGCCCCTGCTCAGGCAGGAGGCTATTTGTCTACTCAACATTGGAGCAATAGAGATGGTCCCAGACGAATTCAGGAGCAGGGGATTTTATTCCCAATACTTTCTAACAGAAAAGAAGTCGGGGGATTGGAGACCAATATTAGACCTCCAGGGTCTCAATCACTACCTCCGGAAACAGCGATTCCGCATGGTCACCCTAGCTACAATCATCCCAGCACTTCAGGGTGGAGATTGGTTCATGTCTCTCAATCTCCAGGACACTTATTTTCATGTGGCCATCCACCCAGCCCACAGATGATTCTTACGTTTTCAAATCGGTGCAGACCATTTTCAACACAAGGTCTTGCCTTTTGGTCTCTTGTCAGCTCCAAGGGTTTTCTCCAAGTCCGTAGCTGTAGTTATGGCATACCTTCGCCACCTTGGTATAATAACTTTTCCCTATCTCGATGACTCCCTAATCAGAGCCCCGTCATCTGTAGAGGCACTTCATGCCACAAATACCACAAGCGCAGTTTTTGAAGCATTGGGTCTCATTCTTAACGTTCCAAAGTCATCTATGAATCCCCAGCAATCAATACAGTTTATTGGGGCCCAACTCGACTCCATCACCAGACAAACCTTCTTACCAATAACCAGATTCCAAATAATTCAGGATTTGATTCAGGTGCTGCTGACCAGCCCGAAGGTCTCCATATTACAATTCCTACAGCTCATGGGGCATATGGGGTCCTCGACTTACGTCGCCAAGCACGCAAGGTTACATTTTCGGCGCCTTCAGCACTGGATGCCAAGGATGTGCCCTCCTAACACTCGCAATGTCTACAGGACAGTAGCAATACCTTCCCAGGTCAGAACGTCACTAGCCTGGTGCACCGTTTCCAACAATCTGATGTCAGGAATACCTTTCCACCATCCTCAGCCAACAATGCAGCTTATGAACGAAGCATCACTCCTCGGATGGGGCCCCCACCTCAGACACGAACAGGTACAGGACCTATGGTCCCCTGAGGAATTGTTGATGCACATCAACCTTCTAGAGCTTAGGGCAGTCTACAACTCTTGCCAACACTTTCTCCCGATTATCCAAGGCCAAGTCATACGAGTCCTCACCAACAATATGATGATGGTTTACTATATAAACAGAGAGGGAGAAGCCAGATCCCATTCGCTATGCACCGAAGCTATACACTTATGGAACTGGTGCAACCGCCACAAGATCTCTCTCACCATGAATACCTCCCCGGTCATCACAACTGCACAGCCAATGCCCTGAGCAGACATTTTTCGCTCAATCATGAATGGGAATTTCATCCCAAAGTACTCTCCACAATATTCCATCATTGGGGGTTTCCGACAGTAGACCTCTTTGCTACACACCGCAATGCAAAATGTCCTCAATACTGTTCGAGAGCAGGGATTGGATGCAATTCCAAAGGGGATACGTTCCTTTACAGCTGGAGTCGCCATCTTTTGTACACGTTCCCCCCCTACACCCCTAATACCCAGGGGTGTAGAGAAAATTCTCTGGGATGGAGCCACGGTAATTCTAATAGCCCCCTGCCATGACAGACGTGGTTCCCATACCTGCATTGTCTGTCGGCTCATCCTCCATATCCTCTACCCAGACGCCATGACCTGCTCACGCAGAACAACCTCTCTCTGCTCCATCCGCAAGTCGACCATCTGGCACTCACGGCATGGTACCTAGTTGATTCCAGCAAACAGAGATAACATGCTCACAGTCTGTTAAACATATCCTGTTACACAGTATGAAATCATCCATACATACTACCTACCTCCACAAATGGTCTCGCTTCTCTTCCTGGTGTTCTCAAATGAACTTAGATCCAGGTTCTGCTCCTATCCAATGAATTTTAGATTACCTTTTACACCTCAAGGACTCCAGCCTTTCCTGTACTTCCATCAAAGTGCATGTTGCTGCAATATCTGCCTTTTGCCATTCCGTGGATGGATATTCGGTATTTTCACACCCCATGATGAAGAGATTCATGAAGGGAATGGCTAACCTATTTCCACATCACAAGCAACCACCGGATCCTTGGGATCTGGAGATGGTCTTGAATGCATTAATGGATAAATCCTTCAAGCCTCTAGCAATATGTGCCCTTCAAACCCTTTCTATGAAGGTTATCTTCTTGCTTGCAATAACTTCGGAAAGAAGAGTTGGCGAACTAGCCACCTTAACAGCTTCACCTCCATATACGGTGTTCACCCCCCAAGGGATCATACTACACCCACAATGTTCTCTTCCCAAGGTGAACTCTCAGTTCCATATAAATGAGCCAATAATCTTGCCCACCTTTTACCCCAAACTGCATCTCTTGCTGGAACAGACACGCCTACACACTCTGGATGTAAGATAAGTGCTGGCTTTCTATATTGATAGAACTAGACCCTTCTGAAAATCTAACACGGTTCTAATATCAATGGCGGAATGTTCCAGGGGTCACCCACTATCCGCACAACACATCTCCTTGATTATCGTCGACTGTATAAGAAGATGCTATCCCCTGCGAAATAAGCCACTACCATTAACAACAAGAGCACATTTGACTCAAGCGGTAGCAGCCTCCACCACTTTCCTCAGAGGAGTACCGCTGAAGGATATCTGCAGAGCTGCTACATGGTCGCCGAACTTAACGTTTGCCAGACATTACACTATCTCCAATCTCCTCATACCAGACTGGGCAGTGGCATCAGCAGTGCTGTCCACAGTTATGGCCCATTAGCTCCTAACCCTCCTCCTTCTCAAACTACTGCTGTAAATTCACCTACAGTGGAACACCCACGGGACACTGCTTGAAGAAGAAGAAGAAGTTGTTACTCACCCTGTGCGGTAACGATGGGTCTTCGAGATGCGTGTCCCATGTGTCCTCCTCGACCCCCACTACTCCCCTCTTCGGAGTAATTCTATTTTATGTCTTTGATAACAATAGGTTCAGGAGGAACTGGCAGGAGCGGGACCGCGCACACACAAATGGCGCAAAAAGGCATGAGCCGTGCTTTGTGTATGCGTGGTCCGGTGGACTACGGCTGGAAAAGATCTCCGATCTGTGGCACCGGAACAAGTCCAACTCCTACAGTGGAGTACCCACGGGACACGCATCTCGAAGAACCATCATTATTGCACAGGGTGAGTAACTTCTTTTCACTTTGAGTAAGCTTACAGCTAACACTCCAGGTACTATAATGGTAATGTGAGACAGAGCTTCTGGCCTATCAGTAAGGACAGTAGACTGTGAAAAGTTTTGGATTTCCTGTGGGTGCTCTGTACTGTCATTGACTTATAAATGCTGTTATGCTACAGAGTCAGGTGACCTGGTCTCCTGATGGTAATCTCCATTTTGGATTGTTGAACTGTTCCACCCTGAGTTGGGGAATTCAAAGAAAGGATCCCCGCCTTATGGAAATTCTTTGTGAGGTGGGGAAGGAAAACAATGTCTTTAGTTTGCTTTACCTCTGGCTTCCCACCCACTGAGATACTTGACAATTTGAAAACTGGCAATAAAAGGATGTGAATTGAAGGGCAAGAGGGATAAAACTGCTGGACTCAGGTTAAAAGATATATGGCCTCTGAAATACTCTACCTAAACAATATCTATGAATTATTATTTGTAACCAATCTCTTTAGTGAATCTGTCTCTGTGTGCTTGATATTATTTTCTTAGTAATCTGCTTTGTTTTGTTTGCTACCTCTTCAGCCACTTAAAATACACCACGTTGTTGTTAATAAACTTATTTCTAGTTTATAATGTAACCCAAGGTATGTAATTTTTAATTGGGGAGGGTGTAGGTTGTTGTATATACTTTCCTTCATGGTGAGGGAGGAGGTGCATTTTACATAATTTAGGGTTTGTACTCCAAGGGACGTGCATATCTGGGTCCTGTAGTAAATCTTTTACATAGAGCCTTCCTAATCTCATCATCCATATTGTTCTGCAGCTGGGTGTGGCCCTACCTGTTTATTACTGGAAAAGGCTTAAGAGCCATGCTCAGCAAGACAAAGTTAAAGGGTGCCTAGGCTGGCAGAAAAGATGAGTTCAGTGGTATCTTCAGCACATTAGGTGATATCCCAAGGGGTCCAAACCATCACAGTCTTCCCTGCCCGTCTCCAAAGCTGAGTCTCTGAATTTCCCCTCTCACATAGCTCTTTCTACCTCTTGGAAAGAAGCGTAGGATGCCTGGTGCCTCTCTACAATGATCCTTCACTTCTAACACAGCATTAATACCCTTCTGGAAGCAAAGATATGTCAAATCACAAAGAGGAGAGACCTCATATCTCATTTTCTAATGCTACAGAACCAAAGCAACATATTTTCCAAAGAATTCAGTACCCAGGAGCTTCCATTCAGGCACCTACCTTGAATGGACACATTTCCAAAATTGCTCTGCCTCCAGCAAGCTCCCGTGGTGGCAATGGGTCCTGATCAATCCTTTGTACATTTCAATATCTGGCACCGCTGTTCTGGAGTTGCATTCTTCTATTTTAGTCATGCTGGAATGGTCTGTCCCTCACATATACCCATGGTAACTTTGGCTACATCATGCATAAGACCTGAATGTTGCTAACAGAGATGAATTTTAAAGATAGTTTTAAATGCATATGAACTTTAACTATCACCTTAAGCTAAACAGGGCCATACTTTGGTCTGCGTAAAGAACCACGAAAAGAAATCCAGGTGACATAGGAAGGGGAGTTGTATTTTTCACTTTTCTCAGTCAAAACCAATGTTTCAACATGGTGTTGGCAGGTAGTGTGCTGTTGCAGATCTTTTAATATGAGATGCAGAAATAAGATACTAGTCACTTGTGATCTTTAGATGATCCAGTGGAACTTTTTGCAATACTAAAAATATGAACTCCAATATTTGGGCCAAATTCCAACTTGGATAATTATACTGGCCCAGATCCTCAAAAATTTCTATGCACCAAACTCCTGTAATTAGGTACCTAAGCACATTTGAAGATCTTGACCATTCCTCCTACTTGAAATTTCCCCTATAGTATCAGCAAGGGTAAGTATTTATGTCCTTTCCCTTCCTTCCAATATCTCCCACAAAATATGATGTTTGATGCTCACTTTCATCCCAGAAGTAGCAGTTTTTGAACTGTGAGTGATAGTATCAAGAGTGCATTAGGAGTTTTCAAGATGAATTATTTATTTTTAATTACTAGTGACATTAAATTGGCATAAACATCAGATACCATACACGTGAGTTTACTTGGAAAACAATGAGACTAGATAGTCATTCCACTTTGTTATAGTTCAATGTGTGTCTGATTATAGAAAATGCCTAAATACTGCCAGGATTTAAGTTTTCATTTTTTATCTCCATGAGGGAACATAAACAAGTGAATATTTTTTCCATTGTTTAGTTTGTTAGAACCCAAATTTCCATCTGCTCTAACTGACACCTTTCCAGGGGCTAGATGTGAGCAATTTAATCATATCTTTCAGAAGAAACACTGAATTCCTTAGGATTCAGTGGCCCAGTGGACCAGATCCAGATGTTAAAGTGCAGTCAGTGTTGGGCTCACATAAATTATTAAAGAAGTTCTCTGACTGTTTCTCTATTTAAGCTTGCTAAAGTGCTTCAGAAAATGCACCTAACCACTTCTTGGATGCTTGCTTCCACATGGGATTACAAAAGAATGACTCTCTGTGATGGTCTTTGTGTTGATCTTTAATTCCTGATAAAGTTCCAATGACTTTGAAAATGGCTATTATTATTTCTGAGTAGAAAAAAACACCACTTCTAGCCTAATAATCCTGCTTGTTCTCTTCCAATTTCTAACCTGCTTTTCCCAGCTAAAGCTTGTTGATAAAGTAATGGCTTAGTAGTTCTTTGGTAGTCAGGGCAAAATGAGGTATTGTATGTGACAAATCTTAAGCTATGAGTACAGAGGTTACTGTGATTACATTCTGTAGAAGCCTCTTTCCTAAAATGGTAGGATGAAAGTCACCTCTTTTTAGAGGGATAACAGAAAGTCTATAGGTATCGCTTCAGTACCACTAACACCTCAAAAATAGGACTTAAATATGAGGTAAGTAACTCCTAAGCTTTGTGCCAGCCTGGTATGTGGGAATGATTTTAATAGACAGTTGGCAATGCCTTCACTGCTACAGAGATATTTTAAATCAATTTGGAACTCATGAATAGTGCAGATTATCAACATGAAGTCCATGTTATTCTTCAGTCTTAGCTCTCTCTGCCAACAATTGTTGTATTAATTTAGATTAAATAAATGGGCCAACCAGGTGTTAACTGGTTGGGGTGTGTTTTACAAGGACCACCACCTCCTTAGTATACACAGTTAAAAATCATTTTAACCATTAAAGATTGTGACGGAGCGGGTCGGCCCCCCCCGGGTCGGCCCCGCCCCGCACTAAACCAGCAGTCGCCCTGACCTTCTTCGGGGCGACTCGAGACCCGGGGGCGACATGCGGCACGTGCTCAGCCACCGCTGCCCAGCTGAGCGGCAGCGCCAGGGATCCCCCGTTGACCGGGAGCTGGCAAAGGGGGAAGGAGAAGCCTGTGTACGTGGCGTGGGACGTCATCATGTCCGTACGCCGTCGCGGGCATTTCAAAAAGCCGGTTGACCGCCAACCCCACTAAATGTCACTTTGTCCAGCGGGAGGTTTCATACCTAGGCTACACGGTAGGGGTGGGCCAAATCAAACCACAGATAAGTAAAATCGAGGCCCTGCGGGACTATCCCGCGCCGACCACAAAACGCAAAGTCCGACAATTTTTGGGGCTCGCCAATTACTACAGGCGATTCGTGTCAGACTTCGCAAGCCTAGCAGCCCCGTTAACAGATTTAACATGGAACGCCGCCCCAAATAAGGTACGGTGGGGGCCTGAATGTGAAAGCGCGTTTAAGACACTTAAACAGCGGTTGACCCGGGCCCCAATACTAGCGCCACCCGATTTTACTAAACCTTTTGTTTTACAGATCGACGCCCCCGAGCGGGGGCTCAGCGCCGTACTTTCTCAAGGGGAATGTGGGGAGGAACACCCAATTGTGTATGTGAGCCATAAGCTGCTCCCGCGGGAGCAAGGATACTCCACAATAGAGAAGGAGGCCCTAGCAGTTAAATGGGCTATTGATGTTTTACGATACTATCTCCTAGGCAGCTCGTTCAAGGTGGTGACGGACCATGCACCCCTCTGATGGCTTCTGGCCATGAAGGACTCCAACCCACGCATCCTGAGATGGTACCTGGCCTTGCAGCCATACCATTTTGAGGTCAGCCACAGGGCGGGGAAAGACCACGGAAACGCAGACTTCTTTTCTAGAAGCTTTGAAGGAGCACAAGAAATGGACAAAGAGGGGGGGCGCACCTTAAAGGGGGAGGCGTGTGACGGAGTGGGTCGGCCCCCCCCGGGGAGGCGAGCCCGCCCCGCACTAAGCCAGCGGTCGCCCTGACCTTCTTCGGGGCGACTTGAGACGCGGGGGCGACATGCGGCGCGTGCTCAGCTGCCGCCGCCCAGCTGAGCGGCGGTGCCAGGGATCCCCCGTTGACCGGGAGCTGGCACAGGGGGAAGGAGGAGGAGCCTGTGTACATGGCGTGGGACGTCATCACGTCCGTACTCCGTCGCGGGTATTTTAAAAAGCCGGCTGATGCCGGCGGGGGGGGGGGGGGGAAGGAAGGTGGAGAGCAGGAGAAGGAAGGTGGAGAGCAGTGGGAGGGAGCGAAGCGGGGCGAACAGCGGAGGGTTCGGACACCCGGAGATGAACCGGAGGCTGGGAGAGACGGAGCGGGGACACCGGGATTAGGGCAGGGTGACCAGCAGGAGGAGATAGGAAGTAACCCAGGCCAGGGCAAGGAGCTGGCGTGCCGGTGAGTTGCGGGCCAGCACCCCCTCCAGCAGGGCAGGACAAACTGATCCTGACCCTAGGGCCCTGGGCTGGGATCCGGGAGAGAGGGAGGGCCCGGACCCCCCTACCTCCCCTCCCAACTACGGGGGTTTGAAATCGCAACTGTCTCAGCGCTGCAGAGACGGCGGGGAACACTGAGGGACGAACGGAGGTGGAGGGGCGACACCCCGTTACAAAGATACATAAAAGAAAGGAAAACAAAGCATTTAAAATGTAAAGTATTAAATGAGGCTTTTATTTTAAAAACATCTTGTTCCCTTTCCCTTCAGCTGGAGAATTTTTAGAAGGAAACTGTCCCTTGTTGGACAGTCTCTTAGAAGGTATCAAAGATGGTAACACCAGCCCTTTGGGGAAAAGAGAAATTAGCTGAGGTCTGTTGCCTCTGTTGTTGCTATTAAAATCTGATACTATTTCTTCTCAGGTGGTATTTGAGATTCAGCCAGTCCCAGTAGAGATGGCAATGTCAGCTGGATCTCTTTCTCTGGTCAGGACATCTCCTAGCATCTGGATAAGAAAGGCCTTGTGTCCCAGGCAACACTGGGGTTGTCCAGGATAATGGTGCTCACTCCAGTAGCCAATTTTCCAAGGATCCATAAAGGCAATGACTGGCAGAACTGCCCATCTTCTTCTTATTTTCTCCACCAATTAGGTCTATTATTAGGACACACTAATTTGGGTTCATTAATTTAAAGGCCCACATTTTCTTATTTACCAAGCATGATCTTAAGACAATCCACCAATTAGATCAGTAGTCTTATTTGTTTAGACTAATTCAGTTTTCCTGTGCTTGCTATTGCACCTTTTCATAGGGATAGAGCAACCTTCAGGTGGTGCTGCAATAAAAGGAAGGCTGGTTGGGTGGCTAGGATATTACCTGGAGACTTGAAATACCACGTTTCCAGTCCCTGCTCCACCATGTACTTCATGTGTGACTAAGGATGAAGACGCGGAATCGCTTTGTGCCTGAATTCTTCATCTGTAAATTGAGGTTAATTGCATTTTCCTGTCCAACAGAGGTGTGGTGAGAATAAATTCATGAAAGGTTGCAAGGCAAATGAGATATGGGGCCATAAGTATTTAAGAGTATGTCTCTTCTGCAATTAAAAACCTGCAGTGGCTCTGTGTCAGCTGACTCAGGCTCATGGGGCTCAAGCTAGTGGGCTGTTTAATTGCAGTGTAACTCTTTGGGCTCTCAAGCCCATGTCTACATTTCTACTAACCAGCCCTTTTGCCTGAGCTCTGCAATCCCAAGTCAGCTACCTCAGGCCCTTTGTGGGTGTCTACTGCAGGGTAGACATACCTTTGGACAAATAATCACCTTTGATCACTACTGAACTGAGCTGGATTTGAGGATATACCCACAGAAATCCCATGAATAATCCGGATCCTGAATTTAGTGACACCATGAAATATAAGGCTCACTTTGTAATATCTCATGAAGGTCATTGCCTGAAAGAAACATAGTCTCTTATCTCACAGTGAGATGTGGGTTTTGGCTCATGTTCTAACCACGTGAAAAGATAATACTCTTGTCATTTGCTTCCTACTCTGCTCACTTGATACACTGGTTCATGAAACTAAAATAGTTCAAAACTGTTTCCTGACTACTTGCTTGTACTAAATGATCATGGTGTTTCTGCCTGAATGTGTGGCCATAGAATCATAGAATAATAGGACTGGAAGGGACCTCGAGAGGTCATCGAGTCCAGCCCCCCGCCCTCAAGGCAGGATCAAGCTCCGTCTACACCATCCCTGACAGATGTCTATCTAACCTGTTCTTAAATATCTCCAGAGAGGGAGATTCCACCACCTCCCTTGGCAATTTATTCCAATATTTGACCACCCTGACAGTTAGGAATTTTTTCCTAATGTCCAATCTAAACCTCCCCTGCTGCACTTTAAGCCCATTACTCCTTGTCCTGTCCTCAGAAACCAAGAGGAACAAATTTTCTCCTTCCTCCTTGTGACACCCTTTTAGATATTTGAAAACCGCTATCATGTCCCCCCTTAATCTTCTTTTTTCCAAACTAAACAAGCCCAGTTCATGAAGCCTGGCTTCATAGGTCATGTTCTCTAAACCTTTAATCATTCTTGTCGCTCTTCTCTGTACCCTTTCCGATTTCTCCACATCTTTCTTGAAATGTGGTGCCCAGAACTGGACACAGTACTCCAGCTGAGGCCTAACTAGTGCAGAATAGAGCGGCAGAATGACTTCACGAGTTTTGCTTACAACACACCTGTTGATACAACCTAGAATCATATTTGCTTTTTTTGCAACAGCATCACACTGTTGACTCATATTCAACTTGTGGTCCACTATGACCCCTAGATCCCTTTCCGCCATGCTCCTTCCTAGACAGTCGCTTCCCATCTTGTATGTATGGAACTGATTGTTCCTTCCTAAGTGGAGCACTTTGCATTTCTCTTTATTAAACCTCATCCTGTTTACCTCTGACCATTTCTCTAACTTGCTAAGGTCATTTTGAATTATGTCCCTATCCTCCAAAGAAGTCGCAACCCCACCCAGTTTGGTATCATCTGCAAACTTAATAAGAGTACTCTCTATCCCAATATCTACATCATTGATGAAGATATTGAATAGTACGGGTCCCAAAACAGACCCTTGAGGAACTCCACTTGTTATCCCTTTCCAGCAGGATTTAGAACCGTTAACAACAACTCTCTGACTACGGTTATCCAGCCAATTATGCACCCACCTTATCGTGGCCCTATCTAAGTTATATTTGCCTAGTTTATCAATAAGAATATCATGCGAGACCGTATCAAATGCCTTACTAAAGTCTAGGTATATGACATCCACCGCTTCTCCCTTATCCACAAGGCTCGTTATCTTTTCAAAGAAAGCTATCAGATTAGTTTGGCATGACTTGTTCTTCACAAACCCATGCTGGCTATTCCCTATCACTTTATTACTTTCCAAGTGTTTGCATACGATTTCCTTAATTACCTGCTCCATTATCTTCCCTGGGACAGACGTTAAACTGACCGGTCTATAATTTCCTGGGTTGTTCTTATTCCCCTTTTTATAGATGGGCACAATATTTGCCCTTTTCCAGTCTTCTGGAATCTCCCCTGTCTGCCATGATTTTTCAAAGATCATAGCTAAAGGCTCAGATACCTCCTCTATCAGCTCCTTGAGTATCCTGGGATGCATTTCATCAGGACCTGGTGACTTGCTGACATCTAACTTTCCTAAGTGATTTTTAACTTGTTCTTTGTGTATCCTATCTTCTAAACTTACCCTCTCTCTGCTTGTATTCACTACGTTAGGCACACCTCCAGACTTCTCGGTGAAGACCGAAACAAAGAAGTCATTGAGCATCTCCGCCATTTCCAAGTTCCCTGTTACTGCTTCTCCCTCCTCGCTAAGCAGTGGGCCTACCCTGTCCTTGGTCTTCCTCTTGCTTTTAATGTATTTATAAAAGGTCTTCTTGTTTCCCTTTATGCCTGTAGCTAGTTTGATCTCATTTTGTGCCTTTGCCTTTCTAATCTTGCCCCTGCATTCCCGTGTTGCTTGCCTATATTCATCCTTTGTTAGTTGTCCTAGTTTCCATTTTTTATATGACTCCTTTTTTATTTTGAGATCATGCAAGATCTCCTTGTTAAGCCAAGCTGGTCTTTTGCCATATTTTCTATCTTTCCTACACAGCGGAATTGTTTGCTTTTGGGCCCTTAACAACGTCCCTTTGAAATACTTCCAACCCTCCTCAGTTGTTTTTCCCTTCAGTCTTGCTTCCCATGGGACCTTACCTACAAGTTCTCTGAGCTTATCAAAATCTGCCTTCCTGAAATCCATAACCTCAATTGTGCTGGTCTCCCTTCTACCTTTCCTTAAGATCATGAACTCTATTATTTCGTGATCACTGTCCCCTATACTGTCTTCCACTTTCAAGTTCTCAACTAGTTCCTCCCTATTTGTTAAAACCAAATCCAGAACAGCTTCTCCTCTGGTAGCTTTTTCAACCTTCTGAAACAGAAAGTTGTCTCCAATGCAGTCCAGAAACTTATTGGATAGCCTGTGCCTCGCTGTGTTAGTTTCCCAACATATGTCTGGATAGTTGAAGTCCCCCATCACCACCAAATCTTGGGCTTTGGATAGTTTTGTTAATTGTTTAAAAAAGGCCTCATCCACCTCTTCCACCTGGCTAGGTGGCCTGTAGTAGACTCCTAGCATGATATCACCCTCGTTTTTTACCCCTTTTAGCTTAACCCAGAGACTCTCTACACAGCTATCTCCTACGTTCATCTCCACTTCAGTCCAAGTGTGTACATTTTTAATATACAAGGCAACCCCTCCTCCCTTTTTTCCCTGTCTGTCCTTCCTGAGCAAGCTGTACCCTTCCATACCAATATTCCAATCATGCGTCCCATCCCACCAGGTTTCTGTAATACCAATGATATCATAGTTGTATTTATTGGTTAGCAATTCCAGTTCTTCCTGCTTATTACCCATACTTCTCGCATTTGTATATAGGCATCTAAGATACTGATTTGATCTTGCCTCCCTGTTGTGCCCTGACCCTCCTTTCTCCTTGCCATTATAGGCCGTAGTCCCCCCCATATTTATTTCATTTCCATTTAGTTGCTTGTTTCAGTCTGTTTACAAAGGTGGGACCATTCTTTGTTTCTTTATAGACAAGAACATTTGATGTAGATGTGAATTCTCTGTCTTCCTGACCACATCTAGTTGGTAATAGCTTGAGTGTATTTCCCCAATATATAACTTGGTTCTAGAACTACTGTATATCATTCCTCCTGATACCTGTGGGGGTTGAGTCACCAAGAAAGTTCAAAGTTTATTTATTCAAAGTGTCCTGCTACAGCTAATCAGAAATCATTTGTAAAGGGAATTTAGTGCACCTTTGCCCTTGTCAGCATTTAGGAAATTTTACTCGCAAAGCTATGTTAATTAGAGATGTGATTTCTTGCCAGAATACTTATGACGGTAAAAGCACAAATGTAGATGCAGTTATATCAATAAAAGGTATGTTATCTAATCTTATTTTGCTTTCTGAATTAGAATCCACTGTGAATTTTTATAACAGTACTAGAAAATCTTTTAGTCTATCAGGTGCCACAGGACTCCTTGTCGCTAGTACTAGAAGATTTACCCGGTGTTGCTCGGGTCCTTAACTCAATTAATTTTTGTTTTTCTTAATTGAAATCAATGCTCTGGGGTAGGGCTGGGGATGAAAGGTTCAGTTTACTGGCTGTTCCAGGGAGTGGGACTCCCCCAACCCTCTCTCACTGCAACAGTTTGGAGCCAGGTAAGAAGTACCTTTCTGCGGCTGCTGCAGCTCCCAGCAGGCACAGCAGGGGAATGGGTGCATGTCCCCTGGCTGGGGGGGGCGGGGTAGGTCCAGGTCCAGATTTGTCCGCCCTTGCTTTTCCCAACAGATTGAGGATTGGAGCAAACTGTGCACTTTCCCCTCACTCCCTGATGAAGAGAAATAGCCGGAAAGGTTCCTGTATGAATCCCGGGGGGAGGAGCTGCACCCCCCCAATCCTTCGTAAAGGGAACTTTGGAAGTGGGATGCTCTGTGTTGGGGCATCCCCAAACCAGGCCTGGTGATTCTGTCTCTTTTCTGTATGTCTCCTCTCTAAATCTCCATATGAATGGGGGGGGGGGAGAGAGTTAGGGGCTTCCTGCACAACCAAACTTTTACCTTGCTTTATGCTATAAGAGGAAGCTGCATACCAAATTTGGTAATCCTAGCTCTTACCGTTTTATGAGTCCCCATACTACCGTGTTTTAGCACATATAACCTGCGGGTTATACAAAGTTTTACAAACCCCGCAACCCCCCCCCCATGGGGTATACATGTCCGTGGGGTATACAAGTTTATATTTACTTGCCTGGGTGCGAGTGCAGCTCCCCTCCTGCAGGCTGGCCAGCTTGCCTGCGCTGTGCTCTCTGTTCCCCCCTCCCAGAAGCTGCGGCTAGTATGTGCAATTACCAGGTACCTTAAAGTAGTATATATAACCCGCGGGCTACACATGTGCGCGGGTTATCTAAGACTTTTTTTTACACATTTAGGAAAAAATGCAGATTATGCACTGGTGCGGGTTATACACAAGTGTGGGTTATATACACTAATTTATGGTAATTGGGGGGGAGGGAAGGTGGCTTCAGCCCCTTATTCCGCACACAACCAAACCTGTACCTTACTCTTAAATTATGATAAGAGAAAGTTGCATATCAAATTTCCTAGTTTTTACCTTTTAGTAGGAATTCTGGAACGAACCAACAGACAGACAGACAGACATGCTCACTCACAGACAAAGTCTCTCAAATATACTAGGTTAGTGCATCTACAGTAGAGGGTTTTTGTCACTTTAACAGGCATAGTTAAAGCAACAAAACTTTCAAATGTAAACAAGGTGTAAGAGCAATGTAAGAGAACTATATATCCTGGTTGGAATTAAAGCTAAGATTATTCAAGCTAAATATAATGAATAGCTGGGCAGAAAGTGAATTGACAGTAATTGTTGATGGCACAAGATAATAAAGAAAGACATGTGGTGGCATTGCTCTGTATTTTCAGTTAGAGCCCAGTTTCAGTAGAAGTTAAAACTCCACAATCAAGATGAGTGGCAACAGGATTTTCTCACTTGAAAAGAGGTATCACATCATCTTAGAAGAGCTGTAGGCTAGGAAGACACATGCCTTACATCACTTCTTTCCAATCCAGCAGTTATCATGCATAAAAAAATCCTATTGACATAAGGCAAGACATTATATGCAGAATCAGACTAGTAAAGAGTTGGAGTCCTGTAGGACATGCTACAAAGCCCATCTATTTCCCCAAGCTTTTGTGGTGGAAGGAAAGCAGAGGGAGCGGTATGATTAAGACTTGGGAGGAAGAAGTGGTTTGTTACAGTGGATGTTGTAATATTTTTGTTTGTATAGTGGATCGGTAATATGTTTTATGATGACTGTCCAGTGCTATGGATGGGTTCTTAAAACATTAAATAAAGTGATAACTAATTAGCTCTTTGCTTTTTGCAGAAGTATCATCTACCTTATTGTTCTCAGATTTTTTTCATTTTGTCTATCTCCGCAACTTTTACACAGTCGTCCATCATATTACACAGCCATGTAATATAGCCTGATTGTCGCTTGTATTAAAGCTTCTTTACACACTGTGTAAAGGTAAAGGAGGTCTGAAAGGACCCATAAATTGCACTGATCCCACTTTAAGGCCTCTTTTAAAAATTATACAAAGGTGCGATAGTGAGACTTGTGGCTGTGCAAAGTTGATGTGAATTTCTAAAAATGGCCATGATAGACAAAATGAATAAACATGCCATGGAAAGGGGGATCAGACTTTAAATATCACACCCATCTTCTGGATGAAATGTAAAACAAAGCCCTAACTAATAATTGTCAAGGAGCCTATCCATAAGAATTGCTATTACATACTTATTCTTCTAGGTAAATTCCAATTAGAGTAATCCTGATCGACATCAAGTTTCTGTTGGATTGATGGCATTCACTTCCTGTCCTAAATGGGATCATTAACTTCCAGATAGCCAGACATAACAGAAAGTAGTAGACGGGGCCTGTGTTTAATGTTTGATGTGCAAAACAGCAGACTTGAGATTCCTCCCACTTATACTGGTAGAACTCAGAAGCAAATCAGATGAAGTCGATGGGAAAATACTCATAAGTAAGAGGAGAATACAACTCAGCTTTCCTCTCAGTACAGAGCACACAACAGTGCACTTACACAATAAGGTATAAATCCAAATCTAAATGAATAATTGGACCTACAACTTTTTGACGCAATCATGACAGTGCTACTAATTCATCTGTTCTGGTATAGGCAACCTATAATATCCATACCACTACTCATTTTGCAATCTACATTCTACAACCATGTATGGGATAGCAGCATTTTCCCTTAATATTAGTAATATTGAATTACTTATCAATAGAACGGGCTGGGAATTTTTCAACACAACCATTTCAGACAAAACCAAAACTTTTTGCAGTAAACTAACTTATCACTGTTGATTAGCCAATACCTGGTGATTAAGGCACTCACTAGGCTGTGGGTAGGTTGGGTTCAAATTCCTGCTCTCTCTCTTCTCCCACAGTAGAACACAGCAGACTTTTAAAACCTTTTCCAAACTGTAGAACTAACTAATGAAATCACAACAGGTCTCTGATAAACCACTGTGGCAGTTAAATAATAATATTATTTTGAAAAAAATCAGATGTAATTATCAAGCATCTATCAGACCAGAGGAGGTGCTATTGTGCAGAATCTAACATTTCCTATAAGTCAGCCATTTATGACCTCAATGTTCTTCAATAAGTAGTAATAGAAATGTAGCCGTGTTAGTCTGGTGTAGCTGAAGCAAAATACAGGACTATGTAGCACTTTAAAGACTAACAAGATGGTTTATTAGATGATGAGCTTTCGTGGGCCAGACCCACTTCCTCAGATCAAGTAGTGGAAGAAAATAGTCACAACCATATATACCAAAGGATACAATTTTAAAAAAATGAACACATATGAAAAGGACAAATCAAATTTCAGAACAGAAGGGGGGTGGGGGGGAAGGGGTCTGTGGGCTAATGATATTAGAGGTGATAATTGGGAAAGCTATCTTTGTAATGGGTAAGATAACTAGATCCTTTGTTTAAACTCAGATGTAGAGTATCGAATTTTAGCATGAATGACAGTTCAGAGGATTCCCTTTCAAGTGCAGATTGAAAGGTCTTTGTAGTAGGATGCAGGTAGTTAAGTCATTGAGACAGTGTCCTTTCTGGTTGAAATGGCAAGAAACTGTTTTTTCTTTGTGATCCTGTCTGATATTTGTTTTGTGGGCATTGATCCTTTGGCGAAGTGTCTGAGACGTTTGTCCAATGTACATAGCAGACGGACACTAATAAACCATCTTGTTAGTCTTTAAAGTGCTACATAGTCCTGTATTTTGCTTCAATAATAAACACTCCTTGAGCACGACTCTTTAAAGTAATGGGGTCTGCAGATTTCCCATGAGCCAATTAATTCCCTGTTCATATCACCATCCAAATTTTAACCAAAAATCCATATGAGAATACTCATAAACTTAGGGGAAATTCATATCAACATGCAAACTTTGCTGGTAGGGCCTGTTTCTTATGGACCCAATTACTGGCTGATAAAGTGCCAGATTTGGTATGTCAATAGCTGGAACTGACTTTGGCAGCATTTTAGGATTGCATGGCTTGGACACTTTTCTCAAGGCATGAACTTCCTTCGGAAACATTATCAAATACGAATGGCCATCTTCCAGTCTTCCACCCACCAATGGCCTACCTCTTTTATCATCCCAAAACTTTGATTTCAGTGCCAGTTTATTAGGGTAAGCAAAAAGAAATGCAATGCATTTATCTCGTGAATAAAAAATGCATGCCTATAATTTTTGTCAGCTCATATAACTCGTATATGGCTTTATGAACTCATATAAATATTAATCGGCTGTTCTTTTTGTCACAATGAGGTTCACATACTATAAAGATATCTTGGCTTTAGAAAAAGTTCAGAAAAGGGCAACAAAATGATTAGAGGTATGGAATGGCTGCCTCTGAGCAGAGGTTAATAAGATTGGGACTTTTCAGCTGGGAAAAAAGACCACTAAGGGGGGATATAATAGAGGTCTATAATATTATGACTGGTGTGGAAAAAGTGAACAAAGAAGAGTTATTTACTCCTTCCAATTATGAACTAGGGGTCACCAAATGAAATTAATAGGTAGGTGGTTTAAAACGAACAAAAGGATGTGTTTCTTCACACAATTCAGGGTGCGTCTATGCAGAAGGGCTTAACTAGAAATAAGTGATGCAAATTGAGCTATGTCAATTGCATAGCTTATTTCAAAATAGGGAGCATCTACATAGTACTTATTTTGAAATAGAGAACTCTTGCTCTGACTTCCCTTACTCCTTGTACAGTGAGGGTTACAGGAGTCGGAGTAAGAAGTCCTCCAGCTTGACAGTATTTTGACACTATTTCAAAATAACTGCCTGCTTTGTAGATGCGGGCTAAGTTATTTTGAAATAATGTTGCTGTGTAGACATACCTACAAAGTCCATCTGTGGAACTCCTTGTCAGAGGATGTTGTGAAGTCCAAGACTATCACAGGGTTCAAAAAAAGCACTAGATCAGTGATCACCAACCAGTCGTTCCCAATAGACTGGTTAATTGTGGAGGCACTACCAGTTGATCTCGATGCAGTGTTCCTAGCCACCTCCTCCCTCCCCCCCACCGCATCCGCAATGAGGAGCTTATGCTGGCACTGCAGCCTCTCTCCCCTTGCAAAATTTGAGCCAAAGCCAGCTTTCTGCGGTGGGGGGAGAGGAAGAGTTCCGAGGCCAGAACTTGCGTTTCAGGAAGTTCACACTACTCCTCCCCTCCCCAGAGCAGCATGCACACTTTCGTGTCTTGCTTTCCTTCCCCCGTGCACCAGGGAGGCAGGGTCAGGGGGTTAAGAGGATTTGGAGTGGCTGGATTTCTTAAAGGAGCCACACACTTTTCAACACTGCCTACAGATCCTTCCCAAAAGATTCTCAACCCCCAGGTACTGGCCAAGCTTCCCCTGCCACCTCTTCCCTGGCCAGACACTCACCAGCACCCCGCTTCTGCCCCCTCCCTACTGGCCAGACACCTACCCTCAGCTTGCTCCTGTATCCTACTTCCCACACAGATTCTGCACCCCCACCCTATCCCACTCAGTGGTAGCTCTGTCCCACACACTGAACCCCTCAGTTTTGGCTCCACCCCAGGGCCTGGGTGGGGGGCACAAAATCCACTAACCCTAGAACCTCAGAAAGTTACTTTGGCTTTGGGCCTTGAACCTCAGTCCTACCTACTATCCCCCTCAACAGGGGGCTGGAGTGCCAGAGGAGTGAGGTGTCTCAGTGGGGGCCACTTCAGTCAGGATTGAGTTTTTTTTGGAGGGGTTGGGTTTTTGCATCTCACTTGTTTGGTTCCCAACTGATTTTTCTGTGGGTCAGTGGCCCCCCAAAAATGTTCTGCATCCCTGCCATAAATAAAGACAATGTTGAAACATTTTGTGTTGGACATACTATTTTATTTAAAAATGACACCTGGCCAGCAAGCTCCCAATTGGGACCAAGCCCTCATCTGGCCGGAGCATCATAACACCCCCGCACCTCTCCCACCTCAACCCTGAGCCCATCATACACCTGAACACCCTGCCTGAACCCCTCTTGTTCCATATCCCCATACCTCTATACCCCTCACATCCTCAGTCTTGTGCCACAACACTCCTGCATCATCCACACACTGCAAACCTGTGCCATGAGCCCATCATACACCCAATCTCCCCTCATACACATCAACCCAAACTCCTGCACCTTGATATCCACAAGTCTGTGGCTTGCTCAGCACCCCAACCCTCTACTTGACTCCAACACTCTCCAACCTGGATCCCTGTCCCCGAGCCAGCATTTCCTCCAGCATCCAATTTCCTTCCCAGAGCTTGTACCTCTTACCCCTTTCCACACCTAAATCTCTAATTCCCACCCTAAATCCCACCCCTTTTGCACACCTAAATCCCTCACTCCCATTCCAGAGCCCCCACCCATCTCAACCCAGTGAGAGGGGGTAAGGACTGGGGACAAGAAGTGATGGAAAGGGCGGGGCCTCAAGGAAGAGGTGAGGTTTTGGGGAAGGGATGGGGTAGATCTTGACTTGCCCTGACATTTAAAAAGTGATCTTGGGTGTAAAAAGGTTGGAGACCACTGCGCTAGATAAATTAATGGCGCATACGTCTATCAATGGCTACTAGCTAGTATCGGCAGGTATGGTGTCCCTAGTTTATGTTTGCCAGAATCTGGGAATGGATGACAAGGGATGGATCTCTTGATGATTCCCTGTTCTGTTCATTCCCTCTGGGGCACCTCACATTGGCCACTATTGGCAGACAGGATACTGGGCTAGATAGACCTTTGGTCTGACCCAGTATGACTGTTCTTATATTTCAATCTATAATAAAGCAATTTTTCTCACATTAGTTTCCTTTTGAAGAATGTTCTTCCTAATATGATTCTTTTATATCCATTTTAACGACAAGTTAAAATAGACAAGTTACCTCATAAAGTAATGATTAATCTTTCTGTTCTAAGTAAGTTCAGTGCATGTCTGCAGGACCCTTTCAAATCTTCCTACCCTCAATATCTATTATGTTGCCATTCAGAACTGATGAGTCACTTTACTATTAATAACAGAGGTCACCATTTAAAGTTATAATCCAGGGAAATAAATTTAGTTTCCTTTGTTTCCAGATCCAGTATGGAATAAAAGATTGAAACCGCTATAACTGACTCTGCTCTGATGTCTGTTTCTCATTTTACATCAGACAGCAATTTGTTATGTGTACCAAGCAATTTAGTATATAAAAAAATGCCAGACACATATTACATTTTACAAGAAAATTGAGCAATAAAAAGATGTCTGACTTTTAAAAATTGTTTATAAAAGTGATACACAATAATTTCAGTTTTAAAGAAAGAAATTCATTGTTTAACTTAATTCATTCTCTGTACCATACTGTTTGACTACTAACTTCATTTACAAGGCTTTTTTAACTATCTATCTTTACTGTTTGTGATCTTTCTTATTTCCAGTTACCTTAAGATTTCATAGATACAAGAGTGATTTAGTAGAAGTCTAGGAGAACTACTTATATTTTAGTTTATTTTCTAACACATATAAATAGATAAATAATTAAAGTTAGTAAAAATGAGGGTGGGGATCTTTGAGAAAAAAATTCAAATTTGTTTCCATTTAGCAGAGTTAAAACAGACCATTAAACATTAAATACATTTTTAGTTATCAAAATGAGTTTTCAGTAAATGGTTTACTAAATAACAGTTTTCAGTAAGTAAAATATGGCTAATTTTGTAACTATTGGCTGAAGTATTTAATAAAATGTTGATAAAAAGTTGTTTTCATTGTTTTTGGAAATACTTTTTTTTCACTAAAAAGAAAATCAAATCTTTTTTCATGCCACATTTTTTCACTAGCTCTTTAAATTATATCACACCCTCACATATGAAGGGAATCAAGAAGATGGGAGAAGGGCAAAGAAAATTCAATTTCACTGTCCTTTTATCAATTGTACCTTAAAATTGCCAAGGCTGGTTGTGATAATTGGGCCAACACATATACTGTAATGTTAGCTCAACTATAAAAAAAAGTCACCACAACTTATAATAATAAATGTTGGTGGGAAATTAGTTCCAACAAAAAAGGCATACTGACATCATAAAAAGTCTCTCCTCTCCCCCTAAAAAAATGATAGTTATTACTGCTTAAAGGCTCTCTAAAGATTCTTTCCAGCTAATGGGAAAGGCTACAAGGTATGTTGTTAAAATGAAAGCCTCACTTAAACTTTGCATTTTAATGCTTTAACTGTTTGTCCCTCTTTTCTGTTTCTTTAATAAAAGGTTAAAATAATTTTGAAGGCTGAAGTCTCTGTGTACAGGCAGTCCCCGACTTACGCGGATCCGACTTATGTCGGATCCGCACTTACGAACGGGGCTTTCTCGCCCCGGAGGTCGAGGTAGCGGATTGCTACCTGCGAGCTCCGGGGCGAGAAAGCCCCGTTCGTAAGCTTCTCTGGTGCCCCTGGTCTGCTGGAGACCGTCTCCAGCAGACCAGGGGCACCGGGCGGGTTCCCGCGCTTCTGAGGCTTTGTCTTAGGGTGTGTCTAGACTACAGAGTTTTGTCAACAAAAGTGGACTTTTGTCAACAAAACTATACCTGCGTCTACACTACCGCTGAGTTCTGTTGACATAACGTCGACAGAACTCAGCAGTTTTGTCGATGCTGGTAAACCTCATTTTACGAGGCATAACGCCTTTTGTCGACAGAGTTCTGTCGACAGAAGGTGTTATTGCATCTAGGGTAGTGTCTAGACTACAGGGTTTTGTTGACAAAGCAGCTTGCTTTGTCGACAGAACTGGATGTAGTCTAGATGCTCTTTGTCGACAGAAGCTTTGTCGACAGTATCTGTCGACAAAACTTCTGTCGACAAAAGCCTGTAGTCTAGACGTACCCTTAGTTTGAAAGCCCTATCTGCATTTCTATTGGCTGACTGCTACCTGGCTAGGTATAGGGGACATAGTTAACCCCTTAGTCCCCAGGTTGTTGGCCACCCTCATGGTTATAACAGTGGATTTGAGATTCAGTTATGTAGCACTGGTTGAATTTGTTCGGAAACTTTGAGTTTGAATCTATCCTCTGTCAATAGTAAGTAGTACTATGACACAGTCTAATTCAGCAGTCTGAATAGAAGTTACCTATACAAGTCGCTCCAGTGAATTCAGTTGGCCACTATAAAAAGCTGTACACAGAACTTTTTATGCAGAAATACCACTCAAACAGAATAAAGCTTACAGTATTTGGTCCCAAGTGTTCATGCTTAAACTTCCAGTAAGTCTGACTTCTCTATTAATGTATACCTCTGTTTGCCCAGGATTATAGGGATAAAATGCTACGCAGTATGCTTCTAGTTCAGATGTTTGGCGGGGAGACCTTATTTGTGTAGAGAATACAAAGTTTCTTCAGGTGGTTTGTGATGTTTCTACTGAAATAGTCAAGAAATGAGGAAGATGGCAATTTTCAAATGAGACACTGACATCCTTACATCCACTCCAAAACTAGGCAGTCAGGAAAACAGAGGCAGGATACCCATGACTCACGGTATGTGCTTTGGAACACATGCCATTTTAAAGTAGCTCCATTGGGATTCGTGGATTAAATTCCTCAGTGACAAGCACTACTCATCAGAGCAGACAATTGTGCCTGTAAATAAAGTTGCCATGACAGTAGGTGACATGCCAGGCAAACCACAGAAGAAGAAATAGCAGCAAATAATGCTTCACTTTCCAAGGATCTGTCTGATACAAGTTGGCCTGGGAATGAGGATGATAGTAGCACTTTAGAATGTCAGTCTGCAGACTGATTTTAATAAGGGCCTGGTACATATGAGTGTAATTAAGAAATTGGATTTTCTTTCCCAGCCTCAGTTACAGGACAGGGGTGTAAACTTTACAATTCTCATGATTTCTTCCTGAGTAAGATGATTTCACCTAGAGCTGGAGCCAATCTCACAATTAATTTCTGCTCTGCATGGAAGAAAACACCCTTTTCTGTAGAGCCCGGCAAATCCATGGGTATCTGCTCTATATCCACAAGTATCTGCATTTGTGGATGTGAATATCTGCTGCTCATTTTTGCGAATACAGATGCAGGCACAAATTTTGTATCTGTGCAGGGCTCTGCCTCTCTAATTGACTGCCTTGACCACTTGCCTGCTTCTTGCAGAAGAAAAGTCAACCAGGGGTTTTGCAGGAGACAAACAGAGTTCTCCCCCTACCACTCTGGGACCCAACAACTTTTTGGGAAGGAGAGGAGTAGCTGACACCATTCTCAAAAGAGGGAGGGCAGAGGTGGGAGCAGAAGAAGCCTAGCAATGTAGGGTGGTCCTGCTCCCTTTTTCCCTCTTGTGAACAAGGGATCAGTCTGCTCTCAGCTCTTTCTCCCCAAGCCCTCACCTCATAACACCAAGCCAGAGAATGGGATCAGTGGTAAAAAGCCCCTGGAGCTGCAGGAGGAACAGAGAAAACAAGTATAGGGGTGTGCGTATGAAGGTTGCATCTACTCTCTTCCTCCCTTTAGCCTCCTTCACCTCAATCTTTTCCATCTCCCATTGCCCAGTGCTTCATCTTCATGTATGTAGCATTACAGAGGCAGATTAAGAACAGATTCATGCATCTGTAAGCCTTGTCCCCTTATACAGTTTGAGAGGCAACCTATTGGCTTTTCCACCCAGTTTTGAAACCTCTGCACAGTTTATTGGATGAAAGAATAAAATGGGAGTGAAGATCCTTAAATTTCCAGCCTCTAAAAAGCCTGGAATAGAGGAGGAGCTTAAGAACAACTGATGTGCCAGAGATCATAAAATAAGCTTGACAGTGGATTTACTTTGGATTCATGGTGGAGCCATTTATTGCTCACCAGGCCCTGAAATACCAGAAACCAAAAGGCTGGGAATTTCCTTTCTCAGGGCTCTCCAGGGGAAGAATGCTGAGCTGCTTCCTCTGATTCCTCTGAGCTTCTCCTCAGATTCTCCCACAACTCACATAGGCAGATAACTTATTTGCAACCTGTACTAATGTAGTGCTGAGGTATTTGCCAAGATGATCTGAGGTGACATCATCATTAACTCTTCCAATTACCACCCTTCCTCTCCAGTTAATTTAACTGCTGGTATTCTATTGGTTTAAATAAGCTAGTGGAGTGAGAGAGAATGTACATCTGTCTCAGAAGTTCTTATCAGTTCTATTATGTGACAGACTGTCCACAATGAGAGAGAACACTGGATTGCCACAACCTTTCCCTGATTTAAAAACATCAGTGGCTGCATGCCTAGCCAATGACTCCTTCAGAGACACTTGTAATACATTTCTGGAGCTCTAATTACTTCAAATTTGAATCCATCACTGTGAGTCAGAGAATGAGTGACAGAGAGAAAGCCTGGAGGCAGAAGAAAGAAAGCAAAGGAGCAACTGCAAACTGGAAAGAGAATGGAAGATAAAGAGGAAAAAAAAAGCAATAAAGGTGTGAAGCAGAGATTAGGGACAGAGCTGGGAGGGAATATAGGATATCAAACTGAAGATAAAGGTGCAATGCAAAGTGGGAGAGAAATAGGTAGACAAAGGGTGCAGAGAGCGGGGAAAAAAGAGAAAAATGATTAGAAAATTGAAGATTAAATAGGGCAAAGTTTGGGGAAGGCAAAAGAGGATGGTTGAAGAGAGTACAGCTAAGCAGCACAGTAACACAGGGGAAACAGAGAAGGGAAAGAGGAAGACAAATTCTGGATGGAGATAAAAGGGAGGAGCAGAGGGTAGAATTTTAGGGTGAGAAGACACAGGGAAAGAATTGCACTCTACCCATATGCTCCTACTTGCTTTTACCTTCTAACACTGATACAGTAGCTGCAATTATAATCCCCTCCATCCACTACACCTGGCAGATGCATGACCAGCTCATACTAGAGCAAGTGTGTTACTTTTAATGGAGTGAAGATTGTATGACACTTGGAGGCAGAGAGAAACTGGGATTCAGGAAGAGCTTTCAGATCTGTTGGCTCAGTCTCAGCTGATGCTAGTTCTGAGACAGGCAGTTTCAGTGTTTGTTTGTTTTTCGTTTACCATTTTGTGACCTGCTGGTCTTACTGCTGTCACTGCCTCAAAAGACTGAGGACTTCTGCCGTGGTTGATTTGAGAGACTTGGTGAGGTCCTCTTGCTACAGACCGTCACAGAGCACACTGCACAGTGATGATTCTGTTTGTATCCTATATCCTAGGGACAATATATTTTGGTTTTGCTTTCCCCAAAAGGAATGTAATGGTTGAAATGCTATAAAGTTATTTTTGTTAAAGAAATCTGTGTCCTTTGTATTTGAGTTCAAGATGTCCTATCAGTGTTTTGTGTTAAGCAATATATTTATCATGTTGGCTTATTGTTATTAATCACAAAGGATTGATCAAAAGCAGAAAGGATTAGCTCTGTAGCGGAGGCACATATTCTAGTTCACATAGTAAATGATCCAGCAGAATTGTGCATAATAGTTTGCACCTCTACTATACTCTGGTTTATGGTGGCATCTCATTCTCCTGAATTTAAATGTTTGTGCATTTTTCTGTAATTTAGTGCACGTAGTGGTGATATCCTTTGAATCTGTATGCAGAATCAATCCCCGAATATAGCTTAGGCTGGGTCTAATCTACAGCTGCTTTTTCTGATTTTTTTTCAGAAGAGGCTTTTCTGAAATTTGGCGTGTCTACACTGGGAGAAATTTCTGAAAATCCCCCTCTTTCGGAAGATCCCTTCTTCCTCATGGAATGAGAAAGACAGGGTTTTCCTGAAAGAGTGCATTTGCACATCCGCAAAAAAAAGCGGAAGAGCAAACGTGTTCCCTGGACACGGCGGAGTTTTTCCAAGGTACCTCTGGTATCCCAGAAAAACCCCACAGTGTAGACGTACCCTTAGAAGATCAGAGATGCAGAATTCATCTTTATGAGGTTTTATTTAGGACTAGAGTCCCATTTCATACATAGCTGTACTTGTGACTTCTATCATTCTATCAGCAGTTTCTCTTCTAATTCCTTTCCTTTCTTCTCTCAGAAAACGTGTGGTCATCTACTGGCAGCTGCCAGGTGCCTTGATTAAGAAGAGTGGAGAGGGAGCTGATAATGGTCTTCAAATAAGTTAACGGCTGTTATAGTTTTCCACATCTAGTGAAGAAAGGACAAGAAGTAATTAGTTTTATCTGCAGCCAGGGAGAGTTAGGTGAGATATTAGGAAAAGTTTTCTAACTGAAGGGGTAGTTCTGGGATTGGCTTCCACAGGAGTTTGTGGCATCCCTATCACTGGAGGTTTTAAAAAATAGGTTATACAAGCATCTGCCAAGTATGGCATAGGTGTATTTGGTACTGCCTTAGCCCAGTTGGCTAGACTAGGGGTGCATCTAGACAGCATCCTTACCTCGAAATAAGCTCCACAATTTGCGCTATGCAAATTGCATAGCTTAATTTTAAGTAATTTAGAAATAAAGTGTTATTCCGACAAATCCCTTAACCCTCGTGGAATAAGGGTTACAGGGACGCCAAAATAGCATGCCTGTTATTTCAAAATATATTTCAAAATAACAGGCTTCTTTTAAAGACATGGAATTGCTATTTTGGGATATTTCTATCTAGACATAGCCTAGATGACCTCTTGACACCTCTTTCAGCCTTCATTTCTAGGATATCATTTTAACAGGCTGGCACACTGTCAACACGAAACACTCTATCCTCTTAGCCCTCCCAGCAAGGGAATTCCTAGCTAGGTGTGCTCAGCTGAATCACAGCAGTGCTTGTCTTGTTACATCACCTAGATGTGAGCAAACATCAAGTGAGGTGGAGGGAGAGTGAATGGGGCAGGAGTGCAGCTCAAATTTCTTTGTTTAAAGCAGAGCAAGAGAGCTTTTTCTCCCCTTCCTGGCTTAAGTGAACATCACTTCCTCATATTTTCTTTGTTTAGGCTGGCCTGGTGAGTGTTCTCCTTTCCTGTTGCAAGTTATTTTAACCACAGAGGTAAGGAAGGTAGGAGTGAGACTCTGGGAAATAAGTGACTGGGTATGGGCTAGTCTCTCTGGAGGTAGGAACACTAGGAGCAGCAACCCCAGGAAGAAAGGCCTTGGATGAACTGTTTATTTCAGTGTTACTAAAATCATGCTCCAGCAAGGGGAAAAATATTTATTCTTGTGAATGGACTTTGGGAGCAGTTTGAAAAGGCACTAGTTTGCAATGGTATTATAACATCTATTAAAATGGAAACAACCCTTATGTAACTCTAATCCTTCTATGCTCTTACATTAAGAATGGGAATAATTTGTGGTGTTTTTAATAAGGATATTCATTTCCTGTAATAATTTTATACATATACTGAGGGCAGTGCAAAGCACTTAGTTTTGAAACGTTTGACATTTTAAAAACAAGATTCTTCAACATCTTGCTTAATTAGGAGTTTATTGAAGTTTATTTTAATATTTTCATCTACTTCTGTTGTCTGTTGTGTAGACTGAAAAACATCTGGTGGATTTGCACATATTCTTTGCAACTAGAACATTTGATGAAATGCTTCCTGTTCTCGGAACTGTGTTTTTTAATACAAAAACTCTTTTTTTTTAAAGAGAAAGTATTTGAGCAACAAATAATTTGAAAATTTAGAGAGATATATAGATATCCATCTCATATAACTGGCATCTGAAATTTAGCATCTGGTGCAGATACTAAGTATAAAACTGCAAATCTTTATCCCATCTCAAACTCTGGAGATGGTTTCAGTTCTAGCGTAGCAAGTGGATATTTTGGATACTGCTCAATCATTATTTTTGTTTATTTGTTGGTATAGCCTACTTCTATATTGGCATTGATTTTTCACTTGGTTCTGTGATTGGTCTGTTTGTTTATTCTTGATATAGAAAATAAAAAATGTTACTGCATAAAATATTAAACTTTGGTGTAGCTTTGCTTTCAAACTGTACTGCAACTCAGAGGCTCCATCTTCACGGCATCATTTTCGTGGAAGAGGAAATGCAAATGAAACTCTCATTAGCATTTCTCACACTCATTTGCATATTCTCTTCAGCTCCTTTTTGCAGAAGAGGTTTTTGCCACAAAAAACGCAGTTTAGACAGGGCCATTTTGCACACAAAACCCTGTGAGGAATAAGGGTTCTTGTGCAAAAGGAGGTTTTTGCACAAAATGGCCCTGTCTACAGTGCGGTTTTTTTCTGTAAAAACCTCTTCCACAAAAAGGATCGGAAGAGAATATGCAAATGAATGTGGAAAATATGCTAATGATCACCTCATTTGCATTTCCTCTTCCGCAAACATGATGCAGTGTAGACGGAATCTGTTCAGAGAAGAAAGAACCCTTTTTTTCTGTGCTCTTTTCTTTGCCAGTACATTTGTATGCTTTTTGGGAGGGATCAGGAAGATATGCAAAGAAAGACTGCCCAATGAGACAAGTTTAGATAGCACAGCTCAGACTGGTTTATCCTGAGGGAGGATCTCTTTTGTCTTAGGTAGAGCTGTTACCTTTGACCAAAAAGGTCTTAATTTGAATCTCAGTAGCACTTAATATCTAGGAACTGCACACCATGTGTTTAAACACTGAACATGAAGAGTTTACTAAAGACTCCCTGCTGGCCCACAATATAATATTTTTATTGTAACAATATATTTCCAGAAATATCAGCACTGTTATTTTAATCTTTTTTCTGGTACTCTAAAACAATAGTAAAATCATGTAATCTGGAAGGATGTTCCTTTAGGGAGAATTGCTGCTGTCTTTTTTTCAGACGTATCTCAACAAAATCAATAGCACATACAGGGAATTTGTATAACTTTAGTCCCATTTCTGCAAAAAAGATGCACTATAGTATCATTTTTGCAGACACAGGGTACAATATAAGGCAAAATAACAAGGACTGTGGGCCAATTTTTATGAAAGAACTTCTATTTCTCTAATAAAAAACATTCATCTGTGCACAGTTTGTACATCTGTGTGCAAGTCTAGTTTCAGAACTCAGGGACACCCGATTCTCCAAGATTTCATATGATTTGGCAAGACTTAAACTGGAGATTTCAGCGCTACATGCACTGTATGCTTATTCCTCCTAGCTCACCCCGAAATTGACATTTTCTCTGGAACTCTCAGATTCCTCTCTTTTGCTACCACAGCCCCTGAATACTCTTGGAATTCTGTGTTTTGTGTTGGTTTAATTTATAATCAGTCACAGATCTCAAAAGTTATTGGATTCCACTTAATACATTCTCTGAAAAAACACTAACATTTGGTTTAAGTAGATCATGAGAGGCCAGTAAGCCAATGATCAGAAATTATCTCTTGCTTTACCACATAAAACCTGAAATTTGGCAGTGTGTGTTCAGCTGGTACAATAGCTGTGAAAATATATATGTCCTTTTTAAAGGATTACGGTAAAGCTTTTGGTGTTTATACCGCACCACGTAGGCACCATTCAGCAGAGCCCTTTTAGACATGTTTCACTTTAAGCCAGTGCTTACATCCCATTGACCTGTATTTATTTAGTAGTGTGCTTGCTGGAATAGTCAGATTTTTGAGCAACTTATTTTCCCTATTCAGAAATGTACCTCTGATATAAGTGTTTGTAAACATAATTCAGAAAAAGTGTAATTGAAATACACCTGTGCACTCATCACTGAATATCATTGTTTCAAAAATGTGATTTAGGTGATACGTGGAAATATAGTAATGTAGTGCATTAAATCTTAGAAAGCATATAGGGTACTGGTGTAGACATTTTTTAAAATACCGATTTTCAGGCCAGTTTTGCTATACATTTATTTTAAATCTCAGGAGACTGACATCTCTTCTGAAGAAGAGCTCTGCATGCTCTCAAATGCTTGTCTCTCCCAATCCAAGTTAGTCAGAATACTGAAGAGGATCTGAATATTATATAGGAAGAGTTAGATGGCCCTGAAGCCTGGAGTAATAGAATGGGATGAAATTTAATAGTACAAAGAGCAAAGTCAAACAGTTAGGGATAATAGTGGGACCCCATACCTAGAGCACCCTGGGCAGTGCAATGCAGCATTGCAGTTACTTCTTTGTTTCAGTCTCCCCATACTTCTTGGCTATGTCTAGACTGGCATAATTTTGCAGACATACTTTTAACGGAAAAGTTTTTCTGTTAGAAGTATTTCTGCAAAAGTGCGTCTAGATTGGCAAGGATGCTTTTGCGCAAAAGCATCCATGCCAATCTAGACGTGCTTTTGCGCAAGAAAGCTCTGATGACCATTTTAGGTGCCTGTCTACACTGGCCCTCTTGCACAAGTATTCTTGCACAGGAGGGCTTATCCCTGAGCGGGAGCAGGAAAGTATTTGCGCAAGAAGCACTGATTTTGTACATTTCAATGTCAGTGCTCTTGCGCAAATTCAAGTGGCCAGTGTAGACAGCTGGCAAGTTTTTGCGCAAAATCATTTGCTTTTGCACAAAATCTTGCCAGTCTAGATGCACCCCTTATGTTCATGTGCTTTGCCAATGAGGAAACCAGTGGAATTTGGTAACCCTGCACCTGGGCAACAGTAAATAGAATGTCTTGTAGGCCACTCATAGAACCATAATAGGCAGCAGGTTGCCCAGCACTGCCTTGGAAGTTTTCTCTTTCCATGTTCCTCTCCCCAGGATCCTCTGTTCACTAGCCACACTGGGAGTAGCTTCCTTTTATAATTCCCAGGTTCTTTCCTGTGTTCCTTCAAGTTACACTGTGAGTTAACTAATCCGAGGTGAACCTAAATTCTTAGTCCCCATTGTGGAGTCCACTAGATGTAGGGCTGGCCACTGACCCCTTCAGAGGTCCAGCTCTACTCTGATAGGGGCTAATACTTTTTTTTTCTATAGATGGGCGCTCATCTGTTGGAAATAACAGAGGAAGAAAAACAATCTTTTTTTTTCCTAAAAGGAGACTGAAAGAACTTCACCTGTTTAGCCTAAAGTGAAGGCTGAGGAGGGATATAACAGCTCTGTGAGTTAAAGGACAATGCTGGCACAAAATAAATGGATTGGCCATATGCAAATTTAGGCAAGAAATTAGAACAGTGTTTCTAACCCTCAGCGGAGTGATGTTCTGAAACAGTCTTCCGAGAGGCAAAATGGGGACAAGAAACCTAACTGGTTTTAAGATGGAGCTTAATATCATGTTTATTGGGGGGTGGGATGGCTCAGTGGTTTGAGCATTGGCCTGTTAAACCCAGCATTGTGAGTTCAATCCTTGCAGAGGCCATTTGGGGCAAAAATTGGTCAGGGATGGTACATGGTCCTGCTGTGAAGACAGGGGACTGGATTCAAGGTCCATTCTAGGAGATAGGCAATCTCCATTAATTTATAAAAAGAATTACATAACATGTTTCCTGTGCTAGATGGGAACTTCACTTGATGACCCAGGATATACCTTCCAACCCAATGTTCTTAAGAAAATATGTTAAGTAGTTTGTGTTAATTCATTTAAAATGGATTCTTTAAGAATCTCAGCTGGGGCTTTGTTTATATACTCAAAAATTGGAAGAAAACTGAATCTTTAATAGTAGTAGTACATTTAATGGGTAACATTTAAATTTTTTTATAATTCATGGCAATATTTACTGTGAAAGTAACTAAAAATCTCCTTCAAACAACCACTTCATATTAATCTCCATGGGTATGTCTACACTACAAAGTTAGTTCGAACTAACGGATGTTAGTTCGAACTAACTTTCATAGGCGCTACACTAGCGCTCCGTTAGTTCGAATTTAATTTGAACTAGTGGAGCGCTTAGTTCGAACTAGGTAATCCTCATTCCATGAGGATTAAGCCTAGTTCGAATTTACTAGTTCGAATTAAGGGCTGTGTAGACCCTTAATTCGAACTAGTGGGAGGCTAGCCCTCCCCAGGTTTCCCTGGTGGCCACTCTGGCCAACACCGGGGAAACTTGTCTGCACCCCTCCCAGCCCCAGACCCTTAAAGGGGCACGGGCTGGCTTCGGTGCCCGTGCCAGGTGCAAGCCTGCCAGCACCCAGCCAGCAAACCCTGCACTTGGCATGGATTGAGCCACCCATCCGATGCCCCCCAGTCCTCCCCCTCTTCCCGGGACCAGGCTGGCAGCTCCCGGGAGCTTGCCCAGGACCGCAAGAGGCAGGCACCCGCCTGGGCTAGTGCGGACATCGTGGACGTCGTCCACGATCTCCGCACTAGGCACAGAAACGTGGCCGGCTAGGGCAGGAGAGCTGCCAGCCTGGCCACCCAGGAGCAGGAGTGCATGAAAATCAAGGTGGTCCACTGAGACCCCCGACCCTGAGCTTAGAATGGCCGTACTGGGTCAGACCAAGGGTCCATCTAGCCCAGTAGCTTTGATCCATTTCTAATTAGAACATACAGATGTTATTTAAAAGATTTTCTCTTTGTGTTTCTTAGTGGTGGCCCATTGCTGCAGCATATAATCTACAGATTTTACCAAATCTTGTCTTTCTAGTGTTTCTATTGTGAGGATATGAAAGCTGTATGCATTCCAGCCAAACATTCCAGTGCATGTTTATTTACATAACGTCTTTGTTGGAAAGAAAACATTCTTAAAGAAAAATTCTTTAGTGTGCTTGACAATGAAAGGCTTAGATATATGACACTGAGTTCTAGTGAGCGCTGTAAATGCAAAAGTCTTATTAACATCAGTGGACTTTTCTACACATACAGAAAATAGAGAAGTGTAGGATTTTGCATGTGCTTCTTATCCTTGCAAGGCTAAATATAGATTGAATCATATGGTCCCTATGGATATGTCTAGACTTCAAGCCTCTTTCAAAAGAGGCTTTTTTGAAAGATACTTTCAAAAAAGAGCGTCTAGACTACAACCAGTACTTCCAAAAAAGCAAGCTATTTTTTTGAAAGAGCACCTAGGCAGTCTGGATGCTCTCTTTCGAAAAAGCACAGTTTGCATTACATAGCACCTTTTTTCGAAAGAGCACTTTCAAAAAAAGGCATTCTTCTTTGTAAAATGAGGTTTTCCATGGTCAAAAAAACTGCTGTGTTCTTTTGATTTACTTTTGAAAGAATGCAGCAGCAGTCTAGATGCAGGAAAAGTTTTTTTTTGAAAAAAGGCCACTTTTTTCGAAAAAACCCTCTTGTCTAGACACACCCTAACAAATAAAACTCCCATAAGTTTCTGTGGGAATTTTGCTGAATAGAAACTTGAAGAGAAGACACTATATCCAGCTGCAGCCATTATGTTCTGTGCCTTTCGAAATTATGGTTAAGTGGCAAGAGACGAGTCTTAGTTTTCAATTTACGAAAAGGTCAGCCATGCTCCTAATGCTAAGAAGTTGGTTGAGTCTTGGAGATAAGTATTAAAATCTGAAACAAACTTAATATTGAATTTGAATGCAAGGAGAGAAACAAACCAACAAAATCAATCTCAGGGTATAACTTACATTTTGTACAACAGCTTTCCTCACAAACTTCCTTCAACCCACTACAAGAGTCTTGAGCCTACAAAGGTATTCTCAAGCGCAAACCATTTCTTCTGCATGACGTTCTGATGATGGTATCAATGAAAAATAGTAGAATATTACATGGATGAAAGCATAAGGACTTGGGGAATCCCATTGAAAAAGTAATCTCTACATGCAAACTGCTCCATTGGATGACACCTGACCAGCACAAAGCAATACTATACAACAATGGGGATATGGGGAATATTAACAGGGCAAGACAAAACTGGAGAAATTGCTAATTTTAAAATGCCAGAAAAACACCAAGTCATACAGAAGAAATGGGATCTCTATTATTTTAGATGTTACATCTAAAATACCCATGTATGAACCTCATATCTCCATTGTGAAAGATTGCAGGATTTTGTCAGTTTTGCTATAATTTGAATGAAGGTTTCCTGAAGTCTAGCTGACTCTTATGATTTGATGGGATAGGAGAGTTATTGAAGACAATATCAATAAATTTTGAAAATATGGCCTGAGTTAGTAAATGGATCACAAGAAATCAACACATAAGGATATAGAGGAATATGTCTTGTTCATATAATACCCTCAGATCTTTATATAGTACAATGAACATTTGTGTATGCAAATTTAGTAGAGTACCTATTTGTTTTGTGTTTCTGTTTGTATGTGAATAGGGGTGTATGGAGATGCTTTATGTGAAAAGGTTTTTTGTATGAATAATTCTACGTGCCTTTTGTCTTCCTATAATCGGGGCTAAATAAATAGACAATGTTATGAATATGAGGCACAACATTTATTTTGCATGAGAACAATTTTCATCATGGACATCACAATTTTAATTTTCACATTCACATTCTTTTAATAACATCCTTCTCTTTGAGATAATTTTTACTCCTTTATCTAGCAAAAGGTTTCCTAAAATTGTTTCGTTTTTATTGTAACAGATTAATTTCTTCCATGAGCATTGCTTTTCTTGTGCAAACATTTCATATCTGTTGTCATTTGCAATATGATATGAAAAACCATCTATTATATATTTTGAAGAGTTTGTGCAATATAAAGTCATAATTCATGATTACCTACAGATACCAAATTTTGCATAAACAATCCTGCCTCTTAATTAGCTGAATGTACTACTTTTTACACCAGAATATGCTGTGTGAAAGGTTTAAATAATTATTTGTTTTTCATTGAAAAAAAGTCATGATTCTTATGATTAGAGTTTATTAAAAAAATTGCTAACAAAATTAAAATTGAGTCACCTATTCAATTGTTATATTAGTGCAAAGAAAATTTTTAGTGTTACATATCACAAAATAATTCAAATTAGTTATAGAAAGAGGAATGGAAGCTTTATGAGTTTCTGAGTCAAATGTACTATGTATAATCATTATTCAATAAAATGAATCATGTTTGACGTTGAAATCCTACAAATTTAAAACTATTCTTTTGCTTCCCTTTTGCAAGCACTTGATAAAAAATTCTATTTCACATATTTAATTTCTTGATTTCCTTATAAGTGTAATCTATGCAAAATGACTTTGCCTGGTCAGTGATGGGCCTCACCTGCTAACTAAATTAGCTATATTTTGCTAATTTTGCACCATCTCTCACTTAATACCTCTGCAAAAGATTAGGAAATTGTATGTTGGATTCTGTCTTTCCTAGTTTGTCTCCCATTGGCTGACCTTTCAGAAACCTCACGAGTATGTTTTTATGTAAGAGAAGACAAAAGAATGCTTTTGAGAGTAATGAAGCAGTAGTTGGTCACAAATGTGAATGTTTAGAAAGAAAGAAAGAAAGAAAGAAAGTGAAAATAACAGCTTGCTTTTATCTGAAACCATTAAAATCATCCTGTAATTGTCTCTGTGCTATGATTATATACGTAAGCATATAAGAAATAGTAGTCAAATATTTCTGATTAATTTAATCTACTGAATTAGAACATTTTGCATGTCAAACAATGAGCACTCATGTTGATTGTATTTCACAATACCCTTTATTATGAATAGTGTCATGAACACCAACTGTATATAAAAGTGCTTTTCAGAGTGCAAGGTAAACAGTCTGCTGACAAAAACTCCTCCACATCTATGTGAGACGCCTAGCAATAAATATATAAGAACAAATTCTAACTGTTATGCAGCCAAATAAATGTTTAGGTTTGCTAAGCTGTTGGCAAAGGAGAGGTTTGCCCATTTCCATTATATCACAACATTTGAAAAGTAATTATATTACTGTGACAGATTCAAAACATTTGGTTTTAAAATAGATTCATAGGCTAATGCCAGAAAGACCCACTATAATCATCTACTCTGGCCTCTATACAAAGGCAGTAGAATTTTCCCCAAAATATGTGCAAATAAATTATCCTCAGATAACTGCAAGCTGGTAAGTTTCAAGGTAGTGTTAATAGCTACAATCAAAAGTACATGACTAAGCACTTAATTCTGCATTTCTCTCCTGGACAACAGCTTCAGAGAACACAAATGCATTGGATTAAAAATTAGTCTGGCCATTCTGAATCAAGACTTGAGTTGTCAGTTTTCTTGCTTGGATATATAAGCCACATGGTATGGCTGTATTCCCTAACTGGATGACTGTAGCCTTAAAAATCAGGTTTCAAATGTGAATATGCAAGGTTACAAACTCAGAATCCATGTTTTCTGAGCACCTGTTCAAATTCACTTTTAATCCTCTTTTTCTTCAAATACTCCTGACAATAAAGTGGTTCATGATAATATCTGCAGAAACTGATCACCAACAAGGTGAGAACACAATTGACACAAAATGGGTTTAGAGATTTAGCAAGTATTCACACAGTGTTGTACTGGTAAAGATGCTCTGCAGTAGTGGAGAGAAACCAGATGCAGGCAGCAGCCAATATTATAATTATGTCTCACTTTTTATTAAAGAAACATAATATTTGCCATAAGACATAGCTATTTCAAACACCAGACTTTATCTTGAAAACATGGAGTTATCTTGCAACCAAACCTCTTGTCCTCAAAAGAGGGAAAATTCAGTTCCTTGTCCAAAGTTGTTTTTCTTTAAGATTGTCTGCTGGTCACTGCTGAAACTTCCATTGCAGGATCGCACTTACATAGGAATCGTTCCCAGCTTATGTTTCTCTCAGCTAGCTCTTTAAATTTGTCAGAGAGAAGTAGTACCAACCCTAATTAGTCATTTGCAAGTCAAATGCTACATCTCTCTTCCTTCCAACTGGGAAGATTTCCTATACTATTTCCCCTTTCTTTTAGCATTGACATGATAACACATCCTCACAGGAACATGTGCCCACTGAGAACTGGACAGTGATCTCCAAATTCATTCTACAGAAGCCAACAAATTGTTCTCATACAGTGTCACCATTTTTTGGTACCAAATTGGGGTACATTTGAATAGGCTCAAATAACAGGCTCACATAATAATGCCAATCCCATGAGCTAGCCACTTAATATCAAATTCTTATTACTTAAATATACTCAGTTATTATTATTATTTATAACATGGAAAGGATTTAACTTCCAGACAGAAGACCTCTATGGCAAATTTCACTGCAGAGCAAAATTTTATGACCAAGTTCAAACCTCCCAGTACCCACATTAGGATTTTACGAGCAGTCATTACTGCAGTGAGTTATCTATGAACAATCATGTCAGACGTTTTGTACTCTTGCTGACTGGCTGAGGTCAAATTTCTAGTAGACATACCAGAAAAGCAAAGGAAGGTTATTTGAGACAATTGCAGTCTGATTTACCTGAAAAGATTTTTCTCTTCTGAAGTAGATAGCACATCTAATATGGAATGACAAGACTGC